>NC_073387.1:54582187-54882187 GCF_028641065.1 Leucoraja erinaceus | reverse complement strand
TGCAGATGCTGGAAAATCGAAGGTACACAAAAAAGCTGGAGAAACTCAGCGGGTGCAGCAGCATCTATGGAGCGAAGGAAATAGGCAACGTTTCGGGCCGAAACGTCGCCTATTTCCTTCGCTCCATAGATGCTACTGCACCCGCTGAGTTTCTCCAGCTTTTTTGTGTACCTTACGGTAGCCCTTGCTGTGTCCTCCCCTTCCCAGCTCTCCCTCAGCCCTCTGTCTCCTCCTCTTCCTTTCTTCTTCCCCTCCCCCCCCACCCTGCATCAGTCTGAAGAGGGGTTTCGGCCCGAAACGTTGCCTATTTCCTTCGCTCCATAGATTTCCTTCACTGCCGCACACGCTGAGTTTCTCCAGCACTTTTGTCTACTTATAAAACCATGAGGGTCACCGCTGGGGTCTTTTCCCCAAGCAGGCCAATCAAGGAATAGAGGGCAAAGGTTTAAGGTGGGAGGGGGTAGGTTAGTGTGGCTCGTTCACTCATGGGCTATGGAATGAGCTGCCAGAGGAGGCTGTTGAGGCAGATACAATATTCATTCGTCATTGTTGAAAACGTTAGCGATGCAGTGGCGCAGGTTTCCGACGGGAACGGTGACGGACGCACCGCACGTCTCTGTCCTCCAGTTCCTGCGGACTTACTTCCGCCGCTGGAGGTCTAGGATGTTGGTGTGTGTGTGTGTGCTTTTTATCATCGTTTTTATCATCGTGTACGACAGTGATCGCAACTTCTACTGAAGTGTGTGGATGGCCGTCGGCTCGCTAGGAGCTCATCCGCCCTTTGACAGGTCTTGTTTTTTTGGGTCCGGCTGGGGGCCCACAGCCCCCTTCTCACCTGGCAAACCAGGTGGGGGAAGACGGTTTAGTGGCCGGCTATCCGACCATGGAGCAGGTAGCGCGGGTTTACATGGTACCCGTGGCTGGGGGGGGAGCTATGATTGTGTTATGATTGTGTTTATAATTTGTTTGGTTGTTTTGTTGTTTGTCTTTTACACAAAAGTCCGCGAGCATTGCCACTTTCATTTCACTGCACATCTCGTATGTGTATGTGACAAATAAACTTGACTTGACTCGACTTGACTTGAGCTCGCCCCCGACCTGACCAACGATAGCAGCATTTAAAGGACATTTGGACAGATGCATGGATAGGAAAGGCTAAGAGGGATATGGGGCAAATGTGGGGAACTGGGACTATAGATGGGGCATCTTGGTCAGCATGAATGAGTTGGGTCTGTTTCCGTGCCGTATGATTCTAAATTTCTTGTGAGTGCATAGACCAGCGGTTGGCAACCTGCGGCCCCCGGGCCGAATCCGGCCCATAAACCAAAATCATCCGGCCCGCAGGCAGATTTTTTTTTCCCCCTGTAACCATCCGGCCTGCCGAGCGACCGTTGGAAAAATCGAAGGTAGACAAAAAATGCTGGAGAAACTCAGTGGGTGAGACATGCAGGGATTGCATGAGGCCGCCTCACCCGCTGACTTTCTCCAGCATTTTTTGTCTCCCTTCGATTTTTCCAGCATTTGGACACGCTAGAGGCAGGAAACGTGTTCCCGATGTTGGGGGAGACCAGAACCTGGGGCCACAGTTTAAGAATAAGGAGTAAGCCATTTAGAACGGAGACGAGGAAACACTTTTTCTCACAGAGAGTGGTGAGTCTGTGGAATTCTCGCCCATCGAGTCTACTCCGCCATTCATTCACGGCTGATCTATCTCTTCTGTTTTGACACAGAGAGTGGTGAGTCTGTGGAATTCTCTGCCTCAGAGGGCGGTGGAGGCCAGTTCTCTGGATGCTTTCAAGAGAGAGCTAGATAGGGCTCTTGAAGAAAGCGGAGTCGGGGGATATAGGGAGAAGGCAGGAATGGGGTACTGATTGGGGATGATCAGCCATGATCACATTGAATGGCGGTGCTGGCTCGACGGGCCAAATGGCCTACTCCTGCACCTATTGTCTATTGTCTATTGATGCCTGCCATCCGGGCAGGTTGGGGGTGGGATCCATGTGTACACGTGATAGATGTGGCCCGCCATCTGCTCGCAGACATGCGTCCTGGCCCCTATGCAGAACAAGGTTGCCGACCCCTGCAATAGACTTTTGTCAGTGGACCACCTCAACTTCATCTGAACTTTTCCAATTTTGAGCGCTGGCTGTTGGAATATGATTCATGTAATGGATCCCTGCTAACTGTTCATTGTCAAACCTGGAGAACTTGGTATGTTTGCAAATACAATGATAGACACAAAACGCTGGCGTAACTCAGCGGGTCAGGCAGCATCTCTGGAGTGAAGGAGCAGATTGACGTTTCGGGACGGGACCCTTCATCAGACTGAGAGTCGGAGGAGCGGTAAACTAGAGGTTTGAAACGTTACAAAGAACAAATGAATGATAGGTGTGAGAAGGACAAATCAAAGCCGGCACCGATGGTCAAGGAAAGGTGGAGCCCACAATGGTCCATTGTTGGCTGTGGAAAAAGTGTTACAAACAGCAAAATTAAGCCAGACGACAGTGAAACTAACAGGGTGACGCGGGTGGAGGAGGTCGGAGAGAGAGGGGATGCAAGGGTTAATTGAAATTGGAGAAGTCAATGTTCATACCGCTGGGGTGCAAGCTGCCCAAGCGAAATATGAGGTGCCGGTCCTCCAATTTGCGGTGGGCCTCACTCTGACAATGGAGGAGGCCCAGGACAGAAAGGTCAGCGTGAGAATGGGAGGGGGAAGTGTTTGGCAACCGGAAGATCACGTAGGCCCAGGCGGACTGTGCGAAGGTGTTAAGCGTTATTTTAACTGAGGTTGGATGTTTAACTGAAAATTAGAGGGGAATTCTTTGCCACAAACGGCTGTGGAGGCCAAGTCAGCGGATATCTTTAAGGCAGAGATAGAAACATAGAAAATAGGTGCAGGAGTAGGCCATTCGGCCCTTCGAGCCTGCACCGCCATTCAATATGATCATGGCTGATCATCCAACTCAGTATCCCGTACCTGCCTTCTCTCCATACCCCCTGATCCCTTTAGTCACAAGGGCCACATCTAACTCCCTCTTAAATATAGCCAATGAACTGGCCTCAACTACCTTCTGTGGCAGAGAATTCCAGAGATTCACCACTCTCTGTGTGAAAAATGTTCTTCTCATCTCGGTCCTAAAGGATTTCCCCCTTATCCTTAAACTGTGACCCCTTGTTTTGGACTTCCCCACCATCGGGAACAATCTCCCTGCATCTAGCCTGTCCAACCCCTTAAGGATTTTGTAAGTTTCTATAAGATCCCCCCTCAATCTTCTAAATTCTAGCGAGTACAAGCCGAGTCTATCCAGTCTTTCTTCATATGAAAGTCCTGACATCCCAGCAATCAGTCTGGTGAACCTTCTCTGTACTCCCTCTATGGCAAGAATGTCTTTCCTCAGATTAGAACAATTTCCTCAGATAGTTTAACACCAGATCATTTGAAAAAAAATGCTGGTAGTTATGTGCAACCAGGCAACTTTGGTCATTTAATGTAATATACCTTTATAATTATAATTTTTAACCATATTTTAGTGGTGGAAATAAATGCCTTTTTATGTTTTTTTTTGTCATTAAATGCCTTTTTCGTGCCTTTTTTGTAATTTTATTGTGCCGTTTTGCCTGCCTATTTCAGAGATTGTTAGTGCCTAAACATCCTGGCTCTACTTATGACCTTATGAGATGTAAAGTTTCTGATGAAGGTCATGCCCTTTGATAAATGTATCCATTTCAATTAGACTCTTTTATCCCGGCCAAAAATAGTCACTTGATTCCCAAGCACAAGAGAGCGATTTAAAGAAATAAAATAAATCGCGGTGAACATACAGAGCTGCTCATTGATATCAAATCTTGACAACAAAGTGAGTCGTTGTGGTTCCGTGCCCAGAGTATCAACGTGCTGCATCACTGGCTGATGAGATGTGATCCTTGTTTGTCCTGTCCTTGTCTCTCTGTCAGACTGTGAGTGTGTGTTGGAGCCGGGCCAGGGTACGATGAGATCGCTGGTGAAGTCACAAAGCAGGAGACACAATAAAAGGCTCCTCGACCCAGCATAGAAAATGGCCGCTGACATTTCAGAAGTGTCCCGACCCAAAACAACATCTGTCCGTTTCGTCCACAGATGCTGCCTGACCCGCTGAGTTACTCCAGCACTCTGTGAAACGTCACCTATCTATGTTCTTCACAGATGCTGCCTGACCCGCTGAGTTACTCCAGCACTCTGTGAAACGTCACCTATCTATGTTCTTCACAGATGCTGCCTGACCCGCTGAGTTACTCCAGCACTCTGTGAAACGTCACCTATCCATGTTCTCCACAGATGCTGCCACCCGCTGAGTTACTCCAGCACTCTGTGAAACGTCACCTATCCATGTTCTCCACAGATGCTGCCTGACCCGCTGAGTTACTCCAGCACTCTGTGAAACGTCACCTATCCATGTTCTCCACAGATGCTGCCTGACCCGCTGAGTTACTCCAGCACTCTGTGAAATGTCACCTATCAGGGGAGTCGGGGGATATGGGGAGAAGGCAGGAACGGGGTACTGATTGGGGATGACCAGCCATGATCACATTGAATGGCGGTGCTGGCTAGAAAGGCCAAATGGCCTACTCCTGCATCTATTGTCTATTGTCTTTCCATGTTCTCCAGAGTTACCCGTTGAATTACTCCAACACTATGTGCATTACTTAGTAAACCAGCATATGCTGTTCCTTGTATCCATAAGACCTTGGAGAATTAGGCCATTCAGCCCATCACATCTGCTCCCCCATTCGATCATGGTCGGCATGGATGAGTCGGTCTCAAGGGTCTGTTTCCGTGCTGTGTGCCTCTTGCTGTCTTTCACCCTCAGCCCTATCCTCCTGCCTTCTCCCTGTAACCTTTGACACCCGTACTGATCCAGAACCTATCTATCTCAGCTGCCAAAATACCCATTGACTTTTGGCCTCCACAGCCGTCTGTGGCAATGAATTCCACAGGTTCACCACCCTCTGACTGAAGAAATTCCTCCTTGTCTCCATTCTATGCCCACAGAAAAATAGTCTTAATTTCCCCTGGTTGACACACGCCTACCCAACCATGCAGGAAATGTTCCATCTTCTGAGCTATTGTTCCTGGGTCTCCTCCACTGTCAGAGTGCGGTCCAGTACAAATTGGAGGAGCAGCACCTCGTATTTCGCTTGGGCAGCTTATACCCCAGCCGTACGAACATTGACTTCTCTAACTTCAACTAGTCCTTGCTTTCCCTCTCTCTCTCTCTCTCTCTCTCCATCCCCCCCCCCCATCCAAATTCTCCGACCAGTCTGACTGTGCTTGATCACCTTTTATCTCCGTTTGATTCGTTGTTACTTCCTCCCAGCTAACAATGATCTATTCTACATATTCCTTGACCTTCTTCTCTTTTGATATCGCGTTCTCACACCTTACCCTTCCTTATCTCTTTGTCTCCCTCTTTCTCCCCCCCCCCCCCCCCCCCCCCCCCCCGACTCTCAGTCTGAAGAAGGCTCTCGGCCCAAAACGTCGCCCGTTCCTTCTCTCCAGAGACAATAGACAATGGGTGCAGGAGTAGGCCATTCGGCCCTTCGAGCCAGCACCGCCATTCAATGTGATCATGGCTGATCATCCCCAATCAGTACCCCGTTCCTGCCTTCTTCCCATATCCCCTGACTCCGCTATTTTTAAGAGTCCTATCTAGCTCTGTCTTGAAGGCATCCAGAGAACCGGCCTCCACCGCCCTCTGAGGCAGAGAATTCCACAGACTCACCACTCTCTGTGAGAAAAAGTGTTTCCTCGTCCCCGTTCTAAATGGCTTACCCCTTATTCTTAAACTGTGTGGCCCCTGGTTCTGGTCTCCCCCAACATCGGGAACATGTTTCCTGCCTCTAGCGTGTCCAAACCCTTAACAATCTTAAATGTTTCAATAAGATATCCTCTCATCCTTCTGAACTCCAGAGTGTACAAGCCCAGCTGCTCCATTCTCTCAGCATATGACAGTCCCGGGAATTAACCTAGTAAACCTACGCTGCAGTCTCTCAATAGCAAGAAAGTCCTTCCTCAAATTAGGTGCTGAGATGCTGCCTGTCCCGCTGAGTTACTCCAGCATTGTGTGTGCGCCCACTGCTATTGTGTTCTAATGTGTGACCGGTTTTCCTTTCTGCCTCAGGGGAGACGGGCATAGGCAAATCGACGCTGATGAACACACTATTCAACACCATGTTTGAGACCGAGGAGGCTACGCACCATGAACCCGGCGTCCGTTTAAAGTCGCAGAGCTACGGCTTGAAGGAGACCAATGTGGATCTTAAACTGACCATCATCAACACAGTGGGGTTTGGTGACCAAGTTAACAAAGAGGAAAGGTATGTTCTGGAAATAGGCAGAACTCAGTGGTCAACGTTGGACCTCCACCGCAACGTCCAAGTTTACAAAATCATGAGAGGGATAGATGCATGGAGTCTCGTGCCCAGAGTAGGGGAATCGAGGACCAGAGGACACAGGTTCAAGGTGAAGGGGAAAAGATTGAATAGGAATCTGAGGGGTGACTTTTTCACCCAAAGGGTGGTGGGTGTATGGAACGAGCTGCCGGAGGAGGTAGTTGAGGCTGGGACTATCCCAATGTTTAAGAAACAGTTAGACAGGTAATAGAAACATAGAAGATAGGTGCAGGAGTAGGCCCTTCGGCCCTTCGAGCCTGCACCGCCATTCAATATGATCATGGCTGATCATCCAACTCAGTATCCTGTACCTGCCTTCTCTCCATACCCCCTGATCCCTTTAGCCACAAGGGCCACATCTAACTCCCTCTTAAATATAGCCAATGAACTGACCTCAACTACCTTCTGTGGCAGAGATTTCCACAGATTCACCACTCGGGCACATGGATAGGACAGGTTTGGAGGGATATGGCCCAAGCGCAGGCAGGTAGGACTAGTGTACCTGGGACTTTGTTGGGCCGAAGGGCCTGTTCCCATGCCGTCTTTGGAGATACATCATAGAAACCGGCCCTTCGGTCCACCGAGTCCATGCCGACCATCGATCATCGGTTCGCACTAGTTCCATGTTATCCCACTCTCTCATCCACTCCCTGTACACTAGGGGGCAATTTACAGAGGGGCGATTAACCTACAAACCCGCACATGTTGGGGGAGGAAACCGGAGCACCCGGAGGAAACCCACGCAGTCACAGGAGAACTTGCAAACTCCACACAGACAGCACCCGGGTATACAGACTGGGGAACTCAACAGGACGGCAGTGAAACTAGTACCATGACTAGGGTGGGGGAGGGACAGAGGGAGAGGGGATGGAAGGGTTACTTGAAGTTTAAATCAATATTCGCACCTACCCTAGCTTGCAATGGTCAAGCATTGTGCTAAATAGAATTGTTTTTTAAAACTCTGCTTATGAAGAAGGGAAGAAAAGATTAAGCAAGGTATTGGGGACTGGTTGTACGTTCCCCGAGCTGTCTGTTTCTTTCGATACTTCACCTAGAGCCATACAGCGCACAAACAGGCCCTTCGGCCCAACTTGCCCATGCTGACCAAGATGCCCCATCTACATGAGTCCAACCTGCCTGCGTTTGGCTCCATATCCCTCTAAACCTTTCCTATCCATATAGCTGTCCAAGAGTATTTTAAGTACTGTTATGTTTTAGAAAGAACTGCAGATGCTGGAAAATGGAATGTAGACAAATTCAGCGGGTGAGGCAGCATCTATGGAGCGAAGGAAATAGGCGACGTTTCGGGCCAAAACCCTTCTTCAGAAAGGATATAGATCATGTGCCGACTGTAGAAGGGTCCTGACCCAAAATATCATCCCTCCATGTTCTCCAGAGCTATTGTCTGCCCACTGAGGTGGGCAGTTTAAGAATAAAGGGTAAGCCATTTAGAACGGAGATGAGGAAAAATGTTTTCACCCAGAGAATTGTGCGTGTGGAATTATCTGCCTCAGAAGGCAGTGGAGGTCGATACTGGAGAGGCTTTCAAGAGAGAGTTAGACAGAGCTCTTCGAGATAGTGGAGTCAAGGGATATGGGGAGAAGGCAGAAACGGGGTACTGATTGTGGATGATCAGCCATGATCACAGTGAATGGCAGTGGTGACTCGAAGGGCCAAATGGCCTACTCCTGCACCCATAGAAACATAGAAAATAGGTGCAGGAGTAGGCCATTCTGCCCTTCGAGCCTGCACCGCCATTCAATATGATCGTGGCTGATCATCCAACTCAGTATCCTGTACCTGCCTTCTCTCCATACCCCCTGATCCCTTTAGCCACAAGGGCCACATCTAACTCCCTCTTAAATATAGCCAATGAACTGTGGCCTCAACTACCTTCTGTGCCAGAGAATTCCAGAGGTTCACCACTCTCTATATGTGAAAAACACTCTCTGTGTGAAAAAAGTTTTTCTCATCTCGGTCCTAAAGGATTTCCCCCTTATCCTTAAGCTGTTTCCCCGTGTTCTGGACTTCCCCAACATCGGGAGCAACCTTCTTGCATCTAGCCTGTCCAACCCCTGTTGTCTATTGTCTAACTCTCTCTGGGAAAGCATCCAGTGAATTGGCCTCCACTGCCTTCTGTGGCAGAGAGTTCCGCTGATGAGATTTGTAAGAGGTTGTTCTGTTTTATATATTTTTTCTCTTCTTCAGCTACAAGCCAGTGGTCGACTACATTGACACGCAGTTTGAGAGTTACCTGCAGGAGGAACTGAAGATCAGACGTTCTCTACATGACTTCCACGACACAAGGATCCACGCCTGCCTGTACTTCATTGTCCCCACTGGCCACTGCCTCAAATCACTGGATTTGGTCACCATGAAAAAACTCGACAGCAAGGTAGCAGCGCTCGACGCAAAACCCCGCGCGCGCTGGAAGTCTTAGATAACAATAAAAAATGACGCGAAAAAAAAACTGGAGTAGCTCAGCGGGTCAGGCACCATCTCTGGTGAAAAGGAATGGGTGACGTTTTTGGGGTCGGGACCCTTCTTCAGACTGAGTTTCGGGGGAGAGGTACAGACGGAATGGCACGTAGCAAATTAATGAAAGATGTGCACAAAAAAAACCAACGGTGATCAAGGAAAGGTGGAGCCCACAATGGTCCATTGTTGGCTGTGGGATAGGTGATAATGAGTTGTTCAGTGAAACTCGGCAGGGCGGCAGTGAAACTAGAATGACGATTAGACAATAGACAACAGGTGCAGGAGTAGGCCATTCGGCCCTTCGAGCCAGCACCGCCATTCAATGTGATCGTGGCTGATCATCCCCAATCAGTACCCCGTTCCTCCCTTCTCCCCATATCCCCTGGCTCTGCTATCTTTAAGAGCCCTATCTAGCTCTCTCTTGAAAGCATCGAGAGAACCGGCCTCCACCGCCCTCTGAGGCAGAGAATTCCACGGGGTGGGGGAGAGACGGAGAGAGAAGGGATGCAAGTCGGAGAAATCGATATTCATACCGCTGGGTTGAAACTGTCCAAGCGAAATATGAGTTGCCGTTCCTCCAATTTGCGTGGGGTCTCACTCTGACAATGGAGGAGGTCTGTCGCCCATTCCTTCTCTCCAGAGATGCTGCCTGTCCCGCTGAGTTACTCCAGCATTTTGTGTCTACGGAACGTGGGCCTTTTTTTCCATCCATTTCAGTAACCCAAACCGACTTGCAGTGTAATCAACGTTGCGGGGGAACAGTTTGTGTTAATAAATTATAATTCTGAAAATGAGGAGAAGATTTTTAGCAAAGAACTCTTATTTTTACGGGGATGTTTCCGTGTAACCGGCTTCCGTCTCCGCACGAGTATCCTACGGGATCTTCGGTGCGGAGACGGAAGCCGGTCACGGAAATGGGGCCGAAAATTACCCATGAATCTGCCCATGACCGTGTTTGTGTGAAATCTTATTGTGTGTGAAATCTTATTGTGTATTGTGTGTTCTTTTTAAGTGTATCGCTGCTGGTAAATTCATTTCACTGCACCTTCAGGTGCATGTGACAAATAAAATTGATTTTGACTTTGACTCTCATCCAGATTTTTCTTTTATAATTTTAGGTAAATATTATTCCCATCGTAGCCAAGGCAGACACCATTTCCAAAAGCGAGCTGCATAAATTTAAGATCAAGATAATGAGTGAACTAGTCAGCAATGGTGTTCAGATCTACCAGTTCCCAACTGATGATGAGGCTGTAGCAGAGATCAACTCTACGATGAACGTAAGTACAGCAAGTTCTTGTCCGAACACGTTGTTGCGTGGGTCTCTGTTTCATTTTAATTCAGTTTAGTTCATTGTCACGTGTACCGAGGTACAGTGAAAAGCTTTTGTTGCGCGCTAACCAGTCAGCGGAAAGACAATACGTGATTACAATTGATCCATTTTACAGTGGACAGATACGGGATAAGGGAATAACGTTTAGCGCAAGGTAAAGCCAGCAAAGTCCCATCAAGGATAGTCCGAGGGTCACCAATGAGGTAGATAGTAGTTCACGACTGCTCTCTGGTTGTGGGTAGGATGATTCAGTTGCCTGATAACAGCTGGGAAGAAACTGTCCCTGAATCTGGAGGTGTGCGTTTTCACACTTCTGTACCTTTTGCCTGAAAGATAACCTTTAGAGGAGCCTGTACAAGAACAGAATGTTTTTTTACTGGTCTCAAGTTGTCTCTCTGAGTTCACACTGAAGGAGTTTTGAGTCCTGGACACGCTAGAGGCAGGAAACATGTTCCCGATGTTGGGGGAGACCAGAACCAGGGGCAACCCCCCCCCCCCCCCCCCCAGAGAGAGGGGAAACATTTTTTCTCAGTAAAAACGTGAATCAAGCACTTAAAACAACTACATTTTATTTTAACATAAGCGCATCACAGTTCAACTACTGTACCTATCCCACCGTGGGTTCGATCCTCGTGTCTGCCTGTACAACCCCTCTAGACCTCGCTCAGACAGAGACACTCCAGAAGTTCTTGATGGGACTTTGCTGGCTTTACCTTGCGCTAAACGTTATTCCCTTATCCCGTATCTGTACACTGTAAAATGGATGAATTGTAATCACGTATTGTCTTTCCGCTGGACCAAGCGCAGGCAAGTGGGACTAGGGTAGCTGGGACATTGTTGGTCGGTGCGCGCGAGTTGGGTCGCAGGGCCTGTTTCCATGCTGTATCACTCTATGACTATCAATTATTCCATTTGCTTTTGGTCTCCCCTCTCTTAGGTGAGTGGAGATTAATATGGCCTCAGACAGCTTCAATCCTGATATGTAACTCCTGGCAGGGATTCAGTGCTTCTATCTGTTCCATCCCCAACACCACCACCAAGCCCTTCCCCGCCCTTGCTCTTTGAGACATGTAAATACATATAAAATTCCCAAGTCGAGCAGACAGGCTAGATGTAGGAAAGATGTTCCCGATGTTGGGGGTGTCCTGAACCAGGGGTCACAGTTTCAGAATAAGGGGGTCGGCCATTTACGACTGAGATGAGGAAAAACCTTTTTCACCCAGAGAGTTGCAAAACTGTGGAATTAGCTGCCACAGGAGGCCAGTTCACTGGATGTATTCAAGAGTTAGATATAGGTCTAATGGGAAATGGGGAGAAAGCAGGAACGGGGTACTGATTGTGGATGATCAGCCATGATCATATTGAATGGCGGTGCTGGCTCGAAGGGCCGAATGACCTACTCCTGCATCTAATTTCTATGTCTCTATATCTAAGTTCACGTAGTCCCAAGCGTTCTCCCAGAAGATCGACCCTGGACCTCGTGGTAGCGGACTTTTATATGTCCCGGGACCTCGAGGGGTCGAATCGCATGTGGGTGGTCTCTTAATGACCCAATTACAGATATCGATTAACCCCATACATAACCGGCATTCCCCTAACAAAATAATACAGCAGCTCATACTTTGTATAAGAAAGAAAGCTCTTGACAAGAACAAACATTGCAACGTGTGCCCTGAGATTCAAACAATTTCTCCAAGGCTCAACAGTTCAACCAATCATCAATTAACAGGATAACCATCTTGCAACATTATTTATACTGTTTTACAATGCTTTTACAGTGACCCAAAAGAAATGATGCATTTAAGGTTCAAGTTCGAGTGAGCTTATTGTCATGTGTCCCTGTATAGGACAATGAAATTCTTGCTTTGCTTCAGCACACAGAACATAGTAGGCATTTACTACAAAACAGATCAGTGTGTCCATATACCATAATATAAATATATACACACATGAATAAATAAACTGATAAAGTGCAAAAACAGAAAATGGGTTATTAATAACCAGAGTTTTGTCCAAGCCAGGTTTAATAGCCTGATGGCTGTGGGGAAGTAGCTATTCCTGAACCTGGTTGTTGCAGTCTTCAGGCTCCTGTACCTTCTACCTGAAGGTAGCAGGGAGATGAGTGTGTGGCCAGGATGGTGTGGGTCTTTGATGATACTGCCAATCTTTTGAGGCAGCAACTGAGATAAATTCCCAAGGGGTGGAAGGAAGGTCAGAGCCGATGATGGACTGGGCAGTGTTTACTACTTTTTGTAGTCTTTTCCTCTCCAGGGGGAATCTTTTAGGAGTTGCCGAACCAAGCCACGATGCAACCGAGTCAGCATGCTCGTGACTGTGCTCCTGTAGAAGTTAGAGAGAGTCCTCCTTGACAAACTGACTCTCCGTAATCATCTCAGGAAGTAGAGGCGCTGATGAGCTTTCTTGATAATTGCATTAGTGTTCTCGGACCAGGAAAGATCTTCAGAGATGTGCACGCCCAGGAATTTGAAGCTCTTGACCCTTTCAACCATCGACCCGTTGACGTAAATGGGGCTGTGGGTCTCACACCTACTCCTTCCAAAGTCCACAATCAGTTCCTTGGTTTTGCTGGTGTTGAGGGCCAGGTTATTGCGCTGGCACCATATGCACAGTTGCTCGATCTCTCTTAGTTTGCAAAACCACTATACATGTTATCAATTTAAGAGAAACAGGGAGAACACCTGGACCCTTTACCATCCTGCATATCAGTCTGAGCCTAGACTGGCTGGTGCCAATCAAAGCCTGTAAAATTCAGCTGACAAGGGTTAAGCAATTCTGACAAGTGCAGGGATCCTCCGTTTTACGAGGTCTTTAATTTAGACAATATTAACAACACCACAAAGTTGTTCATTTGTAGTACAAGCGGACGATGTACAAAAGTTACCTGTTCGATAAGAAATTTGGGGCGGCACGGTGGCGCAGCTGAGAGAGCCACTGCCTCACAGCGCCAGAGACCCGGGTTCGATCTTGACCGTGGGTGCTGCCTGTGTGTGGAGTTTGCACGTTCTCCCCGTGACCTCGTGGGCTTCCTCCGGGTGCTCCGGTTTCCTCCCACATCTCAAAGACGTGCGGGTTTGCAGGTTAATTGCCCCCTGGTGCGTAAGGAGAGGATGAGAAAGTGGTATAACAGGGAACTAGCGTGAACAGGTGATCGATGGTCAGCCTGGACTCGATGGGCCGAAGGGTCTGTTTCCATGCTGTATCTCTAAAACTATAGAAAACTAAAAAAGTCATTGCAAATGAATGTGAAAACGATTATGATGAAGCAGTTTTGTTTTTAATACAAATGCTTAGTTGTAGACCCATACCTTTTGTCAGTGCAACACAATCACTGATTTTCAATCACAAGTAAATCTTTGCACACCTTTGATTGTGTCGGAATGTTTTCCTATGAACATAATCTGTCACATCATAGAAACATAGAAAATAGGTGAAGGAGGAGGCCATTCGGCCCTTCGAGCCAGCACCGTCATTCATTGTGATCATGGCTGATCGTCCCCTATCAATAACCCGTGCCTGCCTTCTCCCCATATCCCTTGACTCCACCAGCCCCTAGAGCTCTATCTAACTCGCTCTTAAATCATAGAAACATAGAAATTAGGTGCAGGAATAGAGGCCATTCGGCCCTTCGAGCCTGCACCGCCATTCATTATGATCATGGCTGATCATCCAACTCAGTATCCCGTACCTGCCTTCTCTCCATACCCCCTGATCCCCTTAGCCACAAGGGCCACATCTAACTCCCTCTTAAATATAGCCAATGAACTGGCCTCGACTACCCTCTGTGGCAGAGAGTTCCAGAGATTCACCACTCTCTGTGTGAAAAAAGTTCTTCTCATCTCGTTTTTAAAGGATTTCCCCCTTATCCTTAAGCTGTGACCCCTTGTCCTGGAAATCAGCCATCGTTCCTTGAGGAAATTGGTGAAGATTAATTCATGGTATTTTGAGATTTTTTGCGGCATTAGAACTAAGGGCTGAAACATAGAAAATTGGTGCGGGAATAGGCCATTCGAGCCAGTACCGCCATTCAATATGATCATGGCTGATTATTCTAAATCAGTACCCCGTTCCTGCTTTCTCCCCATATCCCTTGAGAGAGAGAGAGAGAGAGAGAGAGAGCCAAGAGCTCGATCTAAAGGGCCGGTCCCACCAGCATGCGCCTGAATGCGGCAAGCGCGACCTAACGTTGTCGCTTGAGCCGTACGGCCTCGCGGGAACGGCCCCACTTTGATCGCCGGAGCCGTATGGAGTTGTGCGGAGCTGGTCCCGACATCGCGCGGGGCTCCGAAAAACTGACCGTGGTTAAAAATTCCGCGCGGCAACGGTCTGCCGGCCCGCAGTCGCCTCGACGCCATGTCACTCACTCGACCTCCGCGCGGCTCCCGCTTCTGGTTTGGTCGCGCTTGCCGCATGCCGTACGGCTCAAGCGACCACGTTTAGTCGCCCTTGCCGCATGCAGGTCGCATGCCCGTGGGACAGGCCCTTTAGGTCGCGCTTGCCGCATGCAGGCGCATGCTGGTGGGACATGCCCTTAACTCTCTCTTGAATACATCTTGTTGAACATATTGTGATGTGCAGGTCTGTGTTTCCTCTCTCTTCTCGCAGGCACATCTCCCGTTTGCAGTTGTCGGCAGCATGGAAGAGGCTAAAGTGGGAAACAAAATGGTGAAAGCTCGCCAGTATCCCTGGGGCATTGTGCAGGGTAGGTGGAAGTTTTATGTGAAGTTGCTTCCTCACCTCTGTCGACCTTGGGGGCGGCACAGCGGTAGAGTTGCAGCCTTACAGCGCCTACAACGTCAGAGTCCCGGGTTGGATTCTCACTATGGGTGCTGTCTGTACGGAGTTTGCACGTTCTCCCCTTGGCCGCGTGGATTTTCACCGGGTGCTCGGTTTCCTCCCACGATCTAAAGTCGTGCGGGTTTGTAAGTTAATTGGCTTCAGTAAAAATTGTAAATTGTCCCTTGCGTGTTGGATTGTGCTGGTGTACGGGGTGATCACTGGTCGCCATGCACTATTAGTGTGTCTGTGTGTGTGTGTGTGTGTGTGTCTCTGTGTGTGTGTGTGTCTCTGTGTGTGTGTGTCTCTGTGTGTGTGTCTCTGTCTGTGTGTCTGTGTGTGTGTCTGTGTGTTTGTCTGTCTCTCTGTGTGTGTCTCTCTGTGTGTGTCTCTCTGTGTGTGTCTCTGTGTGTGTGTCTGTGTGTGTGTGTGTCTGTGTGTGTGTGTGTGTGTGTGTGTGTGTCTGTGCTGTGTGTGTGTGTCTGCCTCTGTGTGTCTCTCTATATGTGCCTCTGTGTATGTCTGCCTGTGTGTGTGTGTGTGTCCGCCTCTGTGTATGTCTCTCTGTATGTGCCTCTGTGTGTGTCTGTGTGTGTGCGTGTCTGTGTGTGTGTCCTGTATGTGCCTCTGTGCGTGTCTGTGTGTGTGCGTGTCTGTGTGTGTGCGTGTCTGTGTGTGCGTGCCTCTGTGTGTGTGTGTCTCTGTGTGTGTGTCTGTGTGTGTGTGTGTGTATCTGTGTCTGTGTGTGTGTGTGTGTGTGTGTGTCTGTGCCTGTGTGTGTGTCTCTCTGTCTGTGCCTCTGTGTGTGTGTCTGCCTCTGTGTGTCTCTCTGTATGTGCCTCTGTGTGTGTGTGTGTGTGTGTGTGTGTGTGTGTCTCTCTGTATGTGCCTCTGTCTGCCTCTCGACCCGAAACTTCAGCCGTTCCTTCTCTCCAGAGATGCTGCCTGACCCGCTGAGTTACTCCAGCATTTGTGTGTCTGTCCTATTGCCAATGAAACACTGTTGACCCTTGACACAGGCGGTAGTTTGAAGTGCTTTTGTCCTTTTGCCAGTTGAGAACGAGAATCATTGTGACTTTGTGAAGCTGCGTGAGATGCTGATCCGTGTCAACATGGAGGACTTGCGGGAACAGACTCACACGCGGCACTACGAGCTGTATCGGCGCTGCAAGCTGGAGGAGATGGGCTTCAAGGACACAGACCCTGACAGCAAACCATTCAGGTCAGAACAGCCACGCACGTTGCTTCGGAGATACAGAGCGGAAACAGGCCCTTCGGCCCATTGAGTCCACGCCGACCAGCGTTCCCCACACGCTGGCACTATCCTACACACCGGGTTCGATCCTGACTACGGGCGCTGTCTGTACGGAGTTTGTAACTCCTCCCCATGACCTCATTGGATTTTCTCCCACACTCCAAAAGGCGTTCATGTTTGGCTTCGGTAAACATTGTAAAGTTGCCCCTAGTGTGTGTAGTTAGTATTAGTGTATGAGGTGATCGCTGGTCGGCACAGACTTGATGGGCCGAATGTCCTGTTTCCGCACTGTATCTCTAAAGTCTAAAGTAAACTCACTCTTTCTTTTCACTCTAACCTTTGTACTTAAGTTTGACTTGATTATGTACAGTATTATCTGACTTAACTGGATAGCATGCAAAACAAAGCTTTTCACTGTACCTCAATACATGCAACAATAAGTAACCTAAACCTAATCAATTAGGCTTGTCCTCTATAAGTTGGCTAGCTAACTGAAGGATACTAGAATTGTAGATGCAGCCAACAGACAATAGGTGCAGGAGTAGGCCATTCGGCCCCTCGAGCCAGCACCGCCATTCACTGTGATCATGGCTGATCATCCCCAATCAGTACCCCGTTCCTGCCTTCTCACCATATTCCCTTTAACATAGACATAGAAACATAGAAATTAGGTGCAGGAGTAGGCCATTCGGCCCTTCGAGCCTGCACCGCCATTCAATATGATCATGGCTGATCATCCAACTCAGTATCCCGTACCTGCCTTCTCTCCATACCCCCTGATCCCCTTAGCCATAAGGGCCACATCTACCTCCCTCTTAAATATAGCCAATGAACTGGCCTCGACTACCCTCTGTGGCAGAGAGTTCCAGAGATTCACCACTCTCTGTGTGAAAAAAGCTTTATCTAACTCTAGAAAGCATCCAGAGAATTGGCCTCCACTGCACTCTGAGGCAGAGAATTCCACAGATTCACAACTCTGGGTGCAAATGTTTTTCCTCATCTCGTTCTAAATGACTTACCCCTTACTCTTAAACTGTGGCCCCTGGTTCTGGACTCCCCCAACATGTTTCCTGCCTCTAGCGTGTCCAATCCCTTAATAATCTTGTATGTTTCAATAAGATCCCCTCTCAGACCAGACCACTGACTCCATCTCCACCTCACGCTGCCTCGGCAAGGTCAGCAGTATAATCAAGGACGAGTCGCACCCAGGCCACTCCCTCTTCTCCCCTCTCCCATCAGGCAAGAGGTACAGAAGTGTGAAAACACACACCTCCAGATTCAGAGACAGTTTCTACCCAGCTGTTATCAGGCAACTGAACCATCCCACCACAACCAGAGAGCAGTGCTGAACTACTATCTACCTCATTGGAGACCCTCGGACTATCATTGATCGGACGTTGCTGGCTTTACCTTGCACTAAACGTTATTCCTTTATCATGTATCTGTACACTGTAAATGGGGTCGATTGTAATCGCATGTCAAGTCAAGTCAAGTTTATTCGTCACATACACATACGAGATGTGCATTGAAATGAAAAGTGGCAATGCTCGCGGATTGTGCAAAAAAAAACCACAAAACAGAATGGAACAGAATTACATCTTTGTGGGAGGAAAAAAAGAAAAAACAGCAATTTTAAAAAGACACCACACAACAGTAGAGTGGTTCAGTAAAGTTAGTCCCTGGTGAGATAGGAGTTTACAGTCCGAATGGCCTCTGGGAAGAAACTCCTTCTCAACCTCTCCGTTCTCACAGCATGGCAACGGAGGAGGCGTTTGCCTGACCATAGCAGCTGGAACAGTCCGTTGCAGGGGTGGAAGGGGTCTCCCTTGATCTTGTTGGCTCTGGAGTTGCACCTTCTGATGTATAGTTCCTGCAGGGGGGGCGAGTGAAGTTTCCATAGTACGTTCGGCCGAACACACTACTCTCTGCAGAGCCTTCTTGTCCTGGGCAGAGCAGTTCCCAAAACAAATTGTGATATTTCCGGACAAGATGCTTTCCACAGCCGCTGAGTAGAAGCACTGGAGGATCCTCGGGACACTGAATTTCCTCAATTGCTTGAGGTGGTAAAGGCGCTGCCTTGCCTTACTCACGAGCACTACGGCGTGTGATGTCCATGTCAGATCCTCTAAGATGTGGACTTACAGGTATTTAAAACAGCTCACCCTACCCACAGTATCCCCATTTATCTTCAATGGTATGTACATCCTCGGACGATGTGCCCTCCTAAAGTCCACGATCAGCTCCTTCGTTTTTTTTTTGATATTCGTGTCTTTCCGCTGACTGGATAGCACGCCACAAAAATGCTTTTCACTGTACCTCGGTGCACGTGACAATAAACTGAACTGTACTGAAAGCTGATTGAAGGGTAGGCGGATAATGTGGAATATTGTGCCCTGTCTACAGCCTGCAGGAGACCTACGAAGCCAAGAGGAATGAATTTATGAGTGAACTGCAGAAGAAGGAGGAGGAGATGAGGCAGATGTTTGTGGCCCGGGTGAAGGAAACCGAGATGGATTTGAAGGAGAAGGAAAAGGAGGTGAGGCTTCCTTCCCGGAAGTGGGAATTTGGTGCTGAGGCCACCTCGAAACTGGAGGACTAGCACCTTGTATTCCACTTGGGTAGCTTACACCCCAATGGCATGAACAATGAATTCTCCAATTTTAAGTAGCACCTCCACTCCTGCCCTGGCTTTCCTATGAGATCCCCCATTCCCCCCCCCCACCCCACACCCCCAACCTTGGTGACACCAATTCTTCCATTATCTTGAAGATAGACTCAAAATGCTGTAGTAACTCAGCGGGACGGGCAGCATCTGTGGAGAGAAAGGAATGGGTGACGTTTTGGGTCGAGACCTTTCTACCATTATCTCCCAGTTCTCCCATTCCCTTCCACCTACACCCCTCTTAGACGGCTGGGGCGGCCAAATTAATGAATATATTTCCGGCCGAGATAGATAGGTTCTTGATTAGTACGGGTGTCGGGGTTATGGGGAGAAGGCAGGATAATGGGGTTAAGAGGGAGAGATAGACCAGGCATGATTGAATGGCGGAGTAGACCTGATGGGCCGAATGGCCTAATTCTGCTCCTATCGCATGAATTCTCTGGCTTTACATTTCACTCCACCATCGCTCCGTATCTAACACCCTTTCATCTCTTGTTTATCTCAAGCCTTTGTCACTTACTCCACGCAGCTGACAATCAGCCAGGCTTTGTCTCCCACCCCCCCCCCCCCCATCTCTTTTCCATCTCTTTCTTTCCTCCCCTATTTCAATCAGTCTGAATAAAGATCCCGACCCAAAACATTGTCTGTACATTTCCTCCTCCACGGATGACAATAGACAATAGGTGCAGGAGTAGGCCATTCGGCCCCTCGAGCCAGCACCGCCATTCAATATGACCATGGCTGATCATCCAACTCAGTATCCTGTACCTGCCTTCTCTCCATACCCCCTGATCCCTTTTGCTACAAGGGCCACATCTAACTCCCTCTTAAATATAGCCAATGAACTGGCCTCGACTACCCTCTGTGGCAGAGAGTTCCAGAGATTCACCACTCTCTGAGTGAAAAAAGTTCTTCTCATCTCGGATTTAAAGGATTTCCCCCTTATCCTTAAGCTGTGACCCCTTCTCCTGGAAATCAGCCCCCTGATCCTTGAGGAAAGGGGTGAATCTATTAATCCCTCTTAAATATAGCCAATTTTTTGTGGTATTAGAGCTAAGGGCTGAAACAAAGAAAATTGGTGCGGGAATAGGCCATTCGAGCCAGTACCGCCATTCAATTACCTGCTGTGGCAGAGAATTCCACAGATTCACCACTCTCTGTGAGAAAAAGTGTTTCCTCGTCTCCCCCAACATCGGGGACATGTTTCCTGCCTCTAGCGTATCCAAAACCTAAACAATCTTATATGTTTCAATAAGATCCCCTCTCATCCTTCTAAATTCCAGTGTGCACCATTCCTAGCTGCTCCATTCTCTCAGCATATGACAGTCCCGCCATCCCGGGAATTAACCTTGTAAACCTGCGCTGCACTCCCTCAATAGCAAGAATGTCCTTCCTCAAATTAGGGGACTAAAACTACACACAATACTCCAGGTGTGGTCTCACTGGGGCCTTGTCCTCCAATTTCCTATCGATTTCTCCGCGCAGAATAACGTCCGAAAGAAAGGAGAGGTGATCTTGCCATCATTGTGAAGTCGTGTGCAATGGTATAAACTTCAGCTGGGCCACGTCTGCAGTCTTGTTTGCAGTTCTGGTCACAGCATGGCAGGAAGGATGTGGAGGCTTGTCACAAGGTGCAAGGTGCGACTGTTTATATTAAGTGGACTGGAACACAAAATCCGAGCTATTAATGCTGGGACTATAAGGTGCTGGTCAGGCCACATTTGGAGTACTGCGAGCAAATTTGGGCCCCCATATCCTATTGAAACATATAAGATTCAGGGTTTGGCCACGCTAGAGGCAGGAAACGTGTTCCATGTGCTGGGGGAGTCCAGAACCAGGGACTTATCATGTATCTAGACCAGTGGTCCCCAACCTTTTTTTGGCCATGCCCCACCTAATCACCTCTAAAATCCTGATGCCCCCCCCCCCCCCCCCCATGGAACATAATAATTCTTAGCATTTAAAAAGTGCTGGGACAGCTGAAGAAGCTTAAAACGCCAATACCTTGGTTTAAACAAGCTTCAAAAGAACATGGCATCCATGAAAAAGAAAAATGAAATAAACAAAAGACAGTTAAAGTTCTGAGCAAGAAATTACTAAAAAATTGTAAAAAAAAAGAAATACAATTGCCCCCCCTTAAAAATCAAATTGCCCCCCTGTGGGGTGTACGCCTCACATTGGGAACCACTGATCTAGACACTGTAAACGGCTCTATTGTAATCATGTATTGTCTTGCTGCTGACTGGATAGCGCACAACAAAAGCTTTTCACTGTACCTCGGTACACGTGACAATGAACTAAACTGTACGAGGCGATCGCTGGTCGGCACGGACACGGTGGGCCGAAGGGCCTGTTTACAGTTTTGGTCTCCTAATCTGAGGAAGGACATTCTTGCCGTAGAGGGAGTACAGAGAAGGTTCACCATACTGATTCCTGGGATGTCAGGACTTTCATATGAAGAAAGACTGGATAGACTCGGCTTGTACTCGCTAGAAATTAGAAGATTGAGGGGGGGTCTTATAGAAACTTACAAAATTCTTAAGGGGTTGGACAGGCTAGATGCAGGAAGATTGTTCCCGATGTTGGGGAAGTCCAGAACAAGGGGGTCACAGTTTAAGGATAAGGGGGAAATCTTTTAGAAAATCTTCAAGATGAGGAAAACATTTTTCACACAGAGAGCGGTGAATCTCTGGAATTCTCTGCCACAGAGGGTAGTTGAGGCCACACAGTTCATTGGCTATATTTAAGAGGGAGTTAGATGTGTCCCTTGTGGCGAAAGGGATCGGGGGTATGGAGAGAAGGCAGGTACAGGATACTGAGTTGGATGATCAGCCATGATCATATTGAATGGCGGTGCAGGCTCGAAGGGCCGAATGGCCTACTCCTGCACCTATTTTCTATGTTTCCAGGCTGTATCTCTAAACAAGACTGAACCGATGTTTGAGTTGTCCTCACTGCTCTTGGCTTTGTGTTCCAGCTCCATGACCAGTTTGATCAGCTGAAGAAAACACACCAGGAGGAGAAGAAGAGGCTGGAGGAGAAGCGGAGGGACTTGGAGGAGGAGATGAACGCCTTTAACCAGCGGAGAATGGCTGCCCAAACGCTGCAGGGACATTCCTTCATGGCCACCGGGCAGCAGCCCCTCAAGAAAGACAAGGACAGAAAAAAGTAAGATGCTTTACCGAGCAAGGCCGGTGATAAATTATCTCTAGACTGGTCGGCACTGTGGTGCAGTGGTAGTGTTTCTGTCTCACAGTGCCAGGTTGGACTGCGGGCGCTGTCTATACGGAGTTTGCACGTTCTCCCCGTGACCTGCGTGGGTTTTCTCCGAGATCTTCGGTTTCCACCCACACTCCTAATTGGCTTGGCTTAAAATGTAAAGTTGGCTTGGCTTAAAATGTAAAGTTGGCCCGTGTGTGTGTGTGTGTCAATGTGCGGGGATCGCTGGTGGGTGTGGACTCGACGGGCCGAAGGGCCTGTTTCCCCCGCTCTCGCTTTAAACTGGACTGAAGTATCTGGGGTGTCGGGAGAAGGCTGGAGAACGGGGTTGAGCGGGAAAGATAGATCAGCCATGATTGAATGGCGGAGTAGACTCGATGGGCCGAATGGCCTAATTCTGCTCCTATCGCTTATGAACTTTCGGGTGGTCATGGTGGCTGGGTGGTGCAGCGGTAGAGTTGCTGCCTTACAGCGAATCCAGTGACGGGCACCCGGGTTCGATCCCGACTACAGGCGCTGTCTGTACGGAGTTTGAACGTTCTCCCCGTGACCTGCGTTGGTTTTCTCAGAGATCTTCGGTTTCCTCCAAACGCGGTGCAGGTTTATAGGTAAATTGGCTTGGTAAATGTAAAAATTGTCCCTAGTGGGTGTAGGATAGTGTTAATATGCCGGGATCGCTGGTCGGCGCGGACCTGGTGGGCTGAAGGGCCTGTTTTCGCGCTGTATCTCCAAATTAAACTAAACTAAACTAAACTTGTGAAGTATCTTGTAAATTCTGGAAGGGGGGGAGGGAGGGGGGGGGTGAAAAGCTTTTGTTGCGCGCTAGCCTTTAACGCCCTTCCCAATCAACAACCTGTCAATCTCTGCGTTTACTCCATTCACTTTTAATTGGAGTAATAGCGAATTACTTTTCTAAGCCAGGCTGCTCATTTGACGGGCAACGCTGTTATCTGATGACTACTATAAATGAAAAGCCTGTTTAAACTGTTATTGTCGACGTTGTCATCTGAACTCTCCATGTTCTTCAGGTTTAAAGATTTTCGAACTTTTCTCTTTGTAAAGTTTACTACAATAAAATCTTTAGATTTAGGTTTAATACTGCCGCATGTACAGTGAAAAGTTGCGCATACTCTCCAACCAGATCAGATAACACTCTACGTAACTGCAATGAAGTCAAATTCATTCCAACATGCAGAGCAAAGGGGAAGATACAGAGTGCAGAATAGAGTTCGCCGCATTGTAACGCATCAGTTCCAGAGACAAAGTCCAATGTCCGCAATGGGGCGGAGGCGAATCGTACAGCACCCTAGCTTATGGAAGGGCCGTTCAGAAGCTGTTCTCGAGTCTGGTGGCAGACACAAAATGCTGGAGAAACTCAGCGGGACAGGCAGCATCTCTGGAGAGAAGCAATGGGTGACGTTTCGGGTCGAGACCCTTCTTCAGACTTCTTTAGGCATCAGACATCTTCTGGGCCTGAAGAAGGGTCTCGACCCAAAACGTCACCCTTATTCCTTCTCTCCAGAGATGCTGCCTGTCCCACATTCACCACCTAATTCACGACCTCTGCCAAGTTTGCCCTTGACTCATCCTCGCAGCATGGTCGTAGGAGGTCGTAGGTAGGTCGTGATGCTAGTCGTAGGTACTCGTGGCATCAAGCAGGTCGGGGCGTTTTTCTAGCCTGATGAAAAATGTCCACGAGTAAAAAAGGTCGTGAATTAGGTTGCGAAAGTGGGACAGGGCCCTTTACTCCAGCACTTTGTGTCTATCTTCAGTTTCCAACCAGCATCTGCAGTTCCTTCCTACACATTGAGTCTGGTGGGGGAGCTTTCCATCACCAGGGGACTGAACCAGGTTAGTCCCTGGTTCATCTCACCAGGGACTAACTCTACAGAACGTTTTTTCCTTCTATTATTCATTATGTAAAAGAATATGTGTGTTATGATTGTGTTTATAATTTGTTTGGTTGTTTTGTTGTTTGTCTTTTGCACAAAAGTCCGCGAGCATTGCCACTTTCATATCACTGCACATCTCGTATGTGTATGTGACAAATAAACTTGACTTGACTTGACTTTCAGCCAAGCTCTGTTTGTCCAAGTCCATATTAAGCCGTACTGTATATGCTTTTTTGTGTATTTTTGCCCCTGTGTTAATTTATTTCTTTTTCAGCTCCTTTCCTTTCTGCCCCCGGCCTCTCCCAGTGCACGGACATCGAACGTGACGAATGCCGCTCGCTGTTTGTGTCACGAAACGTGACCATTTATGAAACGTGACCATTTATGATTTTGCTTAATTCTTCGATTTCTCTCATTTTTATTTTCTGTTTTGTTTTTTTTTCTTTTTCAGTTAAAACGGCATGCACATGTTAAACCTCTGGGATTATTTCTTGTGACCTTAATAACGTAACTGTTACCACATTAAAAAAAAAAACAAGTCTCGTGCCTCCTAACCTAACCATCTCAACTCTGCCTCAACTCAGACCAGAAATATTCCAAGTCAAGACCTGATCAGAAGATGTCAACACTATACCTGTACAATGCTCCATTTGAACAGCCATCGTGTGAATCCATATCCATCCACTGTGATAAGTTTAAAAACTTGACATAGATTTCTCACTTTTCTGCATAGGGCTCTTTTTAAATAATCATAGTATGTGTATATATATATTTTTGGTATCATTTCTGCAATAGTTTAAAAATATGAGTATACAGAATGTTACAACAACATATGAAGTGTATATGCAGGAATTATGATTAGGTTTTCAGCTTAAGATGCCAATGCAACACTTCTGGATGTATGCAAGGTGTCACCCAAGTTAAGCTTTATTCCTAATCTATTTATAGATGTATTTTTTTAATCGATGAAGGATGTTCCTAAATCTTGAAGTCTGTTCTAGGGGAAAGCTAAAATGTGCAATTCTGTGCCAATTTCTTCCTGACTTCTAACTTGAGCGGTAACATCCTAGCTTGGTACTCAGAAGTGGGATCTTAAGGGCCTGTCCCACCAGCATGCGATTGCAAGCGTCCAGCGCGATCAAACTGCTCGGGGTCAGTCCCACTTTGAACCACGGAGGCGTATGGAGTTGTGCGGGTTTGGTCCCAACATCGCGCAGGGCTCCGAAAATCCCGCACTGTCCGAAAATTCGGCGCTCCAACGGCCTGTCGGCTCGCAGGAGTATTGAGTGCGTATGTAGCGTCTCGACGGCGTACGCCTAGCGCGTGGCGTTGTACGATGACGTCACCGCCCGGCGTACCATTGCGTGATGTGCAACGTCTAAATTCAGTCGGCCCGCCTCCTGCCCAGCTGATTGGTGAGTATGACGTAAATTACGTCACGCGCGAACATTGCGCGTACTTACCGCGAACTCGGTTTCCGTTTGGTCGCGCTAGACGCATGCAATCGCATGCTGGTGGGACAGGCCCTTTAAACTAGAACATTTAAGGTGTGGGAGGAACTGCAGATGCTGGTTTACACCTTATCTACAAGATAGACACAAAATGCTGGAGTAACTCAGCGGGACGGGCAGCATCTCTGGATAGACGGAATGGGTGACGTTTTGGGTCGAGACCCTTCTTCACTCTGAGGGTCAGGGGAGAGGGAGACATGGAGATAAGGAAGTGTAAGGTGTGAAAATGATACCCGAAACGTCACCCGCTGCCAATCCCGTTGAGTTACTCCAGCATTTTGTGGCAGTCTCTGAATGTTTAAGGTCTTTATGAGCGGTTGGAAAGAAATTTAGCTGGTGATGTTGGGTTTTATGCAAGTTGAAGCAAATAAACGCACCATAAACTGAGATGACGTGTTTAGATGCAGGGATTCACCCATATTTGGCTGAGGC
The DNA here is from genome assembly GCF_028641065.1 of Leucoraja erinaceus. Classification (NCBI taxonomy): domain Eukaryota; kingdom Metazoa; phylum Chordata; class Chondrichthyes; order Rajiformes; family Rajidae; genus Leucoraja; species Leucoraja erinaceus. The sequence goes on along the minus strand of NC_073387.1, from coordinate 54,856,182 downwards.
GAAGTAATATTGTTAATGGACACAGTGCTGGAGTAACTCCGCAGGTCAAGCAGCATCTCAGGAAAACATGGATAGATGACGGAAGATAAGACACAAAAAGTCGGAGTAACTCAGCAGGTCAGACGGCATTTCTGGAGAAAAGGAATAGGTGACATTTCGCGTCGAGACCCTTCGTAAATCTCTTCATCAACGTTTTCACACAGAGAATTGTGAGTCTGTGGAATTCTCTCCCTCAGAGGGCGGTTCTCTGGATGCTTTCAAGAGAGCGCTAGACAGAGCTCTTAAAGATAGCGGAGTCAGGGGATATGGGGAGAAGGCAGGAACGGGGTACTGATTGTTGATGATCAGCCATGATCACATTGAATGTCGGTGCTGGCTCGACCGAGGGGCCGAATGGCCCACTCCTGCACCTATTCTCCATCGACCCATAACATCACTAATGCTTCCATTTCTCCAGAGATGCTGCCTGACCTGCTGAGTTACTCCAGCATTTTGTGTCTTATCTTCCGTTTTAAACCAGCATCTGCAGTTCCTTCCAGCACATGGATAGATGGCGTTTCGACTTGTGCCCTTCTTCGGACTGAACCAGCAGTTCCTTGCTTGTACATGCTGACCTCCAAAGATGCTGCCTGACCCGCTGAGTTACTCCAGCACATTGTGTCCTTTTCTGTCAACCAGCGTCTGCAGTTCCTCGTATCAACAAGGGCGACATTGTTGTCCATTCCACAGGGAGACGCTAGAGTTAAGTGCCTTTCGTGTGTCAACTTGTGGGAGATACACAAGTGTCAAGTTTGCCGTTGCACTCGCTTAAGTAAGTTCTTGTATTTTGCACATTGCTACGAAATGAAGGAATGAAATGGATAGATCAGTGCGGTGAAGAATACTTTGTTTATTTAATTTCTGGAAAAAAGGTTTATACTCAGTAGTTGACCTTGCAGGGTTTTTGGACATATTTATACCAGGGCAACAATGGATTAACCCACTGACTGATACAGGCGGTGGATAGAGGTCATCTTCCACAGATGACAGTTCACACACGCTAGAGGCAGGAAACATGTTCCCGATGTTGGGAGTGGGAGTCCAGAACCAGGGGCCACACACAGTTTAAGAATAAGGGGTAAGCCACTTAGAAAGGAGACGAGGAAACACTTTTTCCTCACAGAGAGTGGTGAGTCTGTGGAATTCTCTGCCTCGGAGGGCGGTGGAGGCCAGTTCTCTGGATGCTTTCAAGAGAGCTAGATAGGGCTCTTAAAGATAGCGGTCAGGGGATATGGGGAGAAGGCAGGTACGGGTTACTGATTCGGGGTGATCAGCCATGATCACACTGAATGGCGGTGCTGGCTCAAAGGGCCGAATGGCCTCTACTCCTGCACCTACTGTCTATTGGCTGATCTAATAGCTTTTGGATCTGGATCATTTGTAGGCAGGTAAGAGGAGGTCGAGTTTAAATTAATTTATTGTCACGTGTGCTGAGGTACAGTGGAAAGCTTTTGTTGCGTGCTAACCAGTCAGCGGAAAGACAACACATGATTACAATATGACCGTCCACAGTGTACAGATACAGGGAGAAGGGAATAGTGTTTAGTGCAAGATAAAGTCTATTAAAAGTAGTCCAAGAGTCGATTAAAGATAGTCCACGGGTGCCCAATGTGGTAGATAGCAACTTGGGACCGCTCTCTTGTTGTTGATAGGATGGTTCAGCACACACATTGTGGGCCCAAGGGCCTGTTCTAGTTCTGTATACTATCGTTGGCTTTTGGGTCACACTTCTGCCTCAAGTCAGAAGGTTCTGTTTTAATCGCATTCCTCAACATCTCTGTTGCAAGAGATCTTCACTCTGAAGTCCTAGAGCAAGGAAACAGGCCCTTCAGCCCAACTTGCCCATGCCGACCAACATGTCCCATCTACACTAGTCCCACCTCCCTGCATTTGGCCCATATCCCTGTAAACCTGTCCTATCCACGTTCCTGTTTAGATATTTCATCAATTATGCGATGGTGCCTGCCTCAACTCCCTCTTCCTGTTGACATTTTGCGTAAGATATCTCTCGACAGTCTGAAGAAGGGACCCTGGTTCGATCCTGACTTCGGGTGCTGTCTGTGCGGAGTTTGCACGCGCTCCCTGTGACCTTGTGGGCTTGCTCCGGGTGCTCCGGTTTCCTCCCACATCCCAAAGACTTCCAAGTTTGTAGTTTACTTATCTCTCTGTAAATTGCCCCCTGAGAAAGTGGGATTATGTGGAACTTAGGTGAACGGGTTATTGATGGTCGGCATGGACTCGGTGGGCTGAAGGGCCTGTTTCCATGGCTGTATCTCTGAACTAAACTTTTTTAAAAAACCCAGAAAGCTCCTGGCCAGAGAACTTCCACCTCCGTAAACATTCCCCGACGCAGATTGTCAAGGAATTTTGCACATTTTCCCTTGAGAACCTCGGTGTCCAAACTGCCCACCATGTTGTCTGAGTTAAGGGGGCTGTCCCACTTGGTAATTTTTTTCGGCGACTGCTGGGACCATTGACTGATGTATCGGGTCACCGAAAAATTCGCGGCGGTGACACGGCGTGATGGAGTGACGTGCGATGCTTTTTCAAGCGTCGCAACTTTTTTTTGTCTCCCCGCTGGGTTTTGAAATGTTCGAAATCTTTTGGCGACACTGATATGACGCAGGCAGTCGCCGAAAAAAAATCGGCAAGTGGCACACCAGGCCCTTTATAGTACAGGTCCATCACCGACTTACCGACACCCTTGGTTCCAGAGCCTTGCCGTATATTCCGTTCTGTCGGACCAACACAGGACGCAGACTCGGTGGCGGTGATGCCGAGATACCAGGCCGGCAAAGTCGGCTATGGGGACAGATCTGCCGGGCCGGAGTTCCAGAGCCCCGGAGAAGGTGGGGACTTCCGGGGGGGGGGTGTGGATTTAAAATGCTCTCTCATAATTTTGTCCCGATTAAAGGAATTTCCGGACCACCAGTTGCCGGATAATCGGTGGTGGGCCGGCAGAGAATTCCTTTACCTGTCAAGTGATTTGAGGCTTACACAAAAAAGCTGGAGAAACTCAGCGGGTGCAGCAGCATCTATGGAGCGAAGGAAATAGGCAACGTTTCGGGCCGAAACCCTTCTTCAGACGTGATTTGAGGCCTCCTGTGTCCCAAAGGTTATTGTACAAGCGGAGTCTTTTTTAATCTCTCTTATATATTTTTAACAAATTGAACTAATAGGATCGATTCTAACTCGAGTCATGACTGTTTGTATTTTACGTCCTGTAACATTAAGGAAGAATATAAAAGGATATGTTTTATAAGCAGCATAAGTAAATAGAATAATTACAGGAATGAGGTGTTTTCCACAGAATAATAATCTCTTTGGGGAATACTGTGGCATTCTCAAATTACCCGCATATTTTGGGTGAAGGGATTACGGTTTTATATTTAAGAAGGAACTGCAGATGCTGGAAAAATCGAAGGTCGACGAAAATGCTGGAGAAACTCAGCGGGTGAGGCAGCATCTATGGAGTGAAGGAAATAGGAAATTGAGTATAGAAGCTGGGATGTAATGTTAAAATTGTACAAGGCATTGGTGAGACCAAATCTGGAGTATGGTGTACAATTTTGGTCGCCCAATTATAGGAAGGATGTCAACAAAATAGAGAGAGTACAGAGGAGATTTACTAGAATGTTGCCTGGGTTTCAACAACTAAGTTACAGAGATAGGTTGAATAAGTTAGGTCTTTATTCTCTGGACCGCAGAAGGTTAAGGGGGGACCTGATAGAGGTCTTTAAAATGATGAGAGGGATAGACAGAGTTGATGTGGACAAGCTTTTCCCTTTGAGAATAGGGAAGATTCAAACAAGAGGACATGACTTCAGAATTAAGGGACAGAAGTTTAGGGGTAATATGAGGGGGAACTTCTTTACGCAGAGAGTGGTGGCGGTGTGGAATGAGCTCCCAGTGGAAGTGGTGGAGGCAGGTTCATTGGTATCATTTAAAAATAAATTGGATAGGCATATGGATGAGAAGGGAATGGAGGGTTATGGTATGAGTGCAGGCAGGTGGGACTAATGGGGAAACAAATTTGTTCAGCACGGACTTGTAGGGCCGAGACGGCCTGTTTCCGTGCTGTAATTGTTATATGGTTATATGGTTATATGGTTATAGGTGAGGTTCGGGTCGAGACCCTTCTTCAGACTGATGTGGGGGTGAGGGGGGGGGGGAGCAGGAAGATGGAAGAGGCGGAGACAGTGGGCTGTGGGAGAGCTGGGAAGGGGATGGGAAGGAGGGAGAAAGCAGGGACTACCTGAAATTGGAGAAGTCAATGTTCATACCGCTGGGGTGTAAACTGCCCAAGCGAAATATGAGGTGCTGCTCCTCCAATTTCTGGTGGGACTCACTCTGGCCATGGAGGAGGCCCAGGTCAGAAAGGTCTGGGCCTTGACCTTGAAACGTCACCTATTCCTTCGCTCCATAGATGCTGCCTCACCCGCTGAGTTTCTCCAGCATTTTCGTTGACCTACGGTTTTATATTTGTTGTTTACTTCGTAATTTATATTTTGTGGTTCGGGAAGAGTGCAAGTCCGTAAGTTATAGGAGCAGAATTAGGCCATTCGGCCCATCGAGTCTGCACTGCCGTTCAGTCGTGGCCCGATCTGCCTTTCCCTTTCTCCTGCCTTCTCCCCGTAACCCCTGGCAACCGTACAGATCGAGACCCTGTCAATCTCCGCCTTAAAAACCCAACCCACTGACTTGGCCTCCACAGTTAGACGCTTTCCCCATGATCAACAATAGCGGCACGGTGGCGCAGCGGTAGAGTTGCTGCCTCACAGCGCCAGAGACCCAGGTTCAATCCTGACTGCGGGTGCTGTCTGTACGGAGTTTGCACGTTCTGCCAGTGACCTGCTTCCGTTTCCTCCGGGTGCTCCGGTTTCCTCCCACACTCCAAATACATACAGGTTTGTAGGTTAATTTGGCTTCGGTAAAGATTGTAAATTGTCCCTAGCGTGTGTAGGATACTGCTAGTGTACTGGGATCGCTGGTCGGCGCGGACTTGGTGGGCCGAACGCTGTGTTTCTGTGCTGTATCTTTAAACTGAACTAAACTGCTGCCTAGCAGCGCCGGAGACCCCGGGTTCGATCCCGACTACGGGTGCTGTCTGTGCGGAGTTTGCATGCTCCCTCCGTGACCGTGTGGGTTTCCTGTGGGTGCTCCGGTTTCCTCCCACATCCCAAAAAACGGAACAAAGTGTTCTGCCTGGCTTTTTTAAGGAAGATCGCTTGTCGGAAGCACCAGGAATAGATCCGCTCCTTTGAATATTACTCTTGTGTGTGGAGTTCTCGGAAGAGAAGGTGTAAGCGGGGGAAAACATCAGAGCAGACTCAGAGAGAGGATGGGGCAGGAGGAGAGGGTGTGACAATAGACAGCCATCTGGCTTTTATAATACCTTAAATACGTCACAGTGCTTTACTGATTTTATTTCGAGCTGAACCAAATCTTTTTTTCTTTTTTTGGCCTTTAAACTTTGCTGAGGGGGACATTGATTCCCCAAATATCTTCTCTGTGTATGGAGTATTGGAATCTAAATAATCGGCCGATAATATGCTTTGAGGAAAAGTCCTATGTAGCTTTATCGGTTAGTTGTAGGAAAAAAAAAAGTGCACATTATTATGTCTTTGGAGGCGAATAATAATAAAATTTTTTAAATCGATAGCATCGGTTTTATTTTATTTCTTATCATTGGACCAGACTTTTCTAACAGTTGTGGAGCAACTATTTTTAATGTTATTTCTTAACAGTGCTTGCTTAAAATCCATAGATATTTATAAGATATTTTTTATGTAGACTATAGATGTGGATTAAATTGTTCGAAACACCTGACGTGCAAATGCTAATATTGTTACTTGAATATCGTTCCAATTCACTGTATTTTTTCATCATTTTACCTTTTGTGCTTCTGAAATTTTTGTTTTATTATTTTTTCTGCCGCTGTAACTCTGTGGTTTGCTGGTTTTTGTGCTTTGTGGAACGTTTGTACAATTGAACAACCTTTTTTTTTAAACTGTTCAAGCCTTTTCTGACATTGGTTGCTGTTTTGATTGTATTGAAGCTGTTTCAATTTTAATTTTAAACCAATGCATTGTGTCCATCTTTAATTTTATGAGTTATAAAAAGCCTATTCGTAAAATCAAAAATGGCTTCTTCTGCGCCAGTATGTATTGTTTTAAATGTGCTGGGGTTTTTTTTTAAATTTTCATTATTTGTTTCATATCGACTTTATCATTAAATGTTAATAAATCATTTGATTTTTTGCGATTTAGTTTACTTGTATCCATATCATGTTTGATGTCTGCCCTTGAGGATATAAAATGAAGAGAACATCTTTGAGGTATGAATATACATGCCTCTCTTAGTCACCAGTTGCTTTACAGAGAATCATTCACGCCTGCTACAATGCAGGGTTGCACGGGGGCGCAGCGGTAGAGTTGCTGCTTTACAGCAAACGCAGCACCGGAGACCCGGGTTCGATCCTGACTACGGGTGCTGACTGTACGGAGTTTGCACGTTCTGCCCGTGACCTGCGTGGGTTTTCTCCGAGATCTTCGGTTTCCTCCCGCACTCCAATGACGTACAGGTATGTAGGTTAATTGGCTTGGTGTAAATGTAAAAATTGTCCCTGGTGGGTGTAGGATAGTGTTAATGTGTGGGGATCGCTGGTCGGCGCGGACCCGGTGGGCCGAAGGGCCTGTTTCTGCTCCGCGCTGTATCTCTAAAATCTAAAAGACAAATCATTTCATTTGGGCAAATTGTATGTCTCTGTCTAATTCCCAAGATGGACACAAAGTGCTGGAGTATCTCAGCGGGACAGGCAGCATCTCTGGAGACATCTCTTCAAAGGCTGTGAAAGACCTGGAGGGAGTGGATGTGGAGAGAACATTTCCACTGGTGGGAGAGTCTAGGACCAGAGGTCATAGCGTCAGAATTAAAGTAACATTCCATTAAGAAGGCGATGAGGAGGATATCCCCATATCCCCTGACTCCGCTATCTTTAAGTACCCTATCTAGCTCTCTCCAGAAAGTATCCAGAGAACCTGCCTCCACCGCCCTCCGAGGCAGAGAATTCCACAGGCTCACAACTCTCTGTGTGAAAAAGTGTTTCCTCATCTCCGTTCTAAATGGCTTACCCCTTATTCTTATATGTTTGTTTACAGTTAGTTTGTTTATTGTTGCTTGAACCTGCGAGGTACAGTGTTGCGTGCTATCCAGTCAGCGGAAAGACGATACATGCTTCCAATGGAGTTGTTCAGAGTGTACAGATGCATGATGAGGGAGTAACGTTTAGTGCAAGGTAAAGCCAGCAAAGTCCGATCAAGGGCAGTCCGATGAGGTAGATGGTTGTACAAGGACCGCTCTCTGGTTGCAATAGGATGGTTCAGTTGCCTGAATTGGAAAGGATGTTACAGCAAGCAAGCAAAGAGACGAGCAGAAAATTCTCCATCAGATTATTTTATTTTTTATTTCAAATAAATCTGACATCAAATTAGATAACAGAGCTCCAACAGGGACAATGAGGAGCTTCCATTATCTTGTTCGGTATCAATGGCTCAGTGTTCACTTAGAAAATATGAATAAGACATTATATTTACTGAAAATGGTGATTACTGGATCTTGTGCCCTGAACAGTCAAAGTAGTGCAGAAAATCTCAGGGACACAAAATATTTGTTCTGCTTAGTTTCAATAATATCACAGTATTCAAAAAGAATGCTAAAGCTTTTTTTTTTTTTTTTTTTAAATATATATTGAGTTTTTGGTCCCACCACAGACGAATAGTATAAATGTTTTGGTTAAATGTATCGCGATTACACGCCAGCTAAATTCTGTTTTGTTTTTTTATAGCTTCATTTATTTGCCTCCGTTTGTGAGGTTCCATCTGGATAATTCCACGAAAAGCAGAATCAAGGCATGTTCTTGGTGATTTTAACGATTAACTTGACACATTTCGGTAGCTGCCTTCAAATCACGCACGCAAGTGATTTATCTTGCTAGAGGGTGTGAGCTGTAGGGAGAGGTTGAGCAGGCTGGGTCTCTATTCCTTGGAGCGCAGGAGGATGAGGGGGCGATCTTATAGTGGCGTGCAACATCATGAGAGGAATAGATCGGGTAGACGCAGTCTCTTGCCCAGAGTAGGGGAATCGAGGAAATAGCTTTAAGGTGAGGAGGGGAAAAGATTTCATAGGAATCTGAGGGGTAGTTTTTTCCACACAAAGGGTGGTGGGTGTATGGAACAAGCTGCCACAGGAGGTAGTTGAGGCTGGGACTATCCCATGGATAGGACAGGTTTGGAAGGATATGGGCAAAACGCAGGCAGGTGGGACTAGTGTGGCTGGGACATGTCAGTCGGTGTTGGGCCGAGGGGCCTGTTTCCATGCTGTATCAGTCTGTGACTCTGACATGCTAGTTACTCTACACGTTCCCTACCCAAGCTAGAGGGTGACTAAACAATTCAGAGTGAGGAGAACAAAACAGCTATTCAATTTGTTTCGCCCCCTTGATACGAGTTCACACGCTGGATAAACAGCAATTTCAATAGCTCGATTTGGAAAATTCCCTAAATAGCAATTACATCAAATTCCAAAATGCTGACAGATCTTAAACTAAAGCTTTGCAGAAGCAACAAGCATTCTCCACGAGTTTGTAATTAGATTTGAATAAAAATACTATCTGAACGGAAAAAATGAAGACCATTTCAATTGTTCATGAAAGAAGCACTTGGGGATATATACACACACACACACCCCCACCCAACAAAAATGATCAACTATAAAGCAGTTTAGGAAAGAGAGCTTCCAATCTTGAAGGGAAAAGGTGGTGTGGGAGATGGTGACTGAAGAAGGGTCCCAACCTGAAACAAAGACATCAGATGGGAATCCCTCCTCACCTGTATCCACCTATTACCTGGTGGGAGATTGCAACCTTCATGTATGGTCCACCCTGTTTCGATTAATGCAATCAACCCGACATATACGAGGTGTAGTTTTTCATGCCACTTGATCTCCAACTTTAGGCTGTGCACGCCATACGCAAGAAGAAGACCCTGTCAATCTTGTCATGCCTGTCCTCTCTTCCCTCCCCCACCCCCTCCAATACAATCAGTCTGAAGACGGCTCCCAACCTGAAATGTCCCCTACCCATGTTCTCCAAAGATGCTGTCTGATCCACTGAGTTACTCCAGCACTTTGTGTCTTTGTTAGGAAACTGAACCGCAGCTTCCTTCTGCAATACAGGATGAGGAGCTCAATGAAAGCTGAGGCAAGCACGCCATGATCACATTGAATGGCGGTGTTGGCTCGAAGGGCCGAATGGCCTACTCCTGCACCTATTGTCTGTTGTGTGCACCTTGCATTGGAACTGATACTATCCTGTCCCACTGCCATTCGATAAGATCATCACTAACCTGTTAGAAATATAGAAAATAGGTGCAGGAGTAGGCCATTCGGCCCTTCGAGCCAGCACCGCCATTCAATATGATCATCCAAAATCATTACCCCGTTCCGGATTTTCCCCCCATATCCCTTGATTCCCTTACCCCTAAAAGCTAAATCTAACTCTCTCTTAAAAATATCCAGTGAATTGGCCTCCACTGCCTTCTGTGGCAGATGATTCCACAGATTCACAACTCTCTGGGTGAAAACGTTTTTCCTCATCTCAGTCCGAAATAAGACACAAAATGCTGGAGTAACTCGGCAGGTTAGGCAGCTTCACTATGAGAAAGAAGATGGACGATGTTTCGGGTCGGGACCCGAAATGTCACCCTATCCTTTTTCTCCAGAGATGCTGCCTAACCCGCTGAGTTACTCCAACACTTTGTGTCTATCTTTGGTGTAAATCAGCATCTGCAGTTCTTTGTTTCTACCCGATTGAAAAATATAGCAGTAGGTTACGGAAAATGCGTGTAAATGCAAGATTCTGTTTTATATTGACATCTTACTATCCTGATTGGCTATTCGGGGGACAATTCTGCAAATTGCCATTACTGGCAGAATTTATTTGCAGCTAAAAGCAATGTTTTTTGTTTGTAGAGTCACTGCCTCTCAAAGCTAGAGGCCCAGATTGGAACCTGACCTCTGGTGCTATCTGTACAGAGTTTGAACAGTGATCACGTGGGTTTTCTCCGGGTGCTCCGGTTTCCTCCCACACTACAAAGACGTGCGGGTTTGTAGGTTAATTGGCTTCTGTAAATTGTCCCTAGTGTGTAGGATAGAACTCGTCTGCAGGTGATCGATGGTCAGTGCGGACTCGATGGGCCGAAGGGCCTGTTTCAATGCTGTATCTCTAAACTAAACAAATAGGTGCCAGTACCTAAGGGGTTGGACAGGCTAGATGCAGGAAGATTGTTCCCGATGTTGGGGAAGTCCAGGACAAGGGGTCACAGCTTAAGGATAGAGGGGAAATCCTTTAGGACCGAGATGAGGCAAACTTTTTTCACACAGAGAGTGGTGAATCTCTGGAACTCTCTGCCACAGAGGGTAGTTGGGGCCAGTTCATTGGCTATATTTAAGAGGGAGTTAGATGTGGCCCTTGTGGCTAAAGGGATCAGGGGGTATGGAGAGAAGGCAGGTACAGGACACTGAGTTGGATGATCAGCCATGATCATATTGAATGGCGGTGCAGGCTCGAAGGGCCGAATGGCCTACTCCTGCACCTATTTTCTATGTTACCCATATCAATTGAATATTAAGCTATAACCATATAACAATTACAGCACGGAAACAGGTCATCTCGGCCCTACAAGTCCGTGCCGAACAACTTTTTTCCCTTAGTCCCACCTGCCTGCACTCATACCATAACCCTCCATTCCCTTCTCATCCATATGCCTATCCAATTTATTTTTAAATTATACCAACGAACCTGCCTCCACCACTTCCACTGGAAGCTCATTCCACACCGCCACCACTCTCTGAGTAAAGAAGTTCCCCCTCATGTTATCCCTAAACTTCTGTCCCTTAATTCTGAAGTCATGTCCTCTTGCTATGCTTACAAATATTTTTTTCCATCAATAAATACTGGGGCCACTTTAATTTGTAATATAATAACTCAAGCTCTTAAGACTAAAATGTTCTAATTCATTCATTTACATTATCCACTAGCCAAGCACAATTAATAAGCTCGAGACCAAGTGGGGACCCTTTGGGCCCCATCCCCCCAATGCAATATTCCACCACTCACCCACAGCCCCCAACTGCGCAGGGGCGGGAACTGCAGATGTCGGTTAACAGCTCTGCCCAAGTTTGCAAGAAATAGCGGAGAAATGTGTAGGAAGGAACAGCAGATGCTGGTTTAAACGAAAGATAGACACAAAAAGCTGGAGTAACCCAGCGGTCGGTACAGGCAGCATCTCCGGGTCGGGACCCTTCTTCAGACTGAAAACTAACCTGCAGTTCCTCGTTTCTACATAGAACGCTACAGCACCAGATTGGGCCCTTCGGCCCACAATGTTTGTGCGGACGTACGTGTGGCTTTAGAGGTACCGCTGCACCCGTACTCTCACCAAAATAGCACCGGCTAAAAATCATTTAACAGATTTCCCCCCCCCCCCCCCCCCCCCAGATTTTTGCTGAATAGTATTTTAATGAAAGCTTATGACTTCTGATTGAATATTGTGCAATGTTCCAGAACATTTCTGAAACCTTATTGCCAAGGTAAGAATTGCACGTTTTATTACAAAGTGATCTGATTGTATTTTTAAATGTATATAGAATTGAAGTCTTGCCACATGTTTATACAGGACTCCAAGTTCACAGTTCATAATACCATTTGACTCTAGCAAGAGGGGTCAGAGGGTGGTGAATGTGGAATCCATTGCCACAAGAGGCTGTGGTGGCCGTCAATGGATATTTTTAAGGCAGAGATAGGTTCTTGATTAGTACAGGAGTCAGATGTTATGGGGAGAAGGCAGGAGAATGGGGTTAGGAGGGAGAGATAGATCAGCCATGATTGAATGGGGGAAGTCGACTTGATGGGCCGAATGGCCTAATTCTGCTCGTCTGTGTCTGGCTGTCTATATGTTTGTCTGTGTACAGTCATACTCACCAATGTAGCCAAATGATGAACCACCTCCCCTTCTTGTGTTAGCAGAAGAGAGCGTTCAACGCAGACAGAATGAAGAACATGTTCTGCAGTTATTCGCCACCAGATGGAGCTAGCACCCTTTATCCTGTTAAAACAATAGTAGCAAAATCTACCAAAATAAGACATAGAGTGCTGGAGTAACTCAGCGGGTCAGGCAGCATCTATGGAGCTAAGGAAATAGGCAACGTTTCGGGCCGAAACCCGTAAGGGTTTCGGCCCAAAACGTTGCCTATTTCCAGAAGGATTTCGGCCTGAAAAGTTGCCTATTTGGATAGGTGACGTTTCACAGATGCTGCTGGACCATAACTCAGTGGGTCAGGCAGCATCTGTGGAGAACATGGATAGGTGACGTTTCACAGTGCTGGAGTAACTCAGCGGGTCAGGCAGCATCTATGGAGCTAAGGAAATAGGCAACGTTTCGGGCCGAAACCCATAAGGGTTTCGGCCCGAAACGTTGCCTATTTCCAGAAGGATTTCGGCCTGAAAAGTTGACTATTTCCTTAGCTCCATGCATGCTGCTGCACCATAACTCAGCGGGTCAGGCAGCATCTGTGGAGAACGTGGATAGGTGACATTTCACAGAGTGCTGGAGTAACTCAGCGGGTCAGGCAGCATCTATGGAGAACATGAATAGGTGACGTTTTGGATCGTTACTTTTCTACAGACTAAAACATCACCTATAAAGGATCCCTACCCAAAAGGTCACCTATCCATGTTCTAACATAGAAACATAGACAATAGGTACAGGAGGAGGCCATTCGGCCCTTCGAGCCAGCACCGTCATTCATTGTGATCATGGCTGATCATCCCCAATCAGTACCCCGTTCCTGCCTTCTCCCCATATCCCTTGATTCCACCAGCCCCTAGAGCTCCATCTAACTCTCTTTTAAATTCATCCAGTGAATTGGCCTTTACCTCCTTCTGCGGCAGAGAATTCCACAAATTCACAACTCTCTGGGTGAAAACGTTTTTTTTCTCATCTCAGTTTTAAATGGCCTCCCCTTTATTCGTAAACTGTGGCCCCTGGTTCTGGACTCGCCCAACATTGGGAGCATTTTTCCTGCATTTAGCTTGTCCGGTCCTTTTATAATTTAATGTCTCCCTCTCATCCTTCTAAATTCCAGTGAAAACAAGCCCAGTCTTTCCAATCTTTCCTCATATGACAGTCCCGCCATCCCGGGGATTGACCTGGTGAACCTACGCTGCACTGCCTCAATAGCAAGGATGTCCTTCTTCAAATTAGGAGACCAAAACTGCACACAATACTCCAGATGTGGTCTCACCGGGGCCCCGTACAACTGCAGAAGGACCTCTCGAGATGCTGCCTGATGCACTCCAGCACTTTGTGTCTTTTTTTTTGTAAACCGGCACCTGCAGTTCCTTGCACCTCCAGTAGCAACAACCAAATTGCTGGAGAAACTCCGCGGGACAAACAGCAAAGGAGGAGGAGGAAATGTTGATGTTCTGGGTTGTGACCTGACATTGGTCCATACGGGATCACAACCTGATACATTGTCAATCCACAGACACAAAAAGTTGGAGTAACTCAGCGGGATAGGCAGCATCTCTGGAGAGAAGGAATGGGTGACGTTTCAGACTGAAGAATGGTCTCGATCCAAAACGTCACCCATTCCTTCTCTCCAGAGATGCTGCCTGTCCCGCCGAGTTACTCCAGCTTTTTGTGTCTATCTTCGGTTTAAACCAGCATCTGCATTTCCTTCCGACACATCATGAATCTGTCTCTTTACCCACCCCCCCCACCCCCGCTAAACAGCTGCCGCTGTCTGACCCTCCAGCACTTTACTTCTTATTCCTAGTTTCAGCACCTGCAGTTCCTTGTCTCTCCATGGTTTAACGGTGAGGTTTTCTCCAACAGGTACAGCAGCAGCAGACAATCTGGGCATCACAAATGCAGTTGTTTGCATTCAAACCCAGCCCTTAACTTACAAAATTCTTAAGGGGTTGGACAGGCTAGATGCGGGAAGATTGTTCCCGATGTTGGGGAAGTCCAGGACAAGGGGTCACAGTTTAAGGATAAGGGGGAAATCTTTTAGGACCGAGATGAGAAAATCATTTTTCACACAGAGAGTGGTGAATCTGTGGAATTCTCTGCCACAGAAGGTAGTTGAGGCCACAGTTCATTGGCTATATTTAAGAGGGAGTTAGATGTGGCCCTTGTGGCTAAAGGGATCAGGGGGTATGGAGAGAAGGCAGGGATGGGATACCGAGTTGGATGATCAGCCATGATCATATCGAATGGCGGTGCAGGCTCGAAGGGCCGAATGGCCTCTACTCCTGCACCTATTGTCCATGTTTCCATGTTTCACAATTGCTCACCATATTGAAGTAATCATCGCAAGTTTAACTTTAGATATAAAACATCTTTATGGAAGCTCTTAAACTGTTCTTTGACACACGGGGACCTTAAAGCTATAAATAGTTAAAACTTCAAATGAATGCACAATTGTGGTGTTACTGGTAAATGGTTTTGTTTCCAAAATACTTTGTCATTTAGAACTTGATTACTTGGGACAAACATTTTATATCCTGTTTTGTTTTTTTCCCCCCAGGTACTCTGACACTGTACACTATTACATATAGGAAGTCATGCTATATTATAGTCTTTTATATATAGTGGAATTCATTGCCACAAGCAGCTGTGGAGGCCAACATTGGTATTTTTAAGGCGGAGATGAACAGCCTTGGTTAGTTTAAGGCAGAGATAGATAGATTCCTGATTAGTACGGGTGGCAGGGGTTATGGGTAGAAGGCAGGAGAATGAGGTTAGGAGGGGGTTAGAGATACATCAGCCATGATTGAATGGCAGAGTAGACTTGATGGGCCGAACAGCCCAATTCTACTCCTAAATCGCATATAATTTATGCGATTTAAAAACATTGTGCTGGTCTTCAGAGATTTGTAATAACCAGCTTCCGAGTGCAGAAAGTGAAGGGGAGAGAGGGGGGGAATGACTGTTGTGTGATGTGGACCAATATTAGTTGAGACTAGACCAAGCGCGGACCCGTTGGGTCCCACGTCCCCAACGCTATATTCCACCACTGGCGGGTCAAAATGGCGACCGCAAAATGGCGGTGGGGTGGAGACTCCTGTGACATTGATTGTGCCTGGAGGGGCTCGTCAAATCTCTCACGCGTTTCCTAATCGTGAGGAACTGGTATTGAGTTGTCCTTCAGTTGCCTCCTTGTGCAAAAATAAACATTAGACCAAAAAGCTGTTCACAACCAAAGTGCAAATACCCCCCTTTCACACGAAGGTTTGATGTCCTTGTCATTCAGGTGAAAACATGCAGGGAATATTCTGAGGTTTTCTAGGCATGAAGTGCTGGGGCAGCTCCGTGGGTCGGATAGGCGATGTTTCGGGTTGGGATCCAAAACGTTGTGCATTCCCTCTGCAGATGCTGCCTGACCCGCTGAGTTCCTCCAGCACTCTTTGTATTTGGTGCAAGATTCCAGCATCTGCTCTCCCGACTCCATTCTGAAGTGGGCTCTTGTCCATGGTAATGGATAACGGCTGATACACTGCAGAATACATGTTTCCCACCTGCTTTGTAGGCAGGGGGCCAGGCAGAAAACGATCAGCCGACGGGCTCCACTGCTTGCTCATTGCCATCCCTGATGCTTTGAATGTCATTGAGCCGACCATTTTCACTGCAGGGCTAGTTATTCCATCCATGCAAGTCGTACAAACATGGCCCATTAAGGCTGCATTATTATTATTCAGCTCAAAGGTGGGATCTCAGTTTAGTATATGGTCACCTGTGCCGAGGTACAGCTTTTGTTACGTGCTGACCAGACAGCGGAAAGACAACGGGGGGGCGGTCAGGGTCGCAGGGGTAGAGTTGCAGCGCTGGAGACCCGGGTTCGATCCCGGGCGCTGTCTGTACGGAGTTTGTCCGTCCTCCCCTGTGGATTTTCGCCGAGATCTTCTGTTTCCCCCCACACTCCAAAGACGTACAGGCTTGTAGGTTAATTGGCTTGGTGTAAATGTTTTAAAAAAAATTGTGGGTCTAGTATACGGTGAATGTGCAGGGAGGGGATCGCTGGTCGGCGCGGACCCGCTGGGTCGAAAGGGGCCTGTTTCCGCGCTGAATCTCTAAACTAAAATACATGATTACAATTGAGCCATTTGCAGCGAGTAGGTACACGATAAGGAAATAACGTTGAGTGAAGAAATGTCGCTGTAGGAGTAGATGTTGGGGCGATTGTAATGTGTGATCGTAGATCTGCTGCTGTGACCAGCAAGGATATGGTCGCTTGCGTTGGGCTATGCGTAGCTTTGTGAAAGAATGGATCGATTGGGCTTGTATTCACTGGAATTAAAAAGGATGAGAGGAGAATCTTTATGGAAACATATAAAATTCTTCAGGGATTGGACAGGCTAGGTGCAGGTAAAATATTTTGCATGTTTGGGGGAGTCCAGAACCAGGGGGGGGGGGGGGGGGGGTCACAGTTTAAGAATAGGCCATTTAGGACTGAAGGGGCTGTCCCACTGTACGAGGTAATTCAAGAGTTCTCCCGAGTTTCCCCTGATTCGAACTCGGAGAATTGCGGTAATAGGTACTCGGGGCTCTCGTGGACATTTTTCACGAGTTACCGCGTTTTCCGAGTACCTGCCGTTAGCGTTACGAGCCGCTACGAGACGTCCACGAGCTCCGACGTACCCCCTACGTGCATTCTACGTACTTACCACGAGTTTGTTTTGTTTTGTTTTTTTAACTCGGGAGAGGTCTTGAATTACCTGGTACAGTGGGACAGCCCCTTTAGATGAGGAAAAACGTTTTCACCCAGAGAGTTGTGAATCTGTGGAATTCTCTGCCACAGAAGGCAGTGGAGGAGAAATTCACTGGATGTTTTCAGGAGAGAGTTAGATAGAGCTCTTAGGGCTAATGGAATCAAGGGATATGGGGAGAAAGCAGGAATGGGATGCTGGTTCTGGATGATCAGCCATGATCGTATCGAATGGCGGTGCTGGCTGGAAGGGCCGAATGGCCTCTACTCCTGCACCTATTGTCTATGTTTGGTCACCAAGTGCATTCAGCTGACCTCTGTACCTAACCAGACCACATTGACTTGCATTGTTCAAGCTGCTACTCTCCCCACACGCCATCTACGGGCTGTAGGGAGGGACAGGGTGATGGGATGTCCATCCACTGCGGGCCAGCTCGGCACGGAACGACACCCTTGCCGTCGCCGTTCCCCGCGGCGAGAGCCTCTCCGGAGCGACGAGGCGTCACATGCGCGGCGGTGACGCCCGTGTCTTTGGCCTTGACCGGGGCTGCGCGGTTGCCGGCACCGGCTCGCCGACGGGTCAGCGGCTTGGCGGTGGCGAGCAGGTCAGACATTGGGTCGCGTCGGGCAGAATAACACGACCTTCCTCGCGGTTGTCTCTCGATGGCCGAGGCAGCGGGGTCAAAGATGTAGAGGGCGTTGGGGTCCCAGGACAGGGCCGGCGGCAACGCTTGCTGTTCCACCACGCTTTTACAGTAGATTAAATCCGAGCTGTGAATCTGAAAGAGAAAGTACCTCATCCATATCTTGACAATAGACAATAGGTGCAGGAGTAGGCCATTCGGCCCTTCGAGCCTGCACAGCCATTCAATGTGATCACGGCTGATCATCCACAATCAGTACCCCGTTCCTGCCTTCTCCCCGTATCCCCTGACTCCGCTATTTTTAAGACCCCTATCTAAACAAACCTAAACTAAACTATTACAGCACCTCATTTTCACTTGGGTATCTATAGTGGGACAGCACGGTGGCTCAGAGGTAAAGTCGCTGCCTCACAGCGCCAGAGACCCGGGTTCGACCCCGACTACGGGTGCTGTCTGTACGGGGTTTGTACGTTCTCCCCATGTCCGCTTGGGTTTTCTCCGAGATCTTCGGTTTCCTCCCACACTCCAAAGACGTGCAGGTTTGTTGGCTTGGTGTGCAAGTGTAAATTGACCCTAGTGTGTGTGTGTAGGATAGTGTTTAGTGCACGGGGATCGCTGGTCGGCGCGGACCCACAAGCTCACAAGTTATCGGAGTAGAATTAGGCCGGGGGATGTAGAATTGGACTTGGTGGGCCGAAGGGCCTGTTTCTGCGCTGTTTCTCAAAACTGAACCCAATGATATGAAGACTCCTCTCCCTCCCCCCCCCCCCCCCTCCCCCCCCCCCCCTCCTCCCTCTCCCCCCCCCCCCCCGTCTCCCTCCCCCCCCTCTCTCCCTCCCCCCCCCTTCCCCCCCCCCCCCCTCTCCCCCCCCCCCCCCCCCCCCCCCCCCCCCCCCCCCCCCCCCCCCCCCCCCCCCCCCCCCCCCCCCCCCCCCCCCCCCCCCCCCCCCCCCCCCCCCCCCCCCCCCCCCCCCCCCCCCCCCCCCCCCCCCCCCCCCCCCCCCCCCCCCCCCCCCCCCCCCCCCCCCCCCCCCCCCCCCCCCCCCCCGCCCCCCCCCCCCCCATCTGCCCACCACCCCTCTTTTCCAGCTTCCAAACGTTTAAGGAGCAATCCATTCTGCCTATCACTTATGAAGCATGATCTTCTAACCTTTTTACAGGATCTGTCTCTTCTATTTTATTCTGAGCCTCGGAGGGCTACGACTCTGGATACTGAGAGTCCTAGATAGCGGAGTCTCCCTGGCTCAGAGGGCCGAATGGCCTACTCCTGCACCTATTGTCTGTCTCTCAACCCCATTCACCTGCCGTCTCCCCACACCTGCACTAAACAAGAATCTATCTATCTCTGCCGCAAAAATATCCACTGACATGTGGCCTCCACAGCCGTCTGTGACAACGAATTCCACAGATTCACCACCCTCTGACTGAAGAAATTCCTCCTCATCTCCTTCCACAAGGAGCTTCCTTTAATTCTCAGGCTAGACGCTGCCAAGATTCCCTCTGTGCCTGGCTGTGGATGTTGTCGACCCCCTCCTGTTGTGGATGTGGCTCCCCCAGTCCATTTCCTCCTCCTTCTCAGCACGCTGTGCCCGAGACCCCCTCCACAGCCACAGAATCCCCCTACCTGTGTTTCCATCTCCAGCAGCCAGGCAGCAGTGACGGCCTAAACCAGTCGGGGGTCCTCAGTCTCTCCACCTCCAAGCTGATGATGGCCAAGGCCAGCGTGGAGCCGCTGAACTGCAGCAATTGGTGGCAGGCGGTGCAGTGTTGCAGCTGCCTGGTCAAGAGTGCCACGTGGAGAGAGGGCTTCATCTGAGGCCAGCGGTCAAGGAGATGGGGCCGGCCGGACATCACCATGGCGTGGAACTGGAACGATGGAAACCAAGGTTTAGGCTCGTCCCTGGGAACCGATACTACAGACAGCCTGAATTTGTCACCGACCCCCCTCCCCCCCCCCCCCCCCCCCCCCCCCCCCCCCCCCAACCCACCACCCGGGCACCTGCAAGACAAATCTAACCAGGTTTATACCCAAGTATCCCTTGAGCACAGAGGACCGCAACCAAACGACATCCGTGGTCTCGAGACCAATCTGCGGAGAGTCCTCTGCCGATGGGAACCTCCAGTATCCAACGCCAGAAGGAGTCGCAACGAATGATGGGGTGCCCGTGAGATGGTGGCGAGGCAGGCGTGGGCGGGGAGCAGGGGAGCAGCGCGAGGCGGGGATCTGAAGGAATGTTGGAGCAGTGTTATTCATTCACGAAGGCTAGCGAGTGGCAATGAAGGAACGGGAAGGGAACGGAACGACCCCTCCCCCTCCCCCCAAAAGGCAAGGTCTGGCCTCGCAAGAGAAGTCGGCAAGAAGAAGCTGGATGGTGGAGGTTCCAACACGTCCGTGCCCGTGGAATCACCGCGTCTCCGTACACGTGACAATAATCTAAGCCGAATCATTACAAAACCACCTGGTCCAGGTGTCCAAAATAAAAAAGATGAGATGGGTTAAAATTGCACAAAGCCGTGCTGTTTCCAGTGAGTCTGTGGTGGCTGCGTTATAACTGTCCAGTGCATGTGCACGACTTACGCCCTGACCCCTCCTTCCCAGCGCCTCTGCAGACCGTTAACAAACGACCACCGCATGAGTTTGCAGCCGCAAGTGTCGTCGTGGTGAAACCGTCCGCGTGCTAAATGTCCGTAGAACCCAGTTTCCGTGTTGCGATCTCGTCAGCTTGACGGGTTCAGGTGGCGAATGTTGCCAAGTCTTTTTATTTAGAAATGTCCATGTTCCCCCTCCCCATCCCGTGTCTCAGTCTAAATGTCTCTCGCTCACAAAGAAACGAACGTGTTTCTCCGCGATCGGAGACGCCAGCTGGCGGGTGCTTACTTACTATGTTCAAGAAGTCTGCCCCCGTGGCCGTGAATAGTTCCCACTGCAGTTTGTCGAGAATGATCTTCTCCATCCTCACCACCTCACTGCTGGTACAACCGCTGCCACTCTTCACCACGAGGTCCTTCACTCGCAGAGTCACCTGCGGAAACGATTTAATGAATAAGTTTAACCAGCGGCTGCAGTTCCTTCTCTCGGTCTCGAGACACCAAAACGTCACCTACTCCTTCTCTCCGGAGATGCTGCCTGACCCGCTGAGTTACTCCAGCAATTCGTGTCTTATCTTCGGTGTAAACCGGCATCTGCAGTTCCTTCCTGCACAATAAATAAGTGCCAATGCTCTGTGTGTTTTTGTAAACCTTCTTATGTTCAGTAAAGTTTTAAAGATATGACTGTGCTTTGGGCTAAATATTGACGCGTGTCCTGATGTACAGCGAGATGCTTTAGAGTGCGTACAGTGTGGACACGGGGCCTTTGGCCAAACTTGCCCACACCGACCAACAGGGCCCGTGTGCCACCTGTCGGCTTTTGGATAATAGACAATAGGTGCAGGAGTAGGCCATTCAGCCCTTCGAGCCAGCACCGCCATTCAATGTGATCATGGCTGATCATCCCCAATCAGTACCCTGTTCCTGCCTTCTCCCCATATCCCCTGGCTCCGCTATTTTTAAGAGCCCTATCTAGCTCTCTCTTGAAAGCATCCAGAGAACCTGCCTCTGAGGCAGAGAATTCCACAGACTCACCACTCTCTGTGTGAAAAAGTGTTTCCTTGTCTCCGTTCTAAATGGCTTGCCCCTTATTCTTAAACTGTGGCCCCTGGTTCTGGACTCCCCCAACATGGGGAACATGTTTCTTTCCTTTATCGTGTCCAAACCCTTAACAATCTTATATGTTTCAATAAGATGCCCTCTCATCCTTCTAAACTCTAGAGTGTACAAGCCCAGCTGCTCCATTCTCTCAGCATATGACAGTCCCGCCATCCCGGGAATTATCCTTGTAAACCTACGCTGCACTCCCTCAATAGCAAGAATGTCCTTCCTCAAATTAGGGGACCAAAACTGCACACAATACTCCAGGTGTGGTCTCACAAGGGCCCTGTACAACTGTAGAAGGACCTCTTTGCTCCTATATTCGACTCCTCTTGTTATAAAGGCCAACATGCCATTCGCTTTCTTCACTGCTTGCTGCACCTGCATGCTTACTTTCATAGACTGATGTACAAGGAGCCCCCAGATCCCGTTGTACTTCCCCTTTTCCCAGGGAGGGGGGCATTGTACAATGAGGGCATTTTCCAGCAGCATGAAATGGCAAATCAACCTTCAACAAACTTATCAATGACGACATGGACAACGGAACAACAAACCTCATCTTCCTCGTTGATCTTGGCTGCGATGAACAAGCTGGAAATGGCGATGCAGCGGAGGTATTTGGGTTGTGCCTGCACAAACGACATGTTCAAAGGTTGATTTAATTCAGTAAAGACCAGTACCATTTTTTTTTTTCATTTACTAAAAAACCTGATGCAGATAAAGAAATTGTTAATAAATAGAAATAATAAAGCAACGTAGAAAATAAAGAATCAGTTTTAATTTAAAAAGTTATAAAGCAATGTAAAAAAAAAAGGAAAAATCTAGCCCTATGAACCAGTCCCATCGTTCAGTGAAGCTGTGGTTGATACTGTGTGTTGGTGATATCACACACACACACACAAACACACACACACACACACAAACACACACGCGCACACACACAAACACACACGCACACACACACAAACACGCACGCACACACACACACACAAACACGCACGCACACACACACACACAAACACGCACGCACACACACACACACACAACACAAACACGCACGCACACACACAAACACGCACGTACACGCGCACACACACACACACATACACACACATGGGGAAGGGGGAAACTGCCTTTCAGGGTACCTACCTGGTCGGAGAGGCAGCTTTTCTCCGGGCTGCAGCTTCGACCCGTCCTCGCGGCCTACCAGCGGGCCTGGAGCGGCGTTTCCTGTCGGGGGAACGCCCAGAACCTCGGCTTCGGCGGCGGCACAGCGCTGGAGCGCTATCGCGGAGCGGGCGATGCCTTGCCTGGGTCGCCGCGCTGGAGCTCCGGTGAGCTGAAACCACCGGGAACAACATCGCGGAGCTGCGGGTCTGAGGAGCGACCAGCTGCGGGCGGCAGCGCTGAACTTAACATCGCGAGCCTGGGATCTCACGACGAGATCACCAGTAGTGGAGCTCCAACCGGCGCGGCCTTGTCGGCTTCGGAAGCCGCGGTCTCCAGTACGGAAGCGGCCGTTCCAGGGTTCCCAGGCCGCTGTGAGGACTCTCCCGACGCCGGAGCAACATCACCCGGCGAGAACGACCAGGAACATCGGGCCTCCGTAGAGGCAACTGTGGAGGCCTCAATGGGCCCGACTATGGGGTTGGGGACTGGACTTGGTGCCTTCCCTCATGGTGGGAGCCATTGTGGGGGGATGTTCTATGTGTTTAAGACTCTCATTGGTGTTATGTCTGTGTTCTTTTGTGTGCTGCAAAATGGCAAAAAGCATTTCACTTCACTACACCTTGGTGTATGTGAATGTGACTAATAAAATCCTTTGAACCTTTTGAACACACGGACACACGGACACATGACAGGTTTGATGATCAGCTTTGTCTTGCATGCAATTCAATCAAATCAGATACAATCCACCCAAACTCAGGGCACACACACACACACACACACAGGGGCAGGGACACACACACACACACGGGCACACACACACACACTACATAGTGTGGACACACACACACACACACACGGGGTACACACACAGTCACACCGACACCGACACCGACACAGACACCGACACAGACACCGACACAGACACACACACCGACACACACACCGGCACACACACCGGCACACACACCGAGTGTCACACACGAGGTGGAGAGTTGTTCAGGACTGCACGGTTTGTGGTGGGATGGTTTCAGTCGCACACACACAGCTGGGACACACGTCGGACCCTGACTGGAGGTGTGCGGACACACTTCACACACACGGACCCGATGGGACACACACACACGCACACACACAGGTGACGGGGGACACACACACACACGGAGCAGATGCACATACACACGGGGACACACACACACACACGGGCACACACACACACACACGGGCACACACACACACACACACAGACACACACACACACACACCAGTGCACGGACAAATTACAACTCACACCACACACACATGGGAATGGGACATTACTCAAACACACACACGGACACACACAGAGCAGTGGTAATCTGTTTCATGAGTCCACAACCCTCTGAGTGAAGAAAATGTCTTCTCATGTTTAGGTTTATTATTGTGCTTGAGGTATAGTGATGATCAACTTTGTCTTGCATGCAATTCAATCAAATCAGATACAATCCACCCAAACTCCAGTCCAATGGGTGGAGCAAAGGGGGAAGATACAGAGTGCAGAATATAGTTCTCAGCATTGTGGCGCATCAGTTCCAGAGACAAAGTCCAATGTCCGCAATGGGGTCGAGTCAGCTGAGTTTATTGTCACGTGTACCGAGGTACAGTGAAAAGCTTTGTTGCGCGCTATCCAGTCAGTGGAAGGACAATACATGATTACATTTGAGCCATTCACAGTGTACAGATACATGATAAGGGAATAACGTTTAGTGCAAGGTAAAGTCCGATCAAAGATAGTCCGAGAGTCACCAGCGAGGTGGAGAGTTGTTCAGGACTGCTTGTCGGTTTGTGGTGGGATGGTTTCAGTCGCCAGATCACAGCTGGGAAGAATCGGTCCCTGAATCTGGAGGTGTGCGTTTTCACACTTCTGTACCTCTTGCCCGATGGGAGAGGGGAGAAGGGGGAGGGGCCGGGGTGCACTCCGGTCAGAGGTGAATGGGACAGTCCCCTAGCTAACGGAAGGATTGCGGATGTCTGATAGCGGATGGGAAGAAGCTGTCCTCAAGTTGGGAGCCGACAGATTTGCACACCCATTGCCGACCAATGCACTTATTATCTTAATCTTAAATTAATGCAACTCGCTTTCCAAAATGGTGTCTGCCTTGACTACGATGGGAATGGGAATATTATTATAAAAGGAAAATCTGGATGAGATGGCTGGAAAACCTTAAATCAATTAAACTCTACAACACAGAGCAGTACGGCACAGTTTTTCACTGTACCTCAGAACACGTGACAATAATACACTAAACAAACACAGGTACAGGCCCTTCGGTCCACAATATCTGTGCTGAGGTAAACTAATCTTGTCTGCTTGCACGCGATCCATATCCCTCCATTCCCGCATTCTCCCGAGAATGAGATTAATCCACATAATCTGTAATCAGGCAACTGAACCATCTTCACACCCAGCTAAAGTGGAGTCTGAAGAAGGGTCTCGACCCAAAACGTCACCCATTCCTTCTCTCCATAGACACTGCCTCACCCGTTGAGTTACTCCAGCATTTTGTGTCTACCCATCCACACCCCTTGGAGACCATTAATCGAACGTTATCTTGCACTAAACGTTATTCCAGCTATGTGTAGGAAGGAACTGCAGATGCTGGTTTAAACTGAAGATGGACACAAAACGCTGGAGAAACTAAATGGGACATGAAGAAGGGCCTTGACCAGAAAGGTCACCATTCCTTCTCCCCAGAGATGTTGCCTGTCCTGCTGAGTTACTCCAGCATCTTGCAGCTGTTATTCCATTCATCCTGTATCTGTACACTGTGGACGGCGTGATTGTAATCATGTACAGTCTTTTCGCTGACAAGAGAACACGCAATAAAAAGCTTTTCACTGTACCTCGGTACACATGACAATAATGAACTAAACTGAACTAAATAATTGTGCATATTAATGCAAACTACACAGGACGTCACAGTTGTGAATGACTGCTGCATCTTATGCTCAAATACTTTAATATTCCAATCTCAGCTCACTGCAAATATATTAAAGAGAAATGTTAGCGCAGGCTTGACGATCGCTTCACCCAACACCTCCGCTCGGTCCGCAATAACCAACCTGATCTCCCGGTGGCTCAGCACTTCAACTCCCCCTCCCATTCCGAATCCGACCTTTCTGTCCTGGGCCTCCTCCATGGCCCAGAGTAAGTCCCACCACAAATTGGAGGAGCAGCACCTCATATTTAGCTTGGGTAGTCTACACAGAGTGCGGTATGAACATTGACTTCTCCAATTTCAGGTAGTCCCTGCTTTCTCCCTCTTTTCCCTTTCCAGCTCTCCCACAGCCCACTGTCTCCGCCTCTTCCTTTCTTCTTCCCGCCCGCCCCCCCCCCCCCCCCCCCCCACCACATCAGTCCGAAGAAGATATTTCCTTCGCTCCATAGATGCTGCCTCACCCGCTGAGTTTCTCCATCATTTTTGTCTACCGATTTTTTCAGCATCTGCAGTTCTTTCTTAAACATTTATTAAAATTTTACGTTTAGTCACGTAGTTTTAATCCAGGCCACTGGGCGGCACTCTAGAAAGCTTCCTCATTGTAACATTTGCCAAATTTCCTTGCCAATGTGATAAAGATCTCCACGGCTGAGCCAAACTATAATTAGATCTGCAACAACAGCCATGGCAACCATCCTACCCCTGGCAACACACTTGGGTTTAGAAGCAAAAGGCCACAAAACGCTGCAGCGGGTCAGGCAGCATCTGTGGAGAACATGGATAGGTGACGTTTCACAGAGTGCTGGAGTAACTCAGCGGGTCAGCGGGTCAGCAGCATCTGTGGAGAACGTGGATAGGTGACGTTTCACAGAGTGCTGGAGTAACTCAGCGGGTCAGGCAGCATCTATGGAGCTAAGGAAATAGGCAACGTTTCGGGCCGAAACCCGTAAGGGTTTCGGCCCGAAACGTTGCCTATTTCCAGAAGGATTTCGGCCTGAAAAGTTTGCCTATTTCCTTAGCTCCATAGATGCTGCTGCACCATAACTCAGCGGGTCAGGCAGCATCTGTGGAGAACGTGGATAGGTGACGTTTCACAGAGTGCTGGAGTAACTCAGCGGGTCAGGCAGCATCTGTGGAGAACGTGGATAGGTGACGTTTCACAGAGTGCTGGAGTAACTCAGTCAGGGCATCTGGGAGAACATGGGGGGTTTCACAGAGTGCTGGAGTAGGGGGTTGGGGAGGGGGGAGTAGAGGCAGGATAAAATGTGGCAGGTAATAGGTGGACACAGGAGAGGGGAGCAGGGGGGGGGGGTTGGGGGGGGAGTTAAATAAGCACATGGTTGGACAAGGGCCAGTGTCCCTCTGTGTAATGTTTTTAACTGGGCAGCACGGTGGCGCAGCGGTAGAGTTGCTGCCTCACAGCGGCAGAGACCCGGCTTCGATCCCGACTACGGGTGCTGTCTGTACGGAGTTTGCACGTTCTCCCCGTGGCCTGCGTGGGATTTCTCCGAGATCTTCGGTTTCCCTCCCACGCTCCAAAGACGTGCAGGTTTGTAGGTTAATTGGCTTTGGTATAGCATGTATAAATGTAAGAATTGTCCCTAGGGTGTGCAGAATAGTGTTAATTTGCGGAGATCGGTATTCGGTGCGGACTCGGTGGGCTGAAGGGCCTGTTTCGGCACCGTGCCTCGAAGACTAACGCTAAGATGCTGCCTGACCCGTTGAGTTACTCCAGCATCTTGTGTCCTTTTGTGCAAACAGATATCTGTAGCTCCTCGCTTCTATATTCTGAGTTTAGAAGTGATTGTTTTGACAGCCCGCTTGGCAATCTGGTCCAAAATTCGCAGGGGATGGTATTTTAACCGGAATGAATGTAAAAGGAGTATCAGTAGGTCAAACACTTAACTTGAAGGGGTTATCTGGAGTATTGTGTGCAGTTTTGGTCCCCTAATTTGAGGAAGGACATTCTTCCTATTGAGGGAGTGCAGCATAGGTTAGAAACATAGAAACATAGAAAATAGGTGCAGGAGTAGGCCATTCGGCCCATCGTGCCTGCACCGCCATTCAATATGATCATGGCTGATCATCCAACTCAGTATCCTGTACCTTCTTTCTTTCCGTACCCCCTGATCCCTTTAGCCACAAGGGCCACATCTAACTCCCTCATACATATAGCCAATGAACTGGCCTCAACTACCCTCTGTGGCAGAGAATTCCAGAGATTCACCACTCTCTGTGTAAAAAATGTTTTTCTCATCTCAGTCCTAAAAGATTTCCCCTTTATCCTTAAACTGTGACAAGGTTTACAAGGTTAGTTCCCGGGATGGCGGGACTGTCATATGCTGAGAGAATGGAGCAGCTGGGCTTGTACACTCTGGAGTTTAGAAGGATGAGAGGGTATCTCATTGAAACATATAAGATTGTTAAGGGCTTGGACACGCTAGAGGTAGGAAACATGTTCCCGATGTTGGGGGAGTCCAGAACCAGGGCCACAGTTTAAGAATAAGGAGTAAGCCATTTAGAACGGAGACGAGGAAACAATTTTTCTCACAGAGAGTTGTGAGTCTGTGGAATTCTCTGCCTCAGAGGGCGGTGGAGGCAGATGCTCTGGATGCTTTCAAGAGAGAACTAGATAGGGCTCTTAAAGATAGCGGAGTCAAGGGATATGGGGAGAAGGCAGGATCGGGGTACTGATTGGGGATGATCAGCAATGATCACATTGAATGGCGGTGCTGGCTCGAAGGGCCGAATGGCCTACTCCTGCACCTATTGTCTATTGTTAGTCGTGGATAATTTCGCCATGGAGTCACACATCACGGAAACAGGCCCTTCAGCCCTAATCATCCATGCTGACCCCATCTAAGCTAGTCCAAATTTCCCGCATTTGGTCGAAATTCCTTTAAACTTATCCATATTTTAAATGTTGAGTTTAAATGTTGATTTTTAATTGAAGTAAAACGTTAGAGAGGAAATAATAGTGATACTGAGTGGAAACAAACCCTTTGGATAAACCTGGCCACACCAACCAACATGTCCCATCTACACTAGTCCCACCTGCCCGCGTTTGGCCCATATCCCTCCAAATCTGTCCTATCCATGTACCTGTCCAACTGTTTCTTAAACAGCCTCAACTACCTCCTCCAGCAGCATGTTCCATACACCCACACCCTTTGTGTAAAAATGTTGCCCCTCAGATTCCTATTAAATCTTTCCCTCCTCACCTTAAACCTATGTTTTTTGTTTCTCGATTCCCCTACTCTGGGCAAGAGACTCTGTGCCTCTACCCAATCTATTCCTCTCATGATTTTGTACACCTCTATAAGATCACTCCCCCATCCTCCTGCGCTCCAAGGAATAGAGACCCTGCCTGCTCAACCTCTCCCTGTAGCTCAGGCCCTCAAATCCTGGCAACATCCTCGTAAATCTTCTCTGCAACCTTTTCAGCTCGACAATATCTTTCCTACAACTTGGTGACCAAAACTGAACCCAATACTTTAAAGGGGCCTCACCAACGTCTTATACAACTGCAACAGGACCTCCAACTTGCAACTCCCGACTTCTATACGCAATATGTGTCGGAAAGAACTGCAGATGCTGGTTTAAACCGTAGGTAGACACAAAAATGTTGGAGTAACTCGGCTGGGACAGGCAGCATCCTTGGAGAGAAGGAATGGGTGACGTTTCGGGACTCCAATCTGAAATGTCTCGACCCAAAACGTCACCCATTCCTTCTCTCCAGGGATGCTGCCTGTCCCGCAGAGCTACTCCATCTTCTACATGCAATATGTTTAAGAAGGAACTGCAGATGCTGGAAAATCGAAGGTACACAAAAATGCTGGAGAAACTCAGCAGGTGCAGCAGGGAGGTCAGGTTGGTCAGCGGAGGCTGGGCGATCGTTTCGCCGGACACCTCCGCTCGGTCCGCAAATAACCAACCTGACCTCCCGGTGGCTCAACACTTCAACTTCCCCTCCCACTCCCCATCCGACCTCTCTGTCCTGGGTCTCCTCCATGGCCAGAGCGAGCAACACCAGAAATTGGAGGAACAGCACCTCATATTCCGCTTGGGGAGTCTGCATCCTGGGGGCATGAACATTGAATTCTCCCAATTTTGTTAGTCCTTGCTGTCTCCTCCCCTCCCCCCGCCTTCAGGCTCCCCCCCCCCCCCCTTCTTCTCTTTCTCCCCCCCCCCCCCCAACCCCCATCAATCTGAAGAAGGGATTCGGCCCGAAACGTTGTCCATTTCCTTCGCTCCATAGATGCTGCTGCACCCGCTGAGTTTCTCCAGCATTTTTTGTCTACCTTCTACACGCAAGACTGATGATGGCCAACATGCTAAAAGCCTTTTTGACCACCCCATCTACCCGCGTGACGAGCTGAAAAAGTGACTTTTACGACAACTAAACAGGTTCGCTTCTTAATAAACAGACAAAACACAAACTGTTTGGTAGCCCAGTTCAAAACTTTACTTATTATCGGCCGATTGAAGGGAGGGAAGAACTCCAGTCAAGTGACCAATGTAGACACTTCACCGGCCTCAGTCCACTTCTCCGAAGAACAGAATTACATTGCATTATATACTTTGTTTTTTTGTCACCTTTTGGCACATTCCGCAGACATTAGTCATGGTCAGAGGTACAGGAAAAGGCATCACATCAAAGGTATTTGTCACAATCCCTTAGATCAGTCTAGCTTCTCATATAACCTTATAACCATATAACAATTACAGCACGGAAACAGGCCATCTCGGCCCTACAAGTCCGTGCCGAACAAATGTTTTTCCCCTTAGTCCCACCTGCCTGCACTCATACCATAACCCTCCATTCCCTTCTCATCCATATGCCTATCCAATTTATTTTTAAATGATACCAATGAACCTGCCTCCACCACTTCCACTGGGAGCTCATTCCACACCGCTACCACTCTCTGCGTAAAGAAGATCCCCCTCATATTACCTCTAAACTTCTGTCCCTTAATTCTGAAGTCATGTCCTCTTGTTTGAATCTTCCCTATTCTCAAAGGGAAAAGCTTCTCCTCTCTTGTCACCTCCTCCCTCATAAACATAGGACACTTGGTTTACGACACCTTACTTCCAATACATCAAAGAGATCTAGTTAACTCTGCTTCCTCTCTCTCGTCACTTGGTCCCAAATAAACATCGGACACTTGGTTTCCGACATCTTACATCAAAGAGATCACTCTAGCTCCTTCTCTGCTCGTCACTTGGGAGACAATGTTATAGTATTTATTATCTCACACAGTGCAACCTGAGGCAAGCCTAATTTGAGACTAAATATAAGCTGTAAGCTAGCCCAGAAGCCAATTTAATATCTTCTTATATTTTTAACCAAAATTCGGCTTCATCAGAACCAGCCAGGTAAAAGGGTGTAAGTGGATCTTACCTTGACTGATGCTAAGAGGCGGTCAAGAATACAAGCAGCAAAGAAGAATGTTTCTGGGTAATAACCAAACTTTGAGCACAAGTCCCCGAGCCACAACACCACGTGCTCCCGCTGCAGCGGGTTAATAGTTGGATCCTGGTGAAAAAACAAACGGATATCAAAAATGGAAACCCAACGTACAGAGAAAAAACTTTCAAGAAAGCATGAACTTCCATTGTAAAAAAAAACTGGAGTCACTCAATGTTCAAGAAGGAACTGCAGATGCTGGAAAAAAAAATCAAAGATAAACAAAAAATGCTGGAGGAACTCAGCGGGTGAGGCAGCATCTATGGAGCGAAGGAAATAGGCGATGTTTTGGGTCGAGAGCCTTCTTCAGACTGGGGGCGGGGAGGGGTGGAAGGAAGAGGCAGAGACAGTAGGCTTTGTGGGAGAGCTGGGAAGGAGGAGGGGAAGGAGGGAGAAAGCAAGGACTACCTGAAATTGGAGAAGTCAATGTTCGTACCGCTGGGGTGTAAACTGCCCGAGCGAAATATGAGGTGCTGCTCCTCCAATTTGCGGTGGGACTCACTCTGGCCATGGAGGAGGCCCAGGACAGAAAGGTCGGATTGGGAATGGGAGGGGGAGTTGAAGTGCTGAGCCACCGGGAGATCAGGTTGGTTAATGCGAACCGAGCGGAGGTGTTGGGCGAAGCGATCGCCAAGCCTGCGCTTGGTCTCACCAATGTAGAGATGTTGACACCTAGAGCAGTGGATGCAGTAGATGAGGTTGGAGGAGGTGCAGGTAAATCCCTGCCTCACCTGGAAAGATGCTTGGGTCCTTGAATGGAGTCAAGGGGGGAGGTAAAGCGACAAGTGTAGCATTTCCTGCGGTTGCAAGGGGAAAGTACCCGGGGAGGGGGTGGTTTGGGTGGGATGGGACGAATTGACCAGGGAGTTACAGAGGGAGCGGTCTCTGCGGAAAGCCAAAAGGGGAGGAGATGGGATGATGTGGGCAGTGGTGGGATCCCGTTGGAGGTGGCGACATGGGTCAGGCAGCATTCGTGGAGAATGTGGATCGTTGATGGTTTTTGGGTCGGGACCCATCAGACCGCTTATAACAAACACCCTGATCGCATGGAGTTGGTTCAGGTTTCTTATTGTCACCTGTACTGAGGTACAAAAGCCTCGCTTTGTTTTGCATGCTATCCAAACAGACAACACAGAGAGGTGACATTTTTGGATTAGAGCCCATTAGTAGTACCTGAGGGTGGTGAATCTGTGGAATTCATTGCCACAGCCGGCGGTGGAGGCCAAGTCAATGGATATTTATAAGGCAGAGATAGACAGATTCTTGATTAGTACGGGTGGCAGGGGTTATGGGGAGAAGGCAGGAGAATGGGGTTAGGAGGGAAAGATAGATCAGTCATGATTGAATGGTGGAGTAGCCTCGATGGGCCGAATGGCCTAATTCTGCTCCTAACGTGAAATTATGAACTATCCATGTGACGTTTTGGGTGAGGACCCTTCTTCAGACTGACTAAAGGTCCCGGCCCGAAACGTCACCTATCCACGTTCTCCAGAGATGCTGCCTGACCTGCTGAGTTACTCCAGCACTCAATACAATACTATATAACTTTATTTATTTCAGGGGGGAAATCGGTCTGTCAACAGTCGTAAAACACAACGAGTAGATGAAACATTAAATTAAAGTGCAAATGTGGAATCTCCAGGATTGGGGGGGGGAGGGGGTCAGGCTCAGTCTACCCCACGACGACAGAAGGGGGGAGGAGTTGAGAAGGGGGGAGGAGTTGAACAGTTTGATAGCCATAGGGAAGAAGGATCTGTGGCGTTCTGTGCTGCATCTTGGCGGGACCAGTCTGTTTGCTGAAGGAGCTCCTCAGGTTGACCAGTGTGTCACCGAGGGGGGTGAGCTGTATTGTCCAGGATGCTCCTGCAGTTTGTGGAGCATCCTCCCCTCCAAGACCAGGGGTGTGTGTTCGTTCCTCCCAGAGCAAGTAGTTCCTCGCTCATCTCATTTCCTGACATTTGACTTCCTTCGCTGTCGGAAATGGCAAGCCGATAACTAACATCCTGTGGCAAACCCTGCACGTGTCGAAATCAGATGACAGATCACAAAGCTCACTTTAAAATGGAGAAAAATGACCTTGCGATAGACGTTGACCCTGGTTTATTATTATTTTCACATGTGACGAGATACAATCAGTGTTATCCAATTAATTCGTGCTATTGAGGGAGT
Source organism: Leucoraja erinaceus (assembly GCF_028641065.1). Lineage (NCBI taxonomy): Eukaryota > Metazoa > Chordata > Chondrichthyes > Rajiformes > Rajidae > Leucoraja > Leucoraja erinaceus. Next base: position 54,823,201 of record NC_073387.1, on the reverse strand, counting down.
GCAGCGTAGGTTGACAAGGTTAATTCCCGGGATGGCGGGACTGTCATATGCTGGGAAAATGAGGAGGCTGGACTTGTGCACTCTGGAATTTAGAAGGATGAGAGGATATCTTATTGAAACATATAAATAAGGGTTTGGAAATGCTAGAGGCAGGAAACATGTTCCCGATGTTGGGGGAGTCTGGAACCAGGGGCCACAGTTTAAAAAATAAAGGGTTAGCCATTTAGAACGGAGGCGAGGAAACACTTTTTCACACAGAGAGTTGCGAGTCTGTGGAATTCTCTGCCTCAGAGGGCGGTGGAGGCCGGTTGTCTGGATACTTTCAAGAGAGAGCTAGATAGGGCTCGTAATGATAACGGAGTCAGGGGATATGGGGAGAAGGCAGGAACGGAGTACAGATTGGGGATGATCAGCCATGATCACAGTGAATGGCAGTACTGGCTTGAAGGGCCGAATGGCCTACTCCTGCACCTATTGTCTATTGTCTAAACCGGATCATACTATACATACGTACAATCAAGCCACACACAAGTGCAGCAAAAAGAAAAATATTAGTGGAGAGAATATGGTTGTACAGCATGGTAACATTACAAGGATGTCACCAGGACATGAGGACCCCGAGATATTGAGAGCGGTTGGGCAGGTGAGGACTTTATTCCTTGGAGCTGGAATTTAGAAGGATGAGGGGGGATCTTATAGAAACATATACAATTATAAAAGGACTGGACAAAATATATGCAGGAAAAATGTTCCCAATGTTGGGCGAGTCCAGAACCAGGGGCCACACAGTCTAAGAATAAAGGGGAGGCCATTTAAAACTGAGATGAGAAAAAACCTTTTCACCCAGAGAGTGGTGAATTTGTGGAATTCTCTGCCACAGAGGGCAGTGGAGGCCAATTCACCGGATGAATTTAGAAGAGAGTTAGATAGAGCTCTAGGGGCTGGTGGGGTCAAGGGATTATGGGGAGAAGGCAGGCACAGGTTATTGATTGTGGATGATTACAATGAACGGCGGTGCTGGCTCGAAGGGCCGAATGGCCTCCTCCTGCACCTATATTCTATGTTTCTATGGAGCACTGGAGGATGAGGGGTGATCTTACAGAGTATGAAATCATGAGGAGAAAATATAGTGTAAGTGCTCAGTCTTTTACTCATAGTATGGGAATCAAAAAGCAGGGGACATAGGTTTAAGGTGAGGGGGGAAAAGATTTAATAGGAATCTCAGGGGTAACAAAGGGTGTTGGGTGAATGGAACGAGCAGCCAGAGGAGGTAGTTGCGGCAGGGACTATCCCCATGTTTAAGAAACAGTTAGACAGGTACATGAATAGGACGGGTTTGGAGGGATATGGACCAAACGCAGGCAGGTGGGGCTAGTGTAGCTGGGACATGTTGGCCGGTGTGGGCAAGTTGGGCTGAAAGGCCTGTTTCCGCGCTGTATCACTTTATGATTCTAAAGGAAGATAGACACCACAAGCTGGAGTAACTCAGTGGGACAGGCAGCATCTCTGGGGAGAATGAACTGGTGACATTTCGAGTCAAGACCCTTCTTCAGACCCGAGAACGTCATCCATTCCTTCTCTCCAGAGATGCCGCCCGTCCCGCTGAGTTACTCCAGCTTTTTGTGTCTAATCTTCAGTGTAAACCAGCATCTGCAGTTCCTTCCTACACATGACTCAATAGGAGTTTGAGTCAAGGAATGTTGCCGGAATAGAGCAAACTCCAGGCTACCTGCTTACTGTAGGTCCGGAACAGGGGCACTTTCCACAGTCGGGCCTCTTTGGCCAGGGCGATGTCAAGCAGGAAGGCCAGCTTCTGGCCATCCAATGGCCCGGGGCATTTCATGGTACCAACAGGGCAGGCCAGCTTGCCCGGGGTACGTACCTGGAAACAGAGGGGTTTAGTTAGAAACAGTCCGTACAAGCGTAACGTCTCCTAGAACAGCGTGGGTTTGCTCCAGGATCCCAGGTTGTGTTGCCAACTGTCCTGTATTAGCCGGGACATCCCGTATATTGGGCTAAATTGGTTTGTCCCGTACGGGACCGCCCTTGTCCCGTATTTGACCGCTACTACTCGGGTCGAGGGGACTGTCGGGTTGTAGCGTCGCGTCCCCGTCTCGACGTAGTGCAGCCCATGGAGCGCAGCAGCAGCAGCAGCAGCAGCAGCAGCAGCAGCAGCGCCTCGCCCGTGGCCCCGTCTGTCGGTCGGCAGCACAGCCAGCTGTCCGCCCTTCGCTTACCGCCGACACCACAATGGCCGATCATCGGTTCATGAGTTGGATGAGGCGCCGGACTTTGCGTGCAGCAGAACACAAAGCCCAGCCGGCGGGCCAGCTGAGGAGTTTTGGCCCGGGGGCCGCGCGACGTCCCGCGCAAAGTCCAGCACCCGGGGCCAACTCATCATTCACCCAGCCACGGCCCAGTCGGTCAACGAATTGCTGTCGGTAATTTGTCCCATATTTTGACCTTTTGTCCCTTAGTTGAGAGTGAGAACGTTGGCCACCCTAATCTCCAGTTTCCTCCCACTCTCCAAAGACGTACAGTACAGGTTTGTAGGTTAATTGTCTTGGTGTATTTGTAAATTGTCCCAGGTGTGTGTGGGATAGCGCTAGTGATGGGTCGGCACGGACTCAGTGGGCCGAAGGGCCTGTTTCCGAGCTATATCTCTAAACAAAACAAAACCATTGTTCCTAAGTTATGTGTCTTGCGGTAGTTACTCCACCACTCAGTGTTTCTCCACCTTCATGTGATGCCCCTTTACCTGTTCTATTACCATCTCAGTTCCCCCTGCACCATTACCACCACAGGGCCTGCCTCACCTGGCGATTTTTTCGGCGACTGCCGGCATCATTGACTGGCGTATCAGGTCACTGCAAAAAGCCGCGGCGTGATGACGGATTCACGCGCGGTGTCTCCTCAAGTGTCGCATCATTTTTTTTGTCGCCGCTGGAGTTTGAAACGTTCAAAATCTTTCAGCGACCCCGATACGTCCGTCGATGACGCCGGAAAAAATCGGCAAGTGGGACAGGCCCTTACCGCTTGCTCCCTTCACGCAACTTCCACTTGCTCTTTCTTGCGACCTCTGGTACATGCTTCTGTTCCCGTTGATGAACGATCATGCACTGGACCTGCGACCGAGTTTTCAGGTGATTTCACCGCGTAAAATCTGACCGACGTCAGGGTTTACTGAACACACGCCAAGTCCCAGAGCGCCTGTACAGAGGGGCGATGGATGGGAGGGAGGAGGGGGGTCTCCCTGTCGATCTGCTCCTGGGCCTGGCCAAGATGGCCATTCGCGGGTCCAGGCAGCGGGCAGTCGATGGCCGCACAGCGGTCAGCTGCCTGCCCCTTTTCCGGGGTTACGTCCGAGCTCGCGTGTCCCTAGAATAGGAGCACGCGGTGTCCATGGGGACTGTGGAGGCCTTCCGTGAATGCTGGTCACCACAGGAGGTTGAATATATTATAGATAAAAATGCTAATATTTTAATTTGATAATTTTGTTTAAGTGTTTTTTTAATTGAGCTTTTTCCGGGTCTACGTCCGTGCCCGCCTGTCCCTGGAGAGGGAACATGCGGTGTCCATGGGGACCAGGAGGCCTTCCGTGAATGCTGGTCGCCGTTGGAGGTCGAGTGTTTTGTTGATATTTTGTAGATGTTTTGTCCACATCTCTGAGGATATGACATGGGCATCACACGCCTCAGCACTCGTGAGTAAGGCAAGGCAGCGCCTTTACCACCTCAGGCAATTGAGGAAATTCAGAGTGTCTCCGAGGATCCTCCAGTGCTTCTACGCAGCGGTGGTGGAAAGCATCTTGTCCGGGAACATTACCATCTGGTTTGGGAATTGCTCTGCCAAGGACAAGAAGGCTCTGCAGAGAGTAGTGCGTTCGGCCGAACGCACTATGGGAACTTCACTCACCCCCCTGCAGGAACTATACAACAGGAGGTGCAACTCCAGAGCAAATAAAATCATGGGAGACCCCTTCCACCCCTGCAACGGACTGTTCCAGCTGCTACGGTCAGGCAAACGCCTCCGTTGCCATGCGGTGAGAACGGAGAGGTTAAGAAGGAGTTTCTTCCCAGAGGCAATTTGGACTGTAAACGCCTATCTCACCAGGGACTAACTCTACAGAACGTTTTTCCTTCCATTGGTTGTTTTGTTGTTTGTCTTTTGCACAAAAGTCCGCGAGCATTGCCACTTTCATTTCACTGCACATCTCGTATGTGTATGTGACAAATAAACTTGACTTGACTTGTCTTGATAAAGTTGACGCTATATTAATTTGATGATCGTTTGTTTGTAAACTGTCAACATAGGCAGTCTTTGATTGTGCTAATACTGTTTATTTTTATTTTTTTGAATAAAAGTAATTTCATAACAATAAAAAAAAGAAAAAAAGAAAAAAAAAAGAGTGCCTGTATTCCATACTCCCATAATCATTATATTTCAATTGCTCCAACCATTGACAGCCAAGTTTTCTAATGAAAATCATAATTTCGGTGAGATTGACATGGTGGCACAGCGGTAGAGTTGCTGCCTCACAGCGCCAGAGACGCGGGTTCAATTCTGACTACTGGCGCTGTCTGTATGGAGTTTGTACGTTCTCCCTGTGACTGATGGGTTTTGCCCGGGTTCTCCTGTTTCCTCCCACACTCCAAAGGCGTACAGGTTTGTAGGTTAAGTGGCTTTGGTAAAATTGTAACTAGTGCCTCGTGTGTGTAGGGTAGTGCTAGTGTACTGGTCAGCACGGACTCGGTGGGCTGAAGGGTCTGTTTCCGCACTGTATCTCGAAAGTCTAAAGATCAAAAAACATGGATTCGAAGTTCTCGGAGCAGAATTAGGCCATTCGGTCCATCGAGTCTACTCCGCCATTGAATCGTTCACTCCCTCTCAACCCCATTCTCCTGCCTTCTCCCCGTAACCCCTGACACACGTACTAAGTAAGAATCTGTCAATTTCCCTCTTAAAAAATATCCATGGACTTGGCCTCCACAGCCGCCTGTGGCAATGAATCAACTACCCTCTGACGAAAGATATTCCTCCTCATCTCCTTTCTAATGGTATATCCTTTTATTCTGAAGGGCCCGTCCCACTTAGGCGACTTTATAGGTGACTAGGCTGTTGCCACGTGGTCGCCGGGGTGTCGCCTGTACGGTCGTGAGTCGTCTCCTCAGTCGCCCAAAGAGTCGTGGCGTCTTTCTGGTCGCCGCTGGATTTTCAACACGTTGAAACATTTTCGGAGACAGTCGGCGACAGTGGGTTTGACGCCAATGAGCGAAGCGTGACTTCTCCTGACGTAGGCGCTGTCGTGGTTGTCGCCAGGTTCACGTAGGTTGGCGCTGGTGCTGACTTTGTTTTTTGTTGTTGGTGAAAACTGCCCAACGCATCACCGGTTCCTCGCTCCCCTCCATTGAGTCTGTCCAAAGCAAGCGTTGTCTGCGGAGGGCGTGCAGCATCGCCAAGGATTGCTCTCACCCCAGCCACAGTCTGTTTACCCTCCTCCCATCCGGGAGGCGTCTATAGGTCTCTCCGTTGCCGGACCAGCAGGTTCAGGAACAGCTTCTTCCCTGCGGCTGTTACATTACTTAACTCTGCACCTTGGTGACTGTCAGACACTCCACCTCCCTCCCCCGGACCCTCCTTCCCCCAGAAAAATTGCACTACTGCTAATGTTGTACATGTATATATTTTACTGCTCATTATTCTATGTTCGCTCTTCTGGGTGAGATGCTAGCTGCATTTTGTTGTCTCTGTACTGTACACTGCACAATGACAATAAAGATTGAATCTGAATCTGAATACGTTGCAGGTTTGCAGGTTTAATTGGCTTGATTAAAAAAAAGTGTAAAATTGTCCAAGTTGGCGATATGCGGAATACTGCCCTGCCGACTACAAGGTTCAGAAGGTTCGGAAGGATACTGTTGTGGTTACTTGAAGGAAGCCCCAGTGCTCCTCTCACCGTTGACAGCCTTAAACCTAGCGCTGAACGGCAGGAAAGCTCCCTGCAAATCCAATGGATAAAGACGAGCTCAGGGGCACGTCCTGGCGCCGCCTCTGGGACGAGGAATGTCGCAGCTAAAATGATGGTGCTTTATTTTTAAAGATCTCTTCAGCTCTCGCAACTGAACGAGCCTCTGCATTCTTTGAAATCCAGAGGAGATGACACAGACACAGAGGCCAGCTGGTGACGGGGACAGGCAGCTTCACCCAGATCCACAATTCTTGTCCGCCCTTGTCGGTAACTTGATACCACAGCAGGACTAGCTACAGCAGCTGAGAAATGTGGTTTTGTTTAGTGATACGGGTTTTAGTACATGCTCAAGAGGGAACTGCAGATGCTGGATAAATGGAAGGGAGATAAAAATGCTGGAGTAACCCAGCGGGTGAGGCAGCATCTATGGAGCGATGGAATAGGAGGCGTTTCGGGTTGAGATGTGGGGGTGGGGGGAGGGGGAAGAAGGAAGAGGTGGAGACAGTGGGCTGTGGGAGAGCTGGGAAGGGGAGGGGAAGGAGGGAGAAAGCAGGGACTACCTGAAATTGGAGAAGTCAATGTTCATACCGCTGGGGCGTAGACTACCCAAGCAAAATATGAGGTGCTGCTCCTCCAATTTGCGGTGGGACTCAGTCTGGCCATGGAGGAGGCCCAGGACAGAAAGGTCGGATTCGGAATGGGAGGGGGAGTTGAAGTGCTGAGCCACAGGGAGATCAGGTTGGTTATTGCGGACCGAGCGGAGGTGTTGGTGTTTAGTATATGATCAGTGCTGGTGTGTCAGGGGTTACGGGGAGAAGGCAGGGGAATGGGGTTGTGAGGGATAGATGGAGTGGCCACGATTGAATGGCGGAGTAGACTTGATGGGCTGAATGGCCTAATTCTTCTCCTATCACTTGTGAATCTTTATGAAGATACAGCAGGGAAACAGACCCTTCAGATCATCGACTACCTGTTCACAATTTGCAGAGGCCAATGAAGCTACAATCTACACATTGGGAACGCAGCCAACATAATCGAAGACCTTTCCCACTTATTCAATCTTTCCCCACTCCCCCCGCACACCCCACCCCACCCCCCCCACACCTCACCCCCCCCACCCCCCCACACCTCACCCCCCCCCCCCCCCCCCACCCTCACCCCACCCCACCACCCCACACCTCACCCCACCCCACCCCCCCCACACCCCACCCCACCCCACACACCCCACCCCACCCCCACACACCCTCACCCCACACACACCTCACCCCCACACACCTCACCCCCCCCCCCACACCCCCACACCCACCCCACACACCCTCACCCCCACACCCCCCCACACCCCACCCCACCCCCCACACCCCACCCCACCCCACCCCCCACCCACCCCCACCCCCACACACCCCACCCCACCCCACCCACCCCCCCCCACACCCCACCCCACCCCACCCCACCCCCCCACCCCCACCCCACCCCACCCCACCCCCACACCCCCACCCCACCCCCCCCCCACAACACCCCCCCCCCACCCCACCCCACCCCCACACACCCCACCCACCCCACCCCCCCCCCCCCCACACCCACCCCCCCACACACACCCACCCCACCCCCGCACACCCCACCCCACCCCCACACACCCCCACCCCCCCCCCCGCACACCTCACCCCACCCCCCACACACCCACCCCACCCCCACACCCCACCCCACCCCCACACACCCCACCCCCCCCACACACCCCACCCCCCCCCACACACCCACCCCACCCCCCACACACCCCACCCCCCACACCACACCCCACCCCCCACCACACCACCCCCCCCCACCCCCCCCCCACACACCCCACCCCCACCCGCACACACACCTCCCCCCCCCTCCCCACCCCCCCACCCCCCACCCCCAACCACCCCACCCCCCACACCCCCACCCACCCCACCCCACCCCCCACACCCCACCCCCCCCCACCACCACCCCCACCCCCACACACCCCACCCCACCCCCACACACCCCACCCCACCCCCACACACCTCACCCCACCCCCACACACCCCCCCCCCCCCCCACACCCCACCCCCCCCCCCACCCACACCCCCCCCCCCCCCCCACCCCCACACACCCCCCCCCCCCCCCCACACACCCCCCCCCCCCCCCCCCCCCCCCCACCCCCCCCCCCCCCACCCCCCACCCCACCCCCACACACTCACCCCCGCACACCCACCCCCACACACCTCACCCCACCACACACCCCACCCCCGCACACCTCACCCCCACACACACCTCACCCCCACACACCCCACCCCCGCCCACACACCCCCACCCACACACCTCACCCCACACACACCCCCCCCCCACACACCCCACCCCCACACACCCCACCCCCACACACCCCACCCCCACACACCCCACCCCCACACACACCCACCCCCACACACCTCACCCCCGCACACCTCACCCCCACACACCCCACCCCCACACACCCCCCCCCCCACACACCACCCCCCGCACACCTCACCCCCACACACCCCACCCCCACACACCCCACCCCCACACACCTCACCCCACCCCCGCACACCTCACCCCCACACACCCCACCCCCACACACCCCCCCCCCACACACCCCACCCCCGCACACCTCACCCCCACACACCCCACCCCCACACACACCACACCCCCACACACCTCACCCCCGCACACCTCACCCCACCCCCACACACCCACCCCCGCACACCCCCACCCCACACACCCCACCCCCACACACCCCACCCCCACACACCCCACCCCCGCACACCTCACCCCACCCCACCCCACCCCCCCACACCACCCCACACACCTCACCCCACCCCCACCCCCACACCCCCCCACACCCCCCCACCCCCTCTACCACCCCACCCCACCCCCACACACCCCACCCCACCCCCCACACCTCACCCCACCCCCACACACCTCACCCCACCCCACCCCACCCCCCCACACCTCACCCCACACCCCCACACACCTCACCCCACCCCACCCCCCCACACCTCACCCCACCCCCGCACACCTCACCCCACCCCCACAGACGGCAAATAAAGAAGCTCATCGTGCAAGAGGTACAGAAGTGTGAAAACGCACCCCTCCAGTTTCAGGATCAGTTTCTTCCCAGCTGTTATCAGGCAACTGAACCATCCTACCACAAACCAGAGAACAGTCCTGAACTACTATCTACCTCGTTGGAGACCCTCGGACTATCTTTGATCAGACTTTATTAGCTTTACCTTGCACTGAACGTAAATAACAGTCTTCCCTTTATCCTGCATCTGTACACAGTGGACGGCTCGACTGTAACCATGTATTGTCTTTCCGCTGACTGGTTAGCACGCAACAAAAGCTTTTCACTGTACCTCGGTACACGTGACAATAAACTCAACTCAAACTTAAAAGCGTGCACTATGAGAGAGAAGCGAGTGTTACCAAACTTCTGAATTCACTGGGGTGGAACCCTCTCCAAGACAGACGTGAAGCTCACCGTTTGACCTGTTTTTACAGAATGTTAAATGGTCAGCTCGACATAGATAACAAAATCTACATAGAAACATAGGAGTAGGCCATTCGGCCCTTCGAGCCTGCACCGCCATTCAATATGATCATGGCTGATCATCCAACTCAGTATCCTGTACCTGCCTTCTCTCCATACCCCCTGATCCCTTTAGCCACAAGGGCCACATCTAACTCCCTCTTAAATATAACCAATGAACTTAAATATAGCCAAACCCAAACCAATTAGGAGCAGATGAGGGCTTTCGATCCAATTTGAGATTCCAACTACCAAGACATATGTGTACAGCCATTAGATCTTCCCCCGCACAATTAAAGCATGGAATAATCTTCACCCTACCATAGTTGCCCAACCAGATACAACTAAATTTAAGGTAGCTCTTTCTTCCCAAAAACCCTTTCTGGCTTAAGTCCTCCCTCCACCGCCTCCAGTTTAAATTCCATTTGGAATATTTTGGAGGACTAAGAAACAAGAAACCACCAGAGAGCAGTCCTGGAACAGCTTCTTCCCCTCTGTTATCAGGCTTCTGAACGATCCTTCCATAAGCTAGGGCACTGTCCAAAGACAACTCCACCCCATTGCGGACATTGGACTTTGTCTCTGGAACTGATGCGCTACAATGCTGAGGACTATCTTCTGCACTCTGTATCTTCCCCGTTGCTCTACATATTGGACTGGGCTTTGGATCAATTGTATCTGTGCATAGCTTGAAAATAAACCTTTTGACTCTACCTCAGTACACGTGACAACAATAAACCAATTCCCTACACAAACTTGCACGTCCTTTGGGATGTGGGAGGAAACCAGAGCACCTGGAGGAGATCCAGGTGGTCACAGGTCCGAAACATTGGGTGTAATCTACCCACGAAAATATGAGACACAGTGCCATGGTTCTCAGCGGACCTAGCACTGGCTGATAAACAGGGCGAATTGTACAAAAACACAAAAAGGGTCAGGAAAAGGTTCGGAAAGGTTTAGAGGGATGTGAAGCGAATGGAGGCCAGTGAGACTAGTGCATAATGGGTCCCTGGACAAGATGGCCATTCGCGGGTCCAGGCAGCGGTCTGTCGAGGGTTCTGCCCGAGTCGACTTTCTCCTCCTCTTCCTAGCCTACATCCATGCCCCTGTGTCCAAGGAGAGAGAGCAAACAGTGTCCACTCTAAAGGCCTTCCGTGAAAGCTGGTCACCGCAGGGATTACATAGAAACATAGAAAATAGGTGTAGGAGTAGGCCATTCGGACATATTTTCTATGACTGTAATTCCCCGTTTTCTCTCTCCCTCCCTTTTTAAAAAGTGGGGTTACATTAGCTACCCTCCGATCCTCAGGAACTACTCCAGAATCTAAAGAGTTTTGAAAAATTATCACTAATGCATCCACTATTTCTGGGGCTACTTCTGGGATGCAGCCTATCCGGCCCTGGGGATTTATCGGCCTTTAATCTATTCAATTTACCTAACACCATTTCCCAGCTAACCTGGATTTCACTCAGTTCCTCCATCTCATTTGACCCGCAGTCACCTGCTATTTCCAGCAGATTATTTATGCTTCCTTAGTGAAGATGGAACCAAAGTAGTTATTCAATTGGTCTGCCATGTCCTTGTTCCCCATGATCAATTCACCTGTTTCTGACTGAAAGGGACCTACATTTGTTTTAACTAATCTCTTTCTCTTCACATATCTATACAAACTTTTGCAGTCAGTTTTTATGTTACCTGCCAGTTTTCTTTCATAATCTACTTTCCCTTTCCTAATTAAGCCCTTTGTCCTCCTCTGCTGGACTCTGAATATAATAATCATTAATAGGTATCTGCACATTCAACTCATCCACCTTATTCATAGCAAAAGGATTTGAGTATAGGAGCAGGGAGGTTCTACTGCAGTTGTACAGGGTCTTGGTGAGACCACACCTAGAGTATTGCGTACAGTTTTGGTCTCCAAATCTGAGGAAGGACATTATTGCCATAGAGGGAGTGCAGAGAAGGTTCGCCATACTGATTCCTGGGATGTCAGGACTGTCTTATAAAGAAAGACTGGATAGACTTGGTTTATACTCTCTAGAATTTAGGAGATTGAGAGGGGATGTTATAGAAACTTACAAAATTCTTAAGGGGTTGGACAGGCTAGATGCAGGAAGATTGCTCCCGATGTTGGGGAAGTCCAGGACAAGGGGTCACAGCTTAAGGATAAGGGAGAAATCCTTTAAAACTGAGATGAGAAGAACTTTTTTCACACAGAGAGTGGTGAATCTCTGGAACTCTCTGCCACAGAGGGTAGTCGAGGCCAGTTCATTGGCTATATTTAAGAGGGAGTTAGATGTGGCCCTTGTGGCTAAGAGGATCAGAGGGTATGGAGAGAAGGCAGGTACGGGATACTGAATTGATGATCAGCCATGATCATATTGAATGGCGGTGCAGGCTCGAAGGGCCGAATGGCCTACTCCTGCACCTAATTTCTATGTTTCTATGTTTCTATTACAAATTGAGTGTATAGTGGATAGGGATGATACAGTGAAAGGCCTGGATAGAGTGGATGTGGAGAGGATGTTTCCACTAGTGGGAGAGTCTAGGACAAGAGGGTACGGCCTCAGAATAAAAGAGCGTTCCTTTAGAAAGGAGAAGAGGAATTTCTTTACCATCAGAGGGTGGTGAATCTTTGGAATTCATCGCCACAGACGGCTGTGGAGGCCAAGTCATGGATATTTTTAGAGATTGACAGATCCTTGATTAGTACGGGTGTCAGAGGTTATGGGGAGAAGGCAGGAGAGTGGGGTTAGGAGGGAGAGACAGATCAGCCATGATTAAATGGTAGAGTAGACTCGATGGGCCGAATGGCCTCATTCTGCTCCTATCACTTATGAACATTGCAATTTGAGGACTGTTTGCTTGATGTTTGCAAACTTCCAATGTCAGTCTTGATCTTTTCAGTCTCGGTATCTGTGACTAATTGGACAAAAGATCCTTCTTAAGGAAAGAAAAGCGTACATGGGTCGGCATGGACGAGTCGGGCCGAAGGGCCTTTATCCGTGCCGTATGACTCAGATTCTCTCCACTTCCCACAACATTGACGGAAGTTACATTTAGATGCAGCTGTGGAATTCCCCAAACTTATCTCAAAATACAACCACAATTTATACTTGAAAAAAAAACAGAGGTGCTCTCTAAAAGGCCTGTCCCACTTACAAGACCTTTACAGGCGATTGCCGGCACTCGTCATAGGTCGCCGAAATTTCCAACATGTGGTAAACTCAGCGGTGACCAGAAAGACGCTACGACTCTTTGGAGACCTCTCAAGACCATAGGAGACCTCTCAAGACCATAGGAGACCTCTCAAGACCATACAGCCAGTCGTAGTGTCTTTCTGGTCGCCGCTGAGTTTTCAACATGTCGAAAATTTTCAGCGGCCTATCACGGGTGCCGGCAGTCACCTGTAAAGGTCGCGTAAGTGGGACAGGCCCTTAATTTCTCCACATCACTGAGGACTGAGATGAGAAAAACATTTTTCACACAGAGAGTGGTGAATCTCTGGAATTCCCTGCCACAGAATGTAGTTGAGGCCACAGTTCATTGGCTATATTTAAGAGGGAGTTATCTGTGGCCCTTGTGGCTAAAGGGATCAGGGGGTATGGAGAGAAGGCAGGTACAGGATACTGAGTTGGACGATCAGCCATGATCATATTGAATGGCGGTGCAGGCTCAAAGGGCCGAATGGCCTACTCCTGCACCTATTTTCTATGTTTCTATCACAGTGGTCAGTGTTCCTTCCAAAATAAGAGCATCGGTTGAAAGACACTTGTGGATGAACTGAGGGGCATGACTAGGAAGGAACTGCTGCAGATGCACTAAAAAAAAATGATCCCAGGAATGAGTAGGAGCATTTGTCAGCACTAGGCCGGTACTCGCTGGAGTTTAGAAGAATGAGGGGGGGACCTCATTAGAAACGTACTAAATAGTGAAAGCCTTGGATAGAGTGGATGTGGAGAGGATGTTTCCACTAGTGGGAGTTTCCACTAGGACTAGAGGTCACACCCTCTGAATTAAAGGACGTTCTTTTAGGAAGGAGATGAGGTGACATTTCTTTAGTCAGAGGGTGGTGAATCTGTGGAATTCTTTGCCACTGAAGGCTGTGGAGGCCAAGTCAGAGGATATTTTTAAGGCAGAGATAGATAAGATTCTTGATTAGTGCGGGTGTCAGAGGTTATGGGGAGAAGGCAGGAGAATGGGGTTAAGAGGGAGAGTTAGATCAGCCATGATTGAATGGCAGTCAAGTCAATTCACTTTTGTTTCTATAGCACATTTAAACATAGAAACATAAAAATAGGTGCAGGAGTAGGCCATTCGGCCCTTCGAGCCTGCACCGCCATTCAATATGATCATGGCTGATCATCCAACTCAGTATCCTGTTCCTGCCTTCTCTCCATACCCCCCGATCCCCTTAGCCACAAGGGCCACATCTAACTCCCTCTTAAATATAGCCAATGAACTGGCCTCAACTACCTTCTGCGGCAGAGAATTCCAGAGATTCACCACTCTCTGTGTGAAAAAAGTTTTCCTCATCTCGGTCCTAAAAGATTTCCCCCTTATCCTTAAACTATGACCCCTTGTTCTGGACTTCCCCAACATCGGGAACAATCTTCCTGCATCTAGCCTGTCCAACCCCTTAAGAATTTTGTAAGTTTCTATAAGATCCCCCCCTCAATCTTCTAAATTCTAGTGAGCACAAGCCGAGTCTATCCAGTCTTTCTTCATATGAAAGTCCTGACATCCCAGGAATCAGTCTGGTGAACCTTCTCTGTACTCCCTCTATGGCAAGAATGTCTTTCCTCAGATTAGGAGACCAAAACTGTACGCAATACTCCAGGTGTGGTCTCACCAAGACCCTGTACAACTGCAGTAGAACCTCCCTGCTCCTATAAAAAACAACTCTCGTTGGCCAAGGTGCTTTACATTGGTGGAGGTACTAACGTTATACAACGGTGGTTCATAGATTAAGTACATACATAAGTACATACATATAGCCCTCCCTCAGAGGACGTCAAGAAAGGCTAGAGAGTAAAGATGAGTTTTAAGTCTCGACTTAAAAGAGTCGATGGAGGGGGCAGTTCGATGGGAAGGGGGATGCTGTTCCACAGTCTAGGGGCTGCAACCGCAAAGGCGTGATCGCCCCTGAGCTTATGCCTAGACCGCGGGATGTTCAATAAGCCCAAGTCAGCCGATCTGAGGGACCTGGAGGTGGTGTGGTGGGTAAACAGACTTTTGATGTAGGTGGGGGCAAGATGGGCCAAATGGCCTAATTCTACTCTTATCACTTATGCCCTTGTGCTGGTTTACACCAAAGATGGACACAAAGCGCTGGAGTAACTCGACGGGGCAGGAAGTGTCTTCCCTTCCTCCTCTCCAGAGATGCTGAGTTACTCCGGCATTTTTGTTTCAGTCTTATTGATCCAAACTAGTCGGTCAGTGTTGCTGCAACTGTGCAATGTCTTGCAGTGGGAGATGGAGGAAGCGGGCTGCATGCAAATCGTGCTGTGGTGTACTGCCGACAGTTCCGGGACTTCTTTATTTACAGAACACACACACACACACACAAGACCAGCTGAAAGCTCGTATACCCGAGGCAGCAACTGCAGAGAAACACTTCAACCCTGCCCCCTCTGAAGCTTGGAGAATTATCGCCATGGCGCTTTTTAGTGTTTTCAAAACAGGGTTTTAACTTTTTTGAAACGCGATTGGGGAATTGCATTTTTGTGATATTTCATTGTAAAAATGTGCATTTAATTTCCCAGCTAAGTTTGGCCAGTGGGGGCGGCAGGGGAGTGTGTACAACTCTTGCAGTGGAACCTACGACCAGTCAAGAACTCCGTTCAGCTCAACAAAGCCACCGACACAAAGTGCTGGAGACACTCAGCGGGTGCAGCAGCATCTATGGAGCGAAGGAAATAGGCAACGTTTCGGGCCGAAAGCCTTCTTCAGACATTAACAAACCAGAATAAGTCAAGAGATATGGGACGAGAAATGGTCTCTTTAAGAATAATGTGCAAGTCATTTAGAACGGAGACGAGGAAACACTGCCTATTTCCTTCGCTCCATAGATGCTGCTGCACCCGCTGAGTTTCTCCAGCACTTTTGTCTACCTTCGATTTCCCAGCATCTGCAGTTCCTTCTTAAACATAAAGTGCTGGAGGAACTCAGCGGGCCAGGCAGCATCTCTGGAGGACATGGGTGGGTGGTATTTCGGGTCGGGACCCTTCTTCAGCCCCGACCCCCCAGAAACGTCGCCTATCCATGTTCTCCACAGACGCGCTGAGTTCCTCCATCACTTTGTGTGTCTGGCTCAAGATTCCAGCACCTGCAGTTCCTTGTGTCTTCAGACAAAGCATTAGATCGGCCCCAGAATCTCTTGACCATCTCTCCACCGTCCCCGTAACGTTAAGAAAAATATTTAAACATCTTTCAGCCACCACGATATGTAGAGTGAAATAGCATGGAAAGAGGCCCTTCGGCCCAACTCATCCATGCCGACCAAGATGCCCCTACTAACTAATCCCACTTGCCTGTGTCTGCCCCATATCCCTCTCAACCTTTCCTATCCTGTCCAAATGGTTTTTAAATGCTGTTATAGTCCCTGCTTCAACATCCTCCTCTGGCAGCTCGTTCCATACACCCACCTTTAATAGGACGAAAATCCTTCCTATTAAATCTTCCCCCCTCTCACCTTAAACCCATTAGCTCTTGCTCCCCCTACGCTGGGTAAAACACTCTGTGCATTCAACCTATCTCTTCCCCTCTGGACTTTCTGCCCCTCCATCAGATCACCCCTCAGCCTCCTGTGTTCCACGGAATAAATTCCTAGCCTGCCCCACCCTCTCTCTCCCTGTAGCTCAGGCCCTCGAACCAGTATTTAAGGATCGCCTAGAATACTACAAATGACCAATTATGTTGTAAATTGGATTGATCAGAGAGGGTGGTGGAAGATTTAAATGATACATACAAAAGACTTATAACATGTGACAAAATGTAACATGTTTAATGTAACGTACAAAACGTAACACAACATGCCACAAAAATGTGACAAGCTACAAAATGTAACATACAAAATGTACACAGCTGAATGTAACACAAGTCAGGTCAAGTCAAGAAAGTTTATTGTCATGTGTCCCAGATAGGACAATGAAATTCTTACTTGCTGCAGCACAACAGAATATTGTAGTCATAAATACAGAACAGTTCCGTTCAATATTCACATAAATACGCAGATAAAGTCCACTAGGCTGTTACAGTTCAGAGTCTGTTTGTTGACGAGTTTAATAGCCTGATGGCTGTAACATGCAAACTAACACGACAAATGTAACACGCTAAATGTAACATGCAAACTAACATGACTAAATGTAACATGCTAAATGCAACACGACATATATAGCACACATGTAACACGCTAAATGTAACACGACAAATGTAACATGCACCATGTAACATGCAAAATGTAACACGCTAAATGTAACATGCAACATGTAACACACTAAATGTAACATGCAACATGTAACACACTAAATGTAACATGCAAACTAACACGACTAAATGTAACATGCAAACTAACATGCTAAATGTAACCCGACTAAATGTAACATGCAACATGTAACATGCAAAATGTAACACGCTAAATGTAAGACGCTAAATGTAACATGCTAAATGTAACACGACTAAATGTAACATGCAACATGTAACATGCAACATGTAACACGCTAAATGTTACATGCAAACTAACACGACTAAATGTAACATACGAAATGTAACACGCTACAAAATGTACATACACTACTAGTTACATCCAAGCTCCACTCCTGCCTACATTCAGACACACAATCTCGCCAAGAACTCTGACCACTGTTGATCTATCTCTCCGCCTGCAGAGCAGGGCAGGACAGGGCAGGACAGGACAGGACAGGACAGGACAGGACAGGACAGGGCTGGGCGGAAAAGTTCAGGGGAAACTCCGGGTTAATTACTGACCTCTTTCCGACGACAAAGCGGCCCGTTTGTCCGCCCCTCCTGCTGACACCACCACCACAAGCCCCATCAGTTCGGCATCTTCCTCCCCCCGCCCACAGCCCTCGGCCCAAACAAAGGGGAAGAGAAGTCCGGCTCAGGCTCAGGCTGTGAACGAGAGAATGATGTCTCCCCCAGGGAGTCGAGCATCGTACGGGAGCGCTCGCAAGCCCGCAGCCAAGGAGGGAGAAGAGGTGTGAGTGGGACAGCCAGTGGCCGGGATTCAGAGCTGTCGACCCGGGGAGGGGAGGGGGGCAGAGAGAGCGAGAGAGAGAGAGAGATCGCGTCCGCAGTTGCAACTGCAGCAGCCGCCGCTTCTTTGTTTCGATTCAGAGAGGTGCCAGAGTCCCGAACTAGTCTTCAGCTCCTCCTAGTTCCTTCGCGTAACCAGTTACGTGCAGACCGACCCGTCCCGTCCCCAGCATCAACTGTGAACCATTTTGTGAGTTTCCTGTTCGACAACCACTTTCTTGTTTGTGTCTAAGAAGGAACTGCAGATGCTGGAAAATCGAAGGTGGACAAAAATGCTGGAGAAACTCAGCGGGTGCAGCAGCATCTATGGAGCGAAGGAAATAGGCAACGTTGAAAACGTTGCCTATTTCCTTCGCTCCATAGATGCTGCTGCACCCGCTGAGTTTCTCCAGCATTTTTGTCCACCTTCGACAGCCACCTAGAAACATAGAAAATCGGTGCAGGAGTAGGCCATTCGGCCCTTCGAGCCTGCACCACCATTCAATCCTGTACCTGCCTTCTCTCCATACCCCCTGATCCCTTTAACCACAAGGGCCACCCTCTTAAATATACTGGCCTCAACTACCTTCTGTGGCAGGGAATTCTAGAGATTCGCCACTCTGTGTGAAAAGCCAGCACCGCCATTCATTGTGATCATGGCTGATCGTCCCCAATCAATAACCCGTGCCTGCCTTCTCCCCATATACCTTGATTCCACCAGCCCCTAGAGCTCTATCTAACACTCTCTTAAATCCATCCAGTGACTTGGCCTCCACTGCCCTCTGTGGCAGGGAATTCCACAAATTCACAACTCTCTGGGTGAAAAAGTTTTCTCTCACCTCAGTCTTAAATGACCTCCCCTTTATTCTAAGACTGTGTGGCCCCTGGTTCTGGACTCGCCCAACATTGGGAACATTTTTCCTGCATCTAGCTTGTCCAGTCCTTTTATAATTTTATATGTCTCTATAAGATCCCCCCACATCCTTCTAAACTCCAGTGAATACAAGCCTAGTCTTTTCAATCTTTCTTCATATGACAGTCCCGCCATCCCAGGGATCAATCTCGTGAATCTACGCTGCACTGCCTCAATCACAAGGATGTCCTTCCTCAGATTAGGAGACCAAAATTGTACACAATACTCCAGATGTGGTCTCACCAGAGCCCTGTACAACTGCAGAAGAACCTCTTTACTCCTATACTGAAATCCTCTTGTTATGAAGGTCAACATTCCATCAGCTTTCTTCACTGCCTGCTGTACCTGCACGCCAACTTTCAGTGACTGGTGTACAAGGACGCCCAGGTCTCACTGCACCTCCCCCTTACCTAACCTAACCCCATTGAGATAATAATCTGCCCCCTTGTTTTTGCCGCCAAAGTGGATAACCTCACATTTATCTATATTATACTGCATATGCCATGCATCTGCCCACTCACTCAATCTGTCCAGTTCACCCTGCAAACCTCCTAACATCCTCTTCACAGTTCATATTGAATGGCAGTGCAGGCTCAAAGGGCCGAATGGCCTACTCCTGCACCTATTTTCTATGTTTCACACTGCCACCCAGCTTTGTGTCATCTGCAAACTTGCTAGTGTTGCTCCTAATTCCCTCTTCCAAATCATGAATATATATGGTAAACAGTTGTGGCCCCAACACCGAGCCTTGCGGCAATCCACTCGCCACTGCCTGCCATTCTGAAAAGGACCCGTTCACTCCTACTCTTTGCTTCCGATCTGTCAACCAATTTTCTATCCATGTCAACACCCTACCCCCAATACCATGTGCTCTAATTTTAGTCACCAGTCTCCCGTGCGGGACCTTATCAAAGGCTTTCTGAAAGTCCAGATACACTACATCCACTGGCACCCCTTCATCCATTTTACTTGTCACATCCTCAAAAAATTCCAGAAGATTAGTCAAGCATGATTTCCCTTTCATAAATCCATGTTGACTTGGACTAATCATTTTACTGCTATCCAAATGCCCCATTATTACCTCTTTAATAATTGACTCCAGCATCTTTCCCACCACCAAAGTAAGGCTAACTGGTATGGAATGCCCCGTTTTCTCTCTCATTAGCTATCCTCCAATCCACAGGAACTGATCCTGACTCTATTGAACATTGGAAAATGATCACCAATGCATCCACTATTTCTAGAGCCACCTCCCTAAGTCCCTGGGATGCAGACCATCAGCCCCAGGGGATTTATCATCCTTCAGTTCCATTAGCCTACCCAATACTATTTCTCGCCTAATGAAAATTTATTTCAGTTCCTCTACCTCCTTAGATCCTCTGTCCTCCAGTACATCTGGGAGATTGTTTGTGTCTTCCTTAGTGAAGACAGATCCGAAGTACCTGTTCAACTCTTCTGCCATTTCCTTGTTGCCCATAATAATTTCACCCGTGTCTGCCTTCAAGGGACCCACATTTGACTTTGCTACTCATTTTCCCTCAACATATCTAAAGAAGCTTTAACTGTCCTTCTTTATATTCCTGGCCAGCTTCCCCTTGTACTTCATCTTTTCAGCCCGTGTTGCCCGTTTTGTTTCCAATGTTGACCTATGAAAGTTTCCAAATCCTCCGGCTTCCGGCTACTCTTTGCTGTGTTATACATCTTTTCTTTTAGTTTTATTCTATCCCTAACTTGTAACTTCTCTTGTCAGCCACGGTTGCCTCCTACTCCCCTTAGAATCTTTCTTCCTTTTTGGAATGAAATGATCCTGTGCCTTTCGGATTATGCCCAGATATTCCTGCCATTGCTGTTCCACCGTCATTCCTGCTAGGATCCCTTTCCAGTCTACCTTGGCCAGCTCCTCCCTCATGCCTTCATAGTCCCCTTTGTTCAACTGAATAATATTTGTGTAATCAGTGAAGTGGGAAAGGAGAAGTGTAAGGCATGAGATTCATGGCATGTGGGTGAAGATTGATTGGAACCTTCTGATGGCACTCTGAAGATACTTGTGCCCATGTATGTGTATTTGATGGTTACACAAAAAAGCTGGAGAAACTCAGCGGGTGCAACAGCATCTATGGAGCGAAGGAAATAGGCAACGTTTCGGGCCGAAACCCTTCTTCAGACTGGCCCGTTTCGGCCCGAAACGTTGCCTATTTCCTTCGCTCCATAGATGCTGTTGCACCCGCTGAGTTTCTCCAGCTTTTTTGTGTAACCTTCGATTCTCCAGCATCTGCAGTTCCCTCTTAAAAACTATGTGTATTTGATGCTGTCTGTGGATCTAGAAATTTAAAGGGCCCTGGTTCTGGTTCTGGTTGATTACAGCGCAAACACCTCATCAGTGGTTACCTCACATATGAGGAATTTGCCCTTGGTGCTCCGCCCACAAGTAACATGACATACAGTGACAGTTACGAATGACTCAGACACTAAACATTAATAATAATAAAACATTAATGATAAAACACCATTGATCAAGCCTGTGAACCAACAAAATACCCACAGCAGATAGATATAGATAGATATGCCATTTATTGTCACTATACATGTACAGTGAAACTGAAAGCTGCTCGTACTCAGTGCATACATACAATTTAGCACAAAAAACAAGAAACAGAAAAAACAAAAAACAGAAGGGAGATGGGGGGGGGGGGGGAAATAGGTGCACAAATTCTGCGGCGCTACATACATATATACATATATACAGATGGAAGTCCGTGTTGGGCGGTGTAGTCAGTGCATGTGTGAATTTGAATTTATAGTAGATATAATTCTCGGAAAGCAACTATTCCTGAGTCTATTTGTCCTGGATTTGATGCACCTATAGCGCCTTCCAGGGACAGCAGGTCGAACAGTCCAAACGCAGGATGGGATCTGTCTTTGATGATCTTCTTTGCCCTGCTAAGGCAGCGGGAGGTGTAGATGTCCATCAGGGAGGGGAGAGGGCAGCCAATGATCCTCTGCGCTGTCCTGGTTACCCTCTGAAGCCTCTCCCTGTCTGCCATGGTGCAGCTGCCATACCATGCTGTAATGCAGTATGTCAGCAGGCTCTCGATGGACGAGCGGTAGAAGGTCAGCAGCAGGTTAGAGTCCAGGTTGTGCTTCCTGAGGACCCTCAGGAAGTGCAGCCGCTGCTGAGCCTTCTTGATGACCGCTGTCGTGTTGTCCCTTCCAGGAGATGTCAGCAGCGATATGGATGCCGAGAAACCGGAAGGTGTTGACCCTCTCCACACACTCGCCGTTGATGTGTAGGGGGGCTAAGTCGGTGCTGTGCCTCCTGAAGTCGACAATGAGCTCTTTTGTTTTCCTGGTGTTCAGAGCCAGATTGTTTTCTGAGCACCAGGTTGTCAGCCGTATATTATACGTACATGGCTGCTCTTTGTAACTTTTTCTCAGACGGGGATACACTGCCACCTGATACAATGGCTCCACTCTTTTCAATCTCTTTTCTACCTATAAGTTTATCACCATTTTTTCTCCATTGCGATATACCCCCAGCGGTATGAATATTGACTTCTCTAACAAAGTAGCCCTTGCCTTCCCTCTCTCTCCATCCCCCCCCCACTCCCACCTCCGACTAGCTTCAGTCCTCCTGATTCATTTAACATAGAAACATAGAAAATAGGTGCAGGAGGAGGCCATTCGGCCCTTCAAGCCAGCACCACATTCATTGTGATCATGGCTGATCATCCCCTATCAATAACCCGTGCCTGCCTTCTCCCCATATCCCTTGACTCCACTAGCCCCTAGAGCTCTATCTAACTCTCTCTTAAATCCATCCAGTGATTTGGCCTCCACTGCCCTCTGTGGCAGGGAATTCCATAAATTCACAACTCTCTGGGTGAAAAAGTTTTTCCTCACCTCAGTCTTAAATGGCCTCCCCTTTATTCTAAGATGTACTCATTGTACGCCTCCTTGTCACCTTCCCCTCAGCTAACAATGATCCATTCCACGTTTCCTCATCATCATCTGCTTCGATCTGTCCTTTTCACACCTTACCCTTCCAAAACTCTATATCTCCCTCTCCCCTGACTCTCAGTCTGAAGAAGTGTCTCGACCTGAAACATCACCCATTCCTTCTCTCCAGAGATGCTGTCGGACCCGCTTGAGTTACTCCAGCACTTTGTGTCTATCTTCGGTGTAAACCAGCACCTGCAGTTCCTTCCTATACATCAAGTCTGGGGGGGGGGGGACTTTGGAGACAGGAAGATCTGCAGATGTTGGAGTCTTGACTCAAATACAAAGCGTTGGTGGAACTCAGTGGGTCAGGCAGCATCTGTGGAGGGATTTGTCAAATTTTCTTCCATATATTTTCCTCCGCCTCACAGCGCCACAGAGACGTAGGGTGCTGTCTGCGTGGAGTCTGCACGTTCTCCCGTAGATTTCTTCTGGGTGCTCCAGTTTCCTCCCACATCCCAAATATGGGGAGAAGGCAGGCATGGGTTATTGATTGGGGCCGATCAGCCATGATCACAATGAATGGCGGTGCTGGCTCAAAGGGCCGAATGGCCTCCTCCTGCACCTATTTTCTATTTTTCTATGTCCCAAAAAACGTGCAAGTTTGTAGGTTATTCGGCCCTCTGTAAATTGCCCCTAAGGTGCAGGGAGTGGAGGAGAAAGTGGGATAACATAGAACTAGTGTGAACAGGGTGATCGATGGTCGGCACGGACTCAGTGGGCTGAAGAGCCTGTCTCCATGCTGTATCTCTAAACTAAACCAAGCTTAGATGTTCAAGGATAGACACAAAGTGCTGGAGTAACTCAGCGGGTCAGGCAGCATCTCAGGAGAAAAGGATAGGCGACCTTTCTGGTCGGGACCCTTCTTCAGACTCAGAAAGTAAGGTTTTGCCTGACTCACCTAGTTCCTCCAGCACTTTGTGTTTTAGGAAGGACAGTGGGACAATCTCCTGAAATTCAGCTGTCTACAAAAGTCCAACTCCATAGCTGACTTTAGACTTTGGACTTTCATTTTAGACTTCAGAGCTACAGCGCAGAAACAGGCCCTACGTCCCACTGAGTCCACGCCGACCAGCCATCACCCCGTACTCTATCACTATCCTACACACTAGGGACTAGGGGAGAATATGTGTTCGGCACGGACTAGAAGGGTCGAGATGGCCTGTTTCCGTGCTGTAATTGTTATATGGTTATATGGTTATATAGGGACAACGGCAGCACGGAGGCGCAGCGGTAGAGTTGCGCCTTACAGAGCTTGCAGTGCCAGAGACCTGGGTGCGATCCCGACTACGGGTGCTGTCTGTACGGAGTTTGCACCTTCTCCCCGTGACCTGTGTGGGTTTTCTCCGAGATCTTCAGTTTCCTCCCACACTCAAAAGGCGTTCAGGTTTGAATGTGAATTGGCTTGGTGTAAGTGTCAAAATTGTGTGTGTGAGGACAGTGTTACTGTGCGGGGATCGCTGGTCGGCACGGACTCGGTGGGCCGCTGGGCCTGTTTCCGCGCTGTGTCTCTAAACTAAAAAAAAACTAAAAATGTACAATTTCACAAAAAGCCAATTAACCTACAATTTGTACACATCTTTGGAGTGTGGGAGGAAACCGAAGATCTCGGAGAAAACTCATGGGGAGAACGTGCAAACGTGCAGTCAAGTAAAAGCATGAAGCAAGCGTATTGTACACCACCTACTAATTAATCTTTGGAGCCTTTGGAGAATATTTCCTTCCTGAATTTTTGAGAACTGGATAAATTGCTGACTTTTTTAATGAGTTGGCTGTCATCAACATAAGCAAGGCCAATAGTTTCTGATGAACTTGCTAATGTGTTGAGTTGTTTAAAGCAATGCAACCCAACATAAAGGGTTTGGACAATTCAGTTATAAATCCAGCCTGCAATAAATAGCGTGCAGTTTGTTGTGTGCGTTTCCCTGCGCTGAGATTCCTGTATCATTGCCAAGACTCCCATACGCAGTGACTGGATTTTTCATGTGTCATCATTTACTGCACAAACAATAAGTATTGTCCACTTTTTTTGATCAATGGAGCGTTGTGCCATTTAAATTAGTTATGCCAAGTGGTGGAGTTGCTGCCTGTCAGAGACCCGGGTTCGATCCTGACTACGGGTGCTGTCTGTACGGAGTTTGTTCGTTCTCCCCGTGACCTGCGTGGGTTTTCTCCGGGATCTTCGGTTTCCTCCCACACTGATCGTCCCCAATCAATAACCCGTGCCTGCCTTCTCCCCATATCCCTTGATTCCACTAGCCACTAGAGCTCTATCTAATTCTCTCTTAAATCCATCCAGTGATTTGGCCTCCACTGCCCTCTGTGGCAGGGAATTCCATAAATTCACAACTCTCTGGGTGAATTTTTTTTCTCACCTCCGTCTTAAATGACCTCCCCTTTTTTCTAAGACTGTGGCCCCTGGTTCTGGCCTCGCCGAACATGGGGAACATTTTCCCTGCATCTGGCACTGCGTGCCATTCTGAAAAGGACCCATTCGCTCCTACTCTTTGCTTCTTGTCTGCCAACCAATTTTCTATCCACGTCAACACCCTACCCCCAATGCCATGTGACTAATTTTAGTCACCAATATGTTCCAGGTCCACCACTGATTTTCTGGCCACTGGTGTGCTGGCACCCCTTTGATCCGGATAAAATTACGAGAGCTCACTTGAAAACGCCCCCCCCCCCGACTTCCGAGGCCGACTCTGTGGGGCCGGGACCTAGGTCCCTCAGCGGAACATTCCGGTACTGTCGGACTCGACTCGTAAGCCGTGGCCTCTGTTGGTCCGGAAACACAGATAATCCAGGAAGGCTGGATTTCGGATCGACATCTGTCTGAAGAAGGGTCTCGACCCGAACCATGGCCAATTCCTTCTCTCCATAGATGCTGCCTCACCCGCTGAGTTACTTACTCCAGTATTTGTTTTGTCTACCTTCAATTTTTCCAGCATCTGCAGTTCTTTGGATAGATTCTTGATTAGTATGGGTGTGTCAGGGATTGTGGAGGAGAAGGCAGGAGAATGGGGTTAGGAGGGAGAGATAGACCAGCCATGATTGAATGGTGGAGTGGGCTCGGTGGGCCGAATGGCCTAATTCTGCGCCGAGAACTTATGGACTTATCCCAGTCACCGTGACAATAACAAATCGACGCCCAATGCGATTGACGTCTGACATGACCAATGCAAGTACATGAAAACAAACCAATGGTCAGGGAAC
Organism: Leucoraja erinaceus; assembly: GCF_028641065.1. NCBI lineage: Eukaryota > Metazoa > Chordata > Chondrichthyes > Rajiformes > Rajidae > Leucoraja > Leucoraja erinaceus. The sequence goes on along the minus strand of NC_073387.1, from coordinate 54,797,305 downwards.
AGGGGCGGGACATTGAGGGAGATTGAAAAGGTTTGCTATAGGATCTTTGGTGGAAACCGTTGCTGCCTCCACAGAACGAGGACATCACAAGGTAACTAATCTGCTTGTATATGTTTATATCTTTAAAAAAAAATTCCGAATTCGGTTTAAAAACCGACTGCAAGATGAGTTTTAATTCCGTGTTGTAAACATCTTAGCAAGAGAAAGCGTGTGGGTTGGCAACAGTGTGGATTTAGATTGTTGCAAATGCCCAATGTTGCAAAGTGTGGCGTGGGGCTGTGTTTCAGTCAGTACACAATGTTACTGTGGGGTGCGTGCGTTAGTTTGGAGACAAAACGGCAAGTGTGTGTTGGATAACTCAATACTTTGTGTGTGTGTGTGTGCCATTTTACTTTTTGTTTTGTAAACGTGTCTGGTTTATGGACTGGTTTAAATATCTTTCATTTGTACTTGGAACTACCGCCAGTAGTAGTTGTTTTGCTGGTGGTTACATATATATATATATCTATCTATATATCTATCTATCTATATATCTATCTATATATCTATCTATATATCTATCTATATATCTATCTATATCACTCACTCGCTGAGTTTCTCCAGCATTTTTGTCTACCTTATATATATATTTCGCAGTCTGCTTGCATTAAACAGTGCGTCTGCAGAATGCATATTATATTATAAATATATATTTATACACACTCACAGTCTACTTACATAAACACAGTGCGTCTGCATTCTGCAGACGCACTGTGTTTATGCAAGTAGACTGTGTGAGTGTGTATAAATACATATATTTATAATGTAATATACACAAATATATATTCAATTTCCACTCTGAAGAAGGATCCCGACTTGAAACGCTACCTATCCATTCAAAGTCGGCACAGATTGCTTCCTGACCCGCTGAGTTACTCCGCCCAGTACTTTTGTGTCCAACTTTCGTGGTCTAAAATTCGAGTGTAGTTCTTTCCTACCAACACAAAGTCCATGGGCGTTAGTTTGTCCTGGGGAACCACAAGTTTTGGCTGCCGCTTCCATCGCCTATTTGTGGGGTGGGGGGGAGGAATGGACTAATTCTTTAAGGGGTTTGGTTTGGTTTGGAGATGGTAGGGGAACAGGTCCGGGCATATCCTGCAGTGGTTTTGTCTGATCCAAGCAATACCTCGCCTGACCAGCTGGCTGACATGGTGGTGGCAGCAGCCTAGTTTGAGCTGCATTCATCTCTTTGCTGAATATACACACAATATTGCTGGAGTTTAACTCAGCGGGACGGGCAGCAATCAATTTTTTTCAATTTCAATTTAAAAGCTATAAAAAAAACCCATTGTTATATTGCCAAAGTATAAAACATGACATACATATTTGAAATGCATGGATAGATATGTGCCTGTACATACACTTGCAATAGGCCTATGGCCCTTTATTGATTGCTACACGTTCTTGCAGATGTAAGCAGTACAAGTTTTGGTCTCCAAATCTGAGGAAGGACATTGTTGTCATAGAGGGAGTGCAGAGAAGGTTCACCAGACTGATTCCTGGGATGTCAGGACTGTCTTATGAAGAAAGACTGGATAGACTTGGTTTATACTCTCTAGAATTTAGGAGATTGAGAGGGGATCTTATAGAAACTTACAAAATTCTTAAGGGGTTGGACAGGCTAGATGCAGGGAGATTGTTCCCGATGTTGGGGAAGTCCAGGACAAGGGGTCACAGCTTAAGGATAAGGGGGAAATCCTTTAAAACCGAGATGAGAAGAACTTTTTTCACACAGAGAGTGGTGAATCTCTGGAACTCTCTGCCACAGTGGGTAGTTGAGGCCAGTTCATTGACTATATTTAAGAGGGAGTTAGATGTGGCCCTTGTGGCGAAGGGGATCAGGGGGTATGGAGAGAAGGCAGGTACGGGATACTGAGTTGGATGATCAGCCATGATCATATTGAATGGCGGTGCAGGCTCGAAGGGCCGAATGGCCTACTCCTGCACCTAATAATTTCTATGTTTCTAACACAATAGCAAGTTTAGCAATTCAATATTAATTTCTTAGTGTTAGTTAATGTCGATGAGTGTGTGCGTACATATGTGCATGTTGGTCATTTTGAGGTCATGTTGGCAGCATCTCTGGAGAGAAGGAACGGGCGACGTTTCGGGTCGAGTCGGGGGGAGAGGGAGACACTAGAGGTATGGAAGGGTGAGGTATGAAAATGAGACATCAAAGGGGACTTTAACCAAGAAAAATGTAGAATAGATCATTATTACCTAGGGGAAGGTGACAATGAAGCTTATAAAATGATCTGTATCTAAAAAGGAACTGCAGATGCTGGAAAATCGAAGGTACACAAAAATGCTGGAGAAACTCAGCGGGTGCAGCAGCATCTATGGAGCGAAGGAAATAGGCAACGTTTCGGGGTGAAATCCTTGCATCTAGCTGGAGTAGGTCATAAGATCATAAGAGATAGGAGAAAATTTAGGCTATTCGGCCCATCAGTCTACTCTGCCATGGCTGATCTATCTCTCCCTCCTAACCCCCTACTCCTGCCTTTTCCCCGTAACCCCTGACACCCGTACTAATCAAGTTTAAATAGTGGGACTGCCGCACAAATGCAGATATGTGGCCAAAGTGATTTTTAAAAAATCCAATGTATTTGTAGGAAGGAACTGCAGGTGCTGGTTCACACTGAAGACAGACGCAAAATGCTGGAGTAACTCATGGGGTCAGGCAGCATCTCGGGAGAACACGGAGAGGCGAGTTTTTTGTGTGTTGGGACCCTTCTTCAGACTGGTTGCAGGGGTGAATGGTGGAAGCTGGAAGAGAGGAGAGGCAGGGAAAAGACTGGCAGGTCACAAAGTGGACACAAAGTGCTGGACAAACTCAGCATCAATGGAGAAAATGGTGACGTTGCGGGTGGAGACCCTTCCTCACTCTGAACATGTGGGGGGGGGGGGGGGGGCAGCAGCAGCAATAGATGACCATGGAAGGGTGGAGCCCATAATGGCCCATTGTTGGCTGGGGGAGAGGTGATAATGGAAGGATTATCACCCCTGCAGTGGGGGTGGGGGCAGGTACAACAGTGGTGTTTAAGAGGCTTTTGTATAGATATGTGGAAATGCAAGTAAAGGGGGGATTTGGATTGTAGACAGAGGAGATTTGTGTCATGTCTTGTTCAGCACAGACATTGTGGGTTGACCGGCCTGTTTCTGTACTGTTTTGTGACCTGCTCATCAACTCCCATCCCCCACCCCCCCACCCCCCATCCACTCTACAACTTAAAAGCAACTTGTATTTTCTCTCCCCCTCCTTAATTTTGATGGAGATTTTTTGTGACAATAGACAATAGGTGTAGGAGTAGGCCATTCGGCCCTTCAAGCCAGCACCACCATTCAATGTGATCATGGCTGATCATCTCCAATCAGTACCCCGTTCCTGCCTTCTCCCCATATCCCCTGACTCCCCTATCTTTAAGAGCCCTATCTAGCTCTCTCTTGAAAGTATTCAGAGAACCTGCCTCCACCGCCCTCTGAGGCAGAGAATTCCACAGACTCGCAACTCTCTGTGAAGAAGTGTTTCCTCGTCTCCGTTCTATAACCATATAACCATATAACAATTACAGCACGGAAACGGGCCATCTCGGCCCTACAAGTCCGTGCCGAACAACTTTTTTTTCCCCTTAGTCCCACCTGCCTGCACTCATACCATAACCCTCCATTCCCTTCTCATCCGAATGACTTGCGCATTATTCTTAAAGAGACCATTACTCTTCCGATATCTCTTGACTTATTCTGGTATGTTAATATTGTTTGCTTTGGCAGTGTACTTTTAAAAAAGAAATGTGATTTTTGACTAATAATGACCTGTGCGGAGTTTGCACCTTCTCCCTGGGACCACGTGGGTTTCCTCCGGGTGCTCTGGTTTCCCCCCCCCGCATCCGAAACGACGTGCGGGTTTGTAGGTTAATCGGCCCTCTGTAAATTGCCCCCAAGTGTGTTTTTTGGCGAGTAGACGAGAAAGTTGGATGACGTGGAACTAGCGTGAAGGTGTGATCGATGGTTGGTGTGGATACGGTGGGTCGAAGGGGCTGTTTCCATGCTGTATCTCAATCGATCAATCAAAACTTTCTTGTCATTCAGAAATGCACCAATAAATGCAATTCTGAACGAAATTTCGTTGCATCTGGCTCCCCGTGCAACACAAAATAACAGAAGGATAAAATGGATAAAAAGATAAAATAGATAATGTTGGCGGCACATTACATGGCATTCAAGAGTCTGATAGCTCTGGGGGAGGAAGCTGCTGCAAAACCTGGCCGTTCTGCTCCTTGTACTACGATACCTTTTGCCCAAGGGCAGCTCTAAACTAAATGCCGTTTTGTTCCCTGTGCCACTTGTGTGTTTGAGGAAAGCTGGTGTAAATCCACTTGCTGAACAGGTGTCTGTCTGCACGTAGCTCGTTGTCACATAGCTGCCTGCGGTTCTATCTCGTACTAGGGTGACGGACATTTTTCCACCAGGAATGTCTCCATGGATACATTACCAGGCGTGTTCCCGGCTTTTTATAGACACGGGTCGGATGCCATCGTTTCACTCCTGCGCGTGTCAACAATTTAGCGCAACAAATCCATTGTACGCGTGTGGAATGTTGGAAATGATTTCCAGCACCTGTTTTAGGTTTTTCTTAAGACATTCAGCTTGGAAACGGGGCCCATCGGCCCACTGAGTGTGTGCCGAGTGTGGGGCGAAACCAGAGCACCCAGAGAAAACCCACGCGGTCACGGGGAGAACGTACAAAACTCCCATACAGACAGCAGCAATAGGATCAATAGACAATAGGTGCAGGAGTAGGCCAATCGGCCCTTCGAGCCAGCACCGCCATTCAATGTGATCATGGCTGATCATCCGCAATCAGTACCCCGTTCCTGCCTTCTCCCCATATCCCTGACTCTGCTATCTTTAAGAGCCCTATCTAGCTCTCTTGAAAGTATCCAGAGAATTCCCTCCGAGGCAGAGAATTCCACCATCTCTGTGAGAGAAAGTGTTTCCTTGTCTCCGTTCTAAATGGCTTGCTCCTTATTCTTTAAATAAGGACAACAATCACCCCGGCTGAAGAAGGGTCTCGACCCGAAACGTCGCCCATTCCTTCTCTCCACAGATGCTGCCTCACCTGCTGAGTTACTCCAGCATTTTGTGTCTATCCTATATGACCTAGTCTAGCCAGTGTTTGTTTAGATTATGGACAAGTGCACGGAAATATCCTGCAAACATTAATAAGTTAATAATGCCTAACTTTTGATGAAATTCAGCGAGCAAACGCGATAATTCCCGATATTTTGGGTCTTTAAATCTCCACGGCAAATGTCAGCTGTTCACTTCCGCTGTTTTCTACCTTCAGTTCCCTCTTGTAATTACCTTACTTTCTATCTTTTTTTTTGCCTGAAAATTTAGGTCGCTGTGCTTCACGGTCACCCCGACTAGCACAGAAAATGTCAGCTCAAAAATCGGCCGTTTTCCATGCTTTTAACGGGTGGGGAAAGTGCGTGTTTCCCCATTCACTAACATGTACCGATGTGATATATGTCCTCCAGTTAAAATTTTCGGTCACGTGAGGGGGGATCTACGCTCATTTGACATTTGGTGAAATCACCCTATACAGATCAGATGAGTTTGTTTGAAGTTGTGTTTAAACAGCCTGATGGCTGTGGGGAAGAATCTGTTCCTGAACCTGGATGTTGCAGATTTCAGGCTCCTGTACCTTCTACCTGATGGCAGCGGAGAGATGAGTGTGTGGCCAGGATGTTGTGGGTTCTTTGCGATAAATCCCCTCGATGGAAGGAAGGTCAGAGCCGATGATGGACTGGGCAGTGTTTACAACTTTTTGTAGTCTTTTCCTCTCCAGGGCGCTCAAGTTGCCGAACCAAGCCACGGTGCAACCGGTCAGCATGCTCTCTACTGTGCACCTGTAGAAGTTCGAGAGAGTCCTCCTTGACATACCGACTCTCCGTAATCTTCTCAGGAAGTAGAGGCGCTGATGTGCTTTATTTATGATTGCATTAGTGTTCTGGGACCAGGAGAGATCTTCGGAAATATGCACGTCCAGGAATTTGAAGTTCTTGACCCTTTCCACCATCGACCCGTTGATATAAACGGGACTGTGGGTCCCAATGGGAGGCTTGGAATTTCATTCCTTGATCCTGCAACTGTATGGTTAAAACTACTAAAAAAAAATCAGAGGGGATCTTATAGAAACTTACAAAATTCTTAAGGGGTTGGACAGGCTAGATGCAGGAAGATTGTTCCCGATGTTGGGGAAGTCCAGGGCAAGGGGTCACAGCTTAAGGATAAGGGGGAAATCCTTTAAAACCGAGATGAGAAGAACTTTTTTCACACAGAGAGTGGTGAATCTCTGGAACTCTCTGCCACAGAGGGTAGTTGAGGCCAGTTCATTGGCTATATTTAAGAGGGAGTTAGATGTGGCTAAAGGGATCAGGGGGTATGGAGAGAAGGCAGGGATGGGATACTGAGTTGGATGATAAGCCATGATCATATTGAATGGCGGTGCAGGCTTGAATGGCCTACTCCTGCACCTAATTTCTATGTTTCTCTGTTTCTATAGATTGTCTTTTTTTAGCTCCATCTCAAATTAGATGTTGGTTAAGGGCAGTTCTCGCTCCTATCACTGCCCCCTGGTGGCCTGAGTGGACGGTTCCAGTACCAGTGGACTCCTAATGGAGGCCGTGAACTCTTGGTCCGACAAAACCGAGAATTTAGAAAGACTCTGGAACCAAAGGTCCCTGAAAATCAGCGGTGGACCTGAATTATTTGACATTGACTGTATAGGGAGGTTTCACGGCAGTCGGGTCACGACCCATGACCCGTACTGTTGCTAGGCTACTCCAAATGGATTACAAGCGATGAACTGCAGGTAGGCACTTACCATTGTTTCCAGCGTAGCGGGCCCTTTAAACCCGTTGAAATGGTCCATTTTTGCGATGTAAATAATTATGGAATTCAGGATAAGCGTGTGAGACATTTAGCCTACTTCAGAATTCCAAAAGTGAGGAGAAATGACGGTAGATAGAAGCGAGAGCTGAAAGGACAACAACAGCCAGATTGCTTGGCGAACATTGGCCGTTTGCTCACTGCATTTCATCATCCAAGGCATTATTTGTGTTTTTTCTTGATTCCTTTGGCACCTAAAAAGTTTCAGAAGTGATAAATCTGGCTGCAATTTTTTTAAATCGCCCATGGTTCCCAAGTGAGTTTTTACATACAAAATGAAAATGCATCTGAAGAAAAATTTACAGCCACTTCTGAGATTTTTTTAGATACCAAAGGAATCAAGAAAAAAACACAAATAATGCCTTACTTGATGAAATGCAGTGAGCAAACGCGATAATTCCCAATATTTTCAATTCCAATATCTGCACGGCCAATGTTTACCAAGCACTTTAGCTGCTGTAGTCCCTTCAGTTCTCGCTTCTCTATACCTTCATTTCGCTTCACGTTTAGAATTCTAAAGTTGGGTACATGTCTCTCAATCTTACCCCGACTCCCACAATTTTTTTCAGCGCAATAATTCAACATTTTGGCGTTTTTAACAGGTAGGAAAGTACGCGTTTCTAGCATTAATAACATATACCGGAAGTGACGAATGTCCTCCAGATGGATTGAGCGGCTCCGTGCGTCAAGCCCTCTGACCCAGTGACCTTTCGTGCAACCTCCCTATTGCAGTTAAAATGCGCCGACCTTGGAATCTCTGGTTAATTTGTATTGAATTGACATCACGTTGGGACTGCAGTCTGAAGAAGGATTCTCACCCAAAAGGTTGCCTGTCCTTTACCTCCCTCCCACAGACGCTGCCTGACCCGCTCAGACCCTCCAGCACTTTGTGTGTTTTTCCCCAAGGTTCCAGCACCTGCAGTTCCTTCTCCCCTCTGTACTATTGTGTGCGCGCTTTTTTCCGCTTGAAGCTGATAAAAGTGACGTTGCGATTGTTGTGTTTGCCTTGCATTTAAGATGATCGGAATTGAAACGGAAGGAGCACGAGTTGAAGTCGTGGCAGCGGTGAACCAGCTGAACAGGCATCTGGAACAAGAACCCAAGTATCAGCCCAGGATCAGCGGCTTGAAGGACATTGAGTCGGCACATGAGAATGGGATCCGAATGACAGTGAGACTGAGAGACCTTGAAATCAAGGATCTCCTCAGCCTCTCCCAGTTCTTTGGTTTCAGCACCGATACCTTTGTCTTGGCCGTATCTCTGCTTGACCGATTCCTGGGTCTAATGAAGGTAAGACTCTGTCTTAGAAAAACATAGAAAATAGGTGCAGGAGGAGGCCATTTGGCCCTTCAAGCCAACACTACCATTCATTGTGATCATGGCTGATCGTCCCCAATCAATAACCCATGCCTGCCTTCTCCCCATATCTCTTGATTCCCCTAGAGCTCTATCTAACTCTCCCTTAAATCCATCCAGTGATTTGGCCTCCCCTGCCCTCTGTGGCAGGGAATTCCACATATTCACAACTCTCTGGGTGAAAAAGTTTTTCCTCACCTCAGTCTTAAATGGTTTTCCCTTTATTCTAAGACTGTGGCCCCCTGGTTCTGGACTCGCCCAACATTGGGAACATTTTTCTGAGAACTAACTGCTGGGTCTTCCCGAGGTGCCGTGGGCCTAACTCAACTAAACACCAGTGGGGGGAGGTGCCCACCTGATAACCCCGATGATATTTAGGTTTAGTTTAGAGATACTTGGCAGAAACAGGCCCTTGGGCCCACCAAGTCTGTGCCGACCAGCGACCCCCACGCACACTAACACTATCCTACACACACTTGGGACAATTTACAATTTTTACCAAGCCAATTAACATACAAACCTGTATGCCTTTCGAGTGGGGAAGGAAATGTGTGTGAATCTGTGGAATTCTTTGCCACAGAAGGCTGTGGAGGCCAAGTCAGTGGATATCTTTAAGGCAGAGATAGATAGATTCTTGATTAGTACGGGTGTCAGATGTTATGGGGAGAAGGCAGGAGAATGATGTTAGGGGGGGAGAGATAGATCAGCCATGATTGAATGGCAGAGTAGACTTGATGGGCCGAATGGCCTAATTCTACTCTTATTCCTTATGAAACTGGAGAAAACCCATGCATGTCACCAGGAGACTCATGCAGACCTGAGTCCAAAAAGTTGTATGTAAAAGTCCAGAGGAGGTTTACGAGAATGATCCCAGGAATGATTGGGTTAACATACGATGAGCGTTTGACGGCACTGGACCTGGTCTCGCTGGGGTTTAGAAGGATGAGGGGGGGGGGGGGGGTGGACCTCATTGAAACTTACATCGAGTGGATGCTGAGAGGATATTTCCAGGAATGGCAGAGTGTAGGAAACGAGAGCACAGCCTCGGAATAAAATGATTTTCCTTTGGAAAGGAGATGAACGATTTCTTTAGTCGGAGGGTGGTGAATCTGTGGAATTAATGGCCACACAAGGTTCTGGAGGCCAAGTCAATGGGTATTTATAAAGCAGACATTGATAAGTCTTGATTTGTAAAGGCGTCAAAGGTTAAGGGGAGAATGCGGCTGGAGTAACGAGACACTTTGATATTTTTTTTTGTAAATCGGCATCTGCAGTTCCTTTGTTTGAAACATAAAAAGTTATTTGATGGAGGTGTTTTGAAAATTGTAGCATAGTATTATGAAATGAAATGAAATGATTCGAGCCTTGCATTGTCCAGTTCAGTACAGAGACACGGCTGCATCATCCAATCTCCCAGTATCCCCACAGGGCGTCGCGGTCTCTCCATACCCCCCGTGATTCCATTACAGGTTTCTATATTGTGTTTGAATAAGGAAAAAAAAAGTATTTGCATGCTAGGTGGATTTTTTGAAAATTCCGTATGCCAGCCGAACTCTTAGCCCATTGTGCTATCTGTCGTCCTTATCTGTCGTATTATGTGTGTGTGTGTGTGTACTGACCAGTTGTACTGACCAGTTGTACTGACCTGTAAGAATTTCATTGCTCTGTGCTGGGTATGCATGACGATGCAACTCTCTTGACCAGGTCCAGCCGAAACACTTGTGCTGTGTTGGCCTGTGCTGTATGTACCTAGCTGTGGAGAGCATCGAGGAGGAGCGCACTGTTCCACAGGTCAGCGAATTGATTGGAATCAGTCAGTGCAGATTCACGGTGTCGGATATGAGGAGGATGGAGGGTATTATTCTGGACAAGCTGCACTGGAGGCTGAAGGGACCGACTGCCTTGAACTTTCTGCGATTGTTCCACGAGCTTGTCCAGAACTGTTCCACGTCTGACAGGTATGGTTGATGGCGGCTGTCTTCAGGGCAAGACATGGTTTATTTGTGCGGCGTGGTAGTTCCCAAGACACTCACATGACATAGGAACAGAATGAGGCCATTCAGCCCATCCAGTCTACTCTGCCATTTGCTCATAGCTGATCCATTTCTTCTTCGACCCCATTCTCATGCCTTCTCCCCGTAAAAATTGGCATCGTCACCAATACGTTTTGTGCAACGGTAGATTTGCATTCTTACAGTGGCAGAGACATAGAAACATGGAATATAGGTGCAGGAGTAGGCCATTCGGCCCTTCGAGCCTGCACCGCCATTCAATATGATCATGGCTGATCATCCAACTCAGTATCCTGTTCCTGCCTTCTCTCCATACCCCCTGATCCCTTTAGCCACAAAGGCCACATCTAACTCCCTCTTAAATGTAGCCAGTGAACTGTGGCCTCAACTACCTTCTGTGGCAGAGAATTCCAGAGATTCACCACTCTCTGTGTGAAAAATGTTTTTCTCATCTCGGTCCTTAAACTGTGACCCCTTGTTCTGGACTTCCCCAACATCGGGAACAATCTTCCTGCATCTAGCCTGTCCAAACACTTAAGCCCCTAAGAGGTTGGACAGACCTGGGTTGGATCCTGCCCGTGGGCGCTATCTGTACGGAGTTTGTACGTTCTCCCCGTGACTGGCGTGGATTTTTTCCAGTTTCCTCCAAAGACGTACAGGTTTGCAGGTTCATTTGGCTTTGGTAAAAACTGTAAATTGTCCCTAGTGTGTAGGATAGTGTTGGTGTAAGTGGATCGCTGGTTGTCATAGGCTTGGTGAGATGAAGGGCCTTTTTCTGCGCTGTATCTCTGAACCAGGCTCAGCGGGTCAGGCAGTATCTCCGGAGAGCATGGACAAGTGACGTTTCTGGTCGGGACCCTTCTTCAGACTGAAGAAAGGTCCCAACCCAAAACGTCACCTGTCCATTATAGAATCCAAGATCTGCAGATGCTGGTTCATCCCAAAAATAGATGCAAGTGCTTGAGAAACTGAGCGGGTCAGGCAGCATATTGAGAGCTAAACCGATGGGTAACATTTCGGGTGAGGACCTTTCATCAAACTTTTAACCTATTCATTTATCATCACCTATCCATATTTGCCAGAGATGCTGCCTGACTCGCTGATTTACTCCAGCACTCTGTGAAACGTCACCTATCCATGTTCTCCACAGATGCTGCCTGACCCGCTGAGTTATGGTGCAGCAGCATCTATGGAGCTAAGGAAATAGGCAACTTTTCAGGCCAAAATCCTTCTGGAAATAGGCAACGTTTCGGGCCGAAACCCTTACGGGTTTCGGCCCGAAACGTTGCCTATTTCCTTAGCTCCATAGATGCTGCCTGACCCGCTGAGTTACTCCAGCACTCTGTGAAACGTCACCTATCCATGTTCTCCACAGATGCTGCCTGACCCGCTGAGTTACTCCAGCACTCTGTGAAACGTCACCTATCCATGTTCTCCACAGATGCTGCCTGACCCGCTGAGTTACTCCAGCATTTTGTCGTAAGCAGTCTGCTACTTTGGTGGTAAGCATCCACAAGTACAGAACTGACTTAACACAGGCATTGTATGTCTGAAGAAGGGTCTAGACTCGAAATGTCACCCGTACCTTCTACCCAGAGATCCTGCCTGTCCCGCTGAGTTACTCCAGCATTTTGTGTCTAACTTCAGTGTAAGCCAGCATCTGCAGTTCCTTCCTGCACAAGTTGATTAGTTTAGTTTATTGTACTGTTCCTTCTATGTTCTAATTGTATCTGCATTACGGAGTGACCTGACAAACTTGTCCTCTTTTGTTTAGGAAGGAGATGCTGAATCTTGAGCGACTCGAATCCCAACTCAAAGCTTGTAGTTGTCGCTTTATCTTCTCCAAGACGAAAGTAAGTTTGGCCAACAGTGAAAGAAATTTGAAGTAAAATGAGTTACTTAATTTTTAAAGTGATTCGAGGTGTAGCGGTAGAGTTGCTGTCTCACAGCGTCAGAGACCCGGGTTCCATCCTGACTACGGGTGCTGTCTGTACGGAGTTTGTACGTTCTCCCCATGACTTGCGTGGGTTTTCAATTCAATTCAACTTTAATGTCATCGCACAAATACAAGTATGAGTACAGCGAAATGCAGTTTTGCGTCAGTCCGTAGTAGTTGTACATAAAGAAATTAAAAAAATAGATAGAGAGAAGATACAGAATCATCAAAAAATACAGAATAATTAAACAATGGGGACGGAGGGACCGGAGAAACCTATCGGCGGGACTCCGAGTTCAGCAATGTAATTGTATTGTTGTAGAAGCTGTTCCTCATCCTACTAGTATGTGACCTGAGGCTCCTGTACCGCCTCCCTGTCCATGGTTGGGGTGTGAGGGGTCTTTGATGATCTTCCCGGCCCGTCTCAGACACCGTTTTCGGTGGAGGGCATCCATGGCAGGGAGCGGGGCACCGATGATGTGCTGCGCGGTTTTCGCCACCCGTTGTAGTGCCTTCCTGTCCGCAGCAGTGCTGCTGCTGTACCATACCGTGAAGCAGGTGGTCAGGATACTCTCTATGGTACAGCGGTAAAAGTTGGTCAGGATCCGGGGGGACAGGTGGGCTTTCTTGAGCCTCCTCAGGAAGTAAAGGCGCTGCTGTGCCTTTTTGATCAGCTTGGAGGTGTTGAGGGACCAGGACAAGTCCTCCGAGATATGTACTCCAAGGAATTTATAGCTGGGAAGATCGCCTTTCCCTGAGATCTTTGGTTTCTTCCCACATTCCAAAGACATACAGGTTTGCAGGTTAATTGGCTTGGTGTTAATGTACATCATCCCGTGTGTGTGTGTGTCGGATAGAGTCGGTGTGCGGGGATCGCTGGTAGGCGCGGACTCGTTGGGCCGAAGGGCCTGTTCTGGGCGTGTATCTCTAAACTAAACTAAACTGAATCTACCTTGTATTTTTCAGGGGTCTGTCTTGGCCCTGTCGATCCTGGCACTGGAGGTCCAAACTCAAGGGTTGCTCGAAGTAAACGAGACTGTGGAGAGCCTGCGGTTACACTGCAAAGTAAGTGGTACATGGCTGGCCTTGCCTGATGGTTAACCCTGTAGCTAAATCTAAAAAAACCTGTTATAAATCCGCCTAAAACAATGAGTATAGATTGAGGAAGTGTGAGGGAATTCTGTTCTGTGCCATGTTCACAAGTTGTAGGAGTAGAATTAGGCCGTTCGGCCCATCAAGTCTACTCCGCCGTTCAATCATGGCTGATCCAGCTCTCCCTCCTAACCCCATTCTCCTGCCTTCTGCCTATAGCCTCTAACACCCGTACTAATCAAGGATCTATCTATCTCTGCCGTAAAAATATCCGCTGACTTGGCAAAGAATTCAACAGATTCACCATACTCTGACTGAAGACATTTCTCCTCATCTCCTTCCTAAAAGAACGTCCTTTAATTCTGTGGCTGTGACCTCTAGTCCTAGACTCTCCCACTAGTGGAAACATCCTCTCCACATCCACTCTGTCCAAGCCTTTCACTATTCTGTACGTTTCAATGAGGTCCCCCCTCATTCTTCTAAACTCCAGCGAGTGCAGGCCCAGTGCCGTCAAACGCTCATCATAGGTCAACCCACTCATTCCTGGGATCATTCTCGTAAACCTCCTCTGGACCCGATGTTGGGGCAGTCCAGAACCAAGGGCCACAGTTTAAGAATAAGGAGTAAGCCATTTAGAGCAGAGAGTGGCGAGTCTGTGGAATACTTTGCCTCAGAGGGAGGGCGGTGGAGGCAGGTTCTCTGGATGCTTTCAAGAGAGAGCTAGATGGGGCTTGCTTTCAAATAGATTCTTAAAAATATTGGAGTCGGGGGATATGGGGAGTAGGCAGGAACGGGGTACTGATTGGGGATGATCAGCCATGATTATATTGAATGGTGGTGCTGGCTTGAAGGGCCGAATGGCCTACTCCTGCACCTATTGTCTATTGACCCTCTCCAGAGACAGCACATCCTTGCTCTGATATGGTGCCTAAAATGCTGTGTATGTATGAGGTTTTAAAGTATGTGATTTGGTGGGGGAGGAGGGAGGAGGGGTGGGGGGGGAGGAGGGAAGGGAACAAATAACTTATTTTTCTTGTTGTATCTTGATCTGCATTGATGGAAAGTTGTTCTTGAAAATAAACACACTGCTGCTATTTATCTTTTAAATTGGAGAAAATTGAAGTTGAATCATTTTATTTTTGGCCACAGATAAGCGACCCTGATTTATTCTACTGGAAGGAACTTGTTGCAAAGTGTTTAGCAGAGTATTCGTCAACCGCGTGCTCCAGGCCAAATCACAAAAAACTGATGTGGATTGTGTCGAGGAGCACATCTAGGCAGCTTAAGAGTTGCCATCGTATCACTCCCCTCCCGACGATCCCTGAAGCCGCTGCTTGCACTGAACCAGGTAGGACCTGCCGAGAAGATAGACACAAAATGCTGGAGTAGCTCAGCGGGACAGGCAGCATCTCTGGAGAACATGCAGGGGGTGATGTCTCTGGTCGGGACCTTTTTTCAGACAGTTGCTGAGAGTCTGCTGTAGGAATGAATATGTTCTGACCCAGACCCTGTTGCCTGACATTGCTGCCATCCTCCCAAGATTCCAGCACCTGCAGTTCCTTGCATGTCCAAGTAACAAACCGCAACTTAGCCGAGCGAGCCAGCATGGAGCAGTCCGAATAAGGGTCTCGACACTGTCCTTCTCTCCAGAGATGCTGCCTGACCCGCTGAGTTACTCCACCATTTTGTGTAAACCAGCATCTGCTGTTCCTTCTTACAGAGGACCTGCTGTGATCTATTTTTGTTCTTGACATCAGTTATACTTGTTGTTTAAAAACCATTTGTTTTTCCCCCTGTCCCCATTATTCATTTGAAATAATTTGACCCTCTTGTTATGAATACAGTGCTAACTTTGTGTCTCACCATATATTAATAATATATACAAAAATGACCACAGGAGAATTGGATTCTCTGATTGCAGTGGACATAGAATCGGGTGCGATCCTCTATAATGGCTTCCAATCTTTCTCAGTAGCTAACTACTGGATTAGGGCAAAGAGGGAATTCTCGTTTTTCTTAGACTTTTGAATTTTTAGTGTAGAATATGTATTGGGTCACGGTGGCGCAGCGGTAGAGTTGCTGCCTTGCAGCGAATGCAGCGCCGGAAACCCGGGTTCGATCCCGACTACGGGCGCTGTCTGTACGGAGTTTGCACGTTCTCCCCGTGACCTGCCTGGGTTTTCTCCGAGATCTTCGGTTTCCTCCCACACTCCAAAGACGTGCAGATTTGTGGGTTAATTGGCTTGGTAAATGTAAAAATTGTCCCCAGTGGGTGTAGGATAGTGTTAATGTGCGGGGATCGCTGGTCGGCACGGACCGGGTGGGCCGAAGGGCCTGTTTCCACGCTGTATCTCTAAACTAAACTAGGTAGACAATAGGTGCAGGAGTAGGATGTTCGGCCCTTCACTGTGGCCATCCACATTCAGTACCCCGTTCCTGCCTTCTCACCATATCCCCTGACTCTGCTATCTTTAAGAGCTCCATCTAACTCTCTCTTGAAATCACCCAGAGTATTGGCCTCCACTGCCTTCTGTGGCAGAGAATTCCAGATTCACAACTCTTCCTCATCTCCGTTCTAAATGGTCTACACCTTACCATTGAGCTATAGAGTCACGCAGCATAGAAACAGCCCCATTATCCCAACTCATCCATGCCGACCAAAATGTTCCATTTACCCACCTTTGGTCTGTGTCACTCTAAGCCTTTCATATCCATGTACCCCCAAGTGTCTTTTAATATACGATCAATTATCTCCTCCACCAGCTCGTTCCATGCACCCACCACCTTCTGAGTGGAAAGGTTGCCCCTCTGGTTCATATTAAATCTTGCACCTTTCACCTTAAACGCATGTGTCTGTGTTTGTGCTTCCCTTGCCCCGGGTTGGGTGCAGGTGAACCCCTTGGTTGTTCTTCCGATGCATACAAGACATTTTATATCTGTGTAGAAATATGCTCCGTTTAACATTTCATTACAGAGTGTGACAGTGTAGCACGCCTATATTACTGAAGTGGAGTGTAATGTCGAACTTGTGCTTGCCTTTAGAGTAGAATTTGGACTCAAATTCTTGCCTGTGAGGCAGGAAAGAAAGCTACGTATGTAGAAGCAAAGAACTGCAGATGTTGGGTGACACTGAGGATAGACACAAAGTACTGAATAACTCAGCGGGTTGGGCAGCATCTATGGAGAGAAAGAATGGGTGACATTTTGGGTCCAGGCCTTCATGTGACTCAAATCTAAGAGCATTCCTCAAAACTTTGGTCTCAAGTATTGGTAAGCTGTTGGATTGTAATAATGTACTATGAATAAATTAAGTCCGACAGGAAATACATGTCTGTTATCCATGTTTAAGAAAGAACTGCAGATGCTGGAAAAATCGAAGGTAGACAAAAATGCTGGAGAAACTCAGCGGGTGAGGCAGCATCTAAATTCCTTCGCTCCAGAGATGCTGCCTCACCCGCTGAGTTTCTCTAGCATTTTTGTCTGTTATCCATGGTCCATTGTGTTAATTCAGTTGCATTTGGAGACTGTTTTTGTGCTTAATATGCAGTATGTATGAATTTTCTAGTTGGCCAATAATCACCAAGTCCAAGGTATTATTTAAACTATAATTTTTTGATTGAAAAGTGTAACATGAATTTCGTCTTTTCTGTTTTCCCTGCAGAAACTTAATGATTGCTCACCGAAAAGATAGGTATTTGTCGCATCGAAACACTACCAGTGAACTGATTTTGTTCCATCTTCAAAACGAGTGCCTTTGTCTACATGGGCTGCAACATGGAGTGAACCATTGTGTGGTGTGTGATTCTGGGAAAATAACACGGGCAGATTTTTTTAAAATTTATTAACCCCTTAACTTTTTTTCCCCAATATGATGCCTAACACAAATTTGCACAATAATTATTAATGTTTGAATACTGAATGTAAGGTTTGGGCATATATTGACTTTGTATCCCATTGTTATTTATTCAACCTGTCGATCGAATTTGAACACACCAGTTAGCTTTCAGGTTTTGCTCTTTTATGGATCCACATGGGCCAATTCTTCTCTAGTACCAATGTAGTTTTATCGCCTGAGAATCTCCATTAGACCAGAGGCCACAAAACCGTCATAACTTCCCTTCTTCCTCCCATCTACAAAACGATTAGAATTGTAACGAGGTGCAGATAGATATACACTGTACATTTGGCCAGGAAGAGACCTATTTAAATCTGTGCAAGAAAGAACTGCAGACGTTGGCTTAAATCGAAGTGCTGGAGTATCTCAGTGGGTGAGGCAGCATCTCTGGAGAGAAGGAATGGGCGACGTTTCAGATCGAGACCCTTCTTCAGTCTGATCGCACCTTCCATATCTCTAGTGTCTCCCTAGACTCAGTCTGAAGGGTCTCGCCCCGAAAAGTCGCCCATTCCGTCTCCCCAGAGATCCTGTCTCACCCACTGAGTTACTCCGGCATTTTGTGTCTACTTATTTAAACCTAAGCTATTGAGACTGCTCTTATAGATTTGCGAGTGTATGAAGGATCTTTGCTTTGAAAGATGCATTACATGCGTGAGGTTTTTCAATTGCAGTTGATTTAGATTGACTTGGTTTTTCCAAAGGCCTATCTTGCCATAGGCAGTAAACAGCTGGGATGTGTTATGTGAATCAAGATGATGTATGAGCAGGCTCACTCTGTGTTATACACTCGTCTGATCATCGGCATCATGTTAATAGTTCACCTGCACCTAGAATAAGCTTCTTGCCAGACATTTCCTACAGTGTATGCTTTTCAGTTTGATAAAGGAAGGTGAAATTCGTACAGATAAACTTAATTTTCTCCCTTCCCTTCTCCCCCTCTCTAGCCCCACCTATTCCTCCCCACCCCCCTACATCCTGTCCTCTGGCCTCACAATTTGCTGCTCTTCAATCCTGTTGGACAAACAGTACTGGAGTAAATCAGTGGGTCAGGCAGCACCTCTGGAGAACACAGTTCAGTGACGTTTTGTGTTGAGACCCTTCTTCAGGCTAATTGTGGTGGGGGGGGGGGGGGGGAGGGTGGACAAGAGAAAGGGAGAGGCAGGACAAAGTGCAACAGGTAAATGGTAGACAAGTGAATGTTTTTTATTTGACAAGCAGATGGTCGGGACAAAAGTCAGGGATGATAACGGGAGGTGTGAAATGGCTTTGTAAGGTTGCAGGATGTGGAGCTAGCAGGAGGGGGTGTGTGGAGGACAGGTATGGGTGGGATCTATACCTGGTGTGGGGAGAGAAAGGGGGGGGGGGGCTTCTACATATTGTCCTGCCCCTCTCTTTCCGCTCTCTATTCCTTCCCCCCCCCCCCCCCCCCCACCGCATCCCAGCAGTTTTTTTTTTTCTAAATCAACCATCATCTGCAGTTTTTTTTTTAATCTTCTGCAGTTTTCTTTATTTTATTTTGACTTGTGTTCTTGTCTTGGACGTGAGATTACTAAATGTACATTTTGCACAGAGCTTGCATTTGAGAATTAAGCCCCCATGTAGTAGTGACTGAACATAATTTTTCATTCAGAAAGCAGATAACTTTCAATGTGGTGTAGTGGGTGGGTGGGGCACAGTTATGTGCATGTATACAGTTACATTGGCTATGGCTCGGTATTCTATGCTCTACACACTTGTTGGTGGGTCCACATTGAGACTAAACAATAGAACAGTATTAATTTCTACATACAAGTTTTAGTTTTACACATTTCTCAAATACAGTGCTCCAGTATTACCTTGCGAAGAAGAATGGGGAAGTTGCTGATTTGATGTTTACAATATTTTGAGATACAAGGGATATTTGAGTCTTTGTCCGACTACCTCTAGTTATATTATAACAATGTTTGGCACCTTATTTTCGTAGTTTCGCAAGTTCTTCTCCTCCCCCCTGTCTGTCAGATTTGTTTATATTGTGTTGGTTTGCAGAACCTCTTCTGCCTCGGCCTGCTGCTGACTTTGGCCTTTGGAGAGTATCCATGGCTGTCTTTGCTGCTGCCATTAAAGTATTTTGATCTAGGTATACAAGTAGTTAAAACTTTTGAAAAGGATTTAGCAGTAGGAAAAACTGGGAACCTTTAACACTGTGATGCAGAATGTTTAAGATGATAACATTAGTGATGTGGAACTAATTTTAAGGAAAAGCTTTTCAACTTTTCCACATCATTTGACTTATGAAAGCGCTAAACAAACGTATATGAGAAAATTAATAGATCAACTGGGTGGAAATTCTGCCGTATTTACAATTTTATATTATCTAGGATTGTGCAGGGAAAATGTGTTTGTTCTTGTCATTCATTTGTTGTGTATATTGTTGTTGATAGTCTATGTTGTTAATATTGAACATGCTTGTTTTAACCAATGAATTAATCAGTGCAATATACAATTTTTGGTTTCAACCTAATGGGGGGAAACAAATTACAAACTGAATTGTTCTAAAATATTTTAGCTTCAGGATCAATCTGTAAATAAAGGTTTTGTTTCAATACGGGTACAACTTTACAACGAATGATTACTTGGCCTGCACTGGAAAAGATTAGTTTGGATCTTTTAATGCCATATAAACTAAAATACAAATGTTGGTTTCAAGCATATTGCATGTACTTTATAACCATGCCCATTTTAGCTTGTATACCAAATATTCACTTTGATGCTTGATCTGTTTATTGAATAAACACAAATTTCTAATCGTATTTTATTTTGGCCAGTTATTTCAAAGTGGTGGTTGAAGAATGGATATGTATTTGGGAAAGCATTTTGAATTTCTTGACTAGGTAAAGCTGACCGGAGCAGTGATCCAGGTTTGGCTTGGAGAAAGTGTGGAATCTGGCCCTTTGGCTAACTGAGTCTGCCAGCCATCTGTCACCGAGTCCACTCGTTCTATTCTACACTAGGGACAATTTACAGAAGCCAATTAACATACAAACCTGTTTAAGAAGGAACTGCAGATGCTGGAAAAATCAAAGGTAGACAAAAAAAAGCTGGCGAAACTCAGCGGGTGAGGTAGCATCTATGGAGCGAAGGAATAGGTGACGTTTTGGGTCGAGACCCTTCTTCAGAATGGGTCTTTTTTGTCAACATACAAACCTGCATGTCCTTAGAATGTGACAATAAGTGCAGGAGTAGGCCCTTCGAGCCAGCACCGCCATTCAATGTGATCATGGCTGATCATCCCCAATCGCTACCCCGTTCCTGCCTTCTCCCCATATCCCCCAACTGCGCTATCTTTAAGAACCCCCATCTAGCTCTCTTGAAAATATCCAGAGAACCACTCTCCGAGGCAGAGAATTCTGTACTCACAACTCTGTGTGGGGAAAAAGTGTTTCCTCATCTACGTTCTAAATGGCTTACCCCTTATTCTTAATGTGGCCCCTGGTTCTGGACTCCCCCAACATCAGGAAAACATTTCCTGCCTCTAGCGTGTCCCAACCCTTTATAATCTTACGTTTCAATAAGATTCCCTCTCATCCTTCTAAACTCCAGTGTATACAAGCCCAGCCGCTCCATTCTCTCAGCATATGACAGTCCCGCCATCCCGAGAATTAACCGTGTAAACCTACGCTAAATGTGGGAGGAATAAGAGCCAGAACATTTGCCCTTTGGTGACTACAGGTGCCTCCAATATATAATGGCCCAAACATAAAGACCAAAATATTGAACCAAGTGCCATTTCAACAAGATTGGAGGAGCTACCTCTTGTCAGAGGCCAATCGAGAGAAAGAATACTAGTGAAAAAAAAAAGTATTTTAATATGAGGGAAGGGAGTAGCAATATGGAAGACTGACATTCCTTAGCTGATGTTCCTCATCGCCCTATCTAAAACTAGCCCCACACTGGTAAATCACCAACTTTTGGTTTAAATAAAAAAACACACGACTTTCATTCAACTTTTTTATTGCATTTCACACTCCTTTCAGTGAAATAGTGAGTATAAATATACAGTGGAAATAGCAACTCTCAAGCCATGTACCATGGTATGTCAGCTGACAGGTTTGCAAGGCTTAGTCCTTGAGATCGTACATTCAGATGACAATGAATCACCACCTGTAAATATCAGGATGTAATAATTAAGCAACAAGAACTGGAAACTGGACAGAATTGACTAATTTCTTGGCAAACTGGGAGATTGCAAATGGTCTTTTAAGTACTTTACAGGAGAGTTATTGAAGTGACATACAAGCCCGCTGCAGGATGCAAGTTGTGTATTGGAGGAAGGGGCATGTTTAAATAGCTGGCATCTTCTCTCTCTCTCCACCATGCACAGCACAACTCTCCCTACATTCCTTCCTCCACCTCAGCAGCTCCCTTCCATGTAAAATTAATCATATCCAGTTACAACTCTATGAAAACTGACAATGTTTAATGAGGCTTATAGCAAACACCAACCTTCAGTTCACACAGGGGAAAAACAGATGGAATAACACGAACTGATTTGCTTTTAATTCAGTGCCACCTTCAATTATATACAGCTGCACAAGATGCAACAAGTTGGGGATTTGGCTAGGAGAAAACATTGAGTTCTGGGGACTTGTCAGTTTAATTGCTACTGTTCCAGAGAGCAACCTTTTTGTTAGCTCCTACAAAAGAATTAACACGAAGAATTCAAATCTTTAAATTTAAACGAACTAGCTGCAATAGTTTGTGGGGTGGGGGTGGGAAATTGGTCAGCAAGCCATCTTGTTTCCAAAACTAAGCACACAGGAGGACCGTTAATATTCCCCCAGTCCACAAAGACGACGAACAATTGCCAAGTGCTCTTTGAAGTTGTCAATGACTAACAATTATCTACCTCTCCAGAGAAAACAGATCCATTATCCTCTGTGTGACATAAAAAAAAAGGTGTTACACAATTTGCTTACCAGGAATTAACGTTTCAAAAGCCCACCAGGTTGCAGATCAAATTGATAAAATGCAGGCATTTGCTCTGAAGCCGATTGTAGTGTTTACTCCCACACCACTTATTGTAATAGTTCAAAGCGCTATTAGCTCTTCCAAGCCAGGAGTGCACTGCACTGCACTGCACTGAATGATTGCAACTGTGCATTTATTTCTGCCTGCAACATCCCAAAACTCTGATTTCTCACCAGTACCACCACAAGAATATTTCCATGCAAGAATATCCAAATGTTTTAAATATAATATGGATATTACAAAATGGCTGAAGGAAGAAACCAAAGTTACAGAACAGAAGAGGCGTAATCGAGAGGATAGCAGTTGTTCAGCAGCAATATCCGTCACTTCTCGCTCAGTATTTTATAGTCAGAATGAGAAGGCGGCGGCAACATAACAGATTGTCAAATACTTGGGACTGATTTTTTTTGTTCCCCCCCTCCCAGAAAAACTGAGCAGAGAACAAGTCTTCCTTCTGTGCCCAAGCCAAAGTTTGACTTCAATATTGGACTTCTGCAAAGGAGCATGCGCCTAGATGGTAATCGACAATAGCTTTCGAAAGAAAACGTATAACGTGGAATTGTTAAAGATCGGAACTTTTGTTTTCAGAAAGAAAGGCAGGCAAACATGGTTTTGTTTCTCAGTTGCCCGTGACTAACCAGACAGACCAAAAGGAACGACACTAAAGCACGTTTGTGTTCACTCACTAAACTTTGGGTGGACACTTCAATCCAGCACTCGATTCAGTAGCAGGGGAGGTTGCTAGGAAATGTCACTACAGACTCCTGCAGCATTCGCATTAAGGGGTGGCGGCAAGGAGTGCGGGCTCTGAACGGCAAACAAACACATTTTTCTGTGAAAGCCACAAGCATAAAAATCAGAACTAGTTTTCATAACAAAAAAAAACATTGAAGTCAAGCCTCAGCTGAACTAATTATTTCCTGTTCCATTGCACAGAGAGGAAGGGGTTAAAAAATAAAACGCTTAAAATTTGACGGAAATTCAAGGTTATCATTTTTAGGTTATTCCATTCACCATTAGGGGGTCGGGAGGGGTGGGGCGGAAGAGAAGTCTCGTCTTACTAACAGTTTGTGTGTGTCTGACTACTGCATATTTACTCAATGTCCATCTCTGGTAGGTTTTGTTGGTGATGCTGCGTGTTGTTCTGGGCGTTCTCAGCGCTGGCGGGCGTAGGGCCCTCCGCGCTGGCGTTTTCTTCGCTGCACACTGGTCCATTCTGCTCCGCCTCTTTCTCTTCCTTCGGAGGTTCGACTTTCGGCTTTGGCTTGTTAACGATCGGATTGCAAAGGTTTGCCAAGTCCTGCAGAGCAAAGGGGAAGCTATTTTAAAAACACAATAATAATTATGAAATAACTCACTAAAACCCAGCAAGATCACCACTTCCTCAGGCCTCTAGCCGGAAATAATACTTTTTTAAATTTTTATTTTTTATTTTATTAGAAGTTAATACAATACAAAATACAGTGGTACCTAATTTTAGGTGCCAACTATGTCATGACGTAATACATTCTATGTACAACCTCTAGTTTTTGAAAAGGAAGTAAGAAAGACAGGAAATAAAAAAAAATAGAGAGAAGAAAGAGGAAAAATAGATAATAGAAAATAGAAAAAAACGTGAAGTGTGTTTATAAGGAAAGAAAGAGTAGAAAGTAGAAATAGGAGAGAAGGCCCCTTAAAAAAAGAAATGTTCAAATCTGTATTCGGAGATGTAGATCTATCCACGACCTGACTTGAAATCAGTAATCTTTACGGTACCGCTGCATCACATGATTCCAAAAAGTCGATGAAAGGAGACCAACTCCTTAAGAATTGGTCATATTTATCTATTAGTCGGAGTCTCATTTCTTCAAGGTGTGCTATGTCCATCATATTCCTAATCCACATTTTAATAGTTGGTATAGCTGTATTTTTTCCAAAATTTAAGTATCAATTTCTTTCCAATTATTAACCCATAATTTTAAAAAAACTTTTTGGTCTTTATTTAAATTGATATCTTCTACTATTATTCCAAACATAATCCATTCCGTATTAGGTTCTATTCTTGACTTGAAAAGCTTTGTAAATATATCAAATATATCGCTCAAATTTATTCAACTTTGTACTTCCTACAAATGAATGTGTTATATTAGCGTTTTGAAACAAACATTTATCGCATCTGGGAGAGACGTTTGGGTAGAATTTATTCAACCTCGTTTTTGAATAATATAGTCTATGTAATAGTTTAAATTGAATTAAATTATGTCTTGCATTAATGCAAATAATACTTTATAGTCACATGTGAAATTCTGTTTCGGCATACAAAGTACACAACAGTTACAAAAAGTACTCACCCGCCTACATCCCACCCATTGCTCTCGGCGCCCCCCCCCACACACTGCCCCCTTTGTACTCAGTGCCCCCCCCCCCCCCAGCCCCCCCTGTTCTCGGTGCCTCCCCCCTCAACGGACCCCTCTTTGTACTTGGTTCCCCCCCCCCAACCCCCAACCATTCTCAGCAGCAGGGCTCGTCCTCATCCTCATCCTCGGCCCCGAAGCTCCATTCGAAGCAATGATCCTTCAAACGCAGCGAGTCATTGTTCAGAAGGTTTTAATTATAGAGATGACGACAGTCGTCCATGGTAAATTCTGTGAAATCTGGAATTACCTTAACTTTGGCTCGAATGTCTGCACATTTGACAAGTGGGTCTTGTGTTAGAGACTGTTTGCTCTGCATATTCATCTTGCCGTTCATCCACCCCATTGCTTCTTGGACATACTGGGCCACTTTCTCCATCTCCGTTAGATCCAGGTGATCGTACAGTTCATCCTTGTAGACAACAAGCAAACTACACAATCAGAAGTTCCAAAACACGAGCAAGCCCTTCCAAACCAGCCATTTGTTGCAAAGATAGATCAATTTTACTTGTGGGTCTGCCACCTTTTATAGCACAGGCCAGGGTCTGAATTTGCAGCAAAAAATTAGTTCTAGTTCACTGGATGTTTTCAAGAGAGTTAGATTTAGTTCTTCAGGCTAAAGGAATCAAGGGATATGGGGGAAAAAGCAGGAACGGGGTACTGATTTTAGATAAGCAGCCATGATCTTATTGAATGGTGGAGCTGGCTCGAAGGGCTGAATGGCCTACTCCTGCATCTATTTTTCAATGTTCTCATATTTCTGCAATACTAGTTTGTCACTCTTGAACCCTTGTGTTATTGAACAATACTGTACTGGAATAGGCCCTTTGTCCCGCAATATATATATATGCCGACCAAGATGGCAAGTCAAACTAACCCTCCTTAATCATGTGCCCATTTAAAAATCTTGTGAGCGTCACTAACGTAGATCCAGTTTCTCATCCACTCCTCACACACTGGCGGCAATTAATCTACAAATCTGCACATTGTTGGGATGTGGGAGGAAACCCACACAGTCACAGGAAGAATGTGCAAACTCCACATAGACAGCAGCCGAAGTCAGGATTGAAGCTGGGTCTTTGCGCTGTGAGGCAGCAGCTCTACCAGCCGTGCCACTCTGGGCCACAAGGCAGTAAATGGGACTAACTTCAATGCGGCAGGGACAAGCTGGGCTGAAGGGCCTGTTTATGTGCTGTATGACTATGGTATTTATCATACATACTCACTGATGATAAATAAATATATATCGTTTACATACTTTGTTTCTATAAGAGTTTATAATCTTCATGTACTGCTGCACTTGTCTCCCCATCTCATCAAAGGCCCTTGGACACTCCTCAAACTCCTGATAGCGATCTCGAATTGGCTGACCAAGTTTCTAGAAAGTGAAAGGTATTACAAACTTGATTGCACATTTCTATGAAACCGCCACGATTTTGCAAAAGCAAAAGGGAGAACAATTCAATCTAGAGGTTCCAGACACACCTCAGCGATATGGATCATCAACTAGCATTAAACATAGGTTTAAAAAAACAAAAAGAAACACAGAAATATACGGCAACCCATTGAAAAATGTAAGCGTTCCAATGTCAGCAATGGTAAGTCTCGCTGGGGGTGGGAGATTGCAACCTTCACGTGGTCCGCCCTGTTTCGACGAATGCAATCAACCTGGCGTGCACAATCAAATAGAACAAGTTGTCCTACAACTGTGCACGCCATATTCAGGTAGACAAAGTCTCGCTGCATGTTAGAGGTCTAATTAAGGATAAAGGGGAAATCTTTTAGGTCTGAGATGAGAAAAACATTTTTTACACAGAGAGTGGTGAATCTCTGGAATTCTCTGCCACAGAAGGTAGTTGAGGCCAGTTGATTGGCTATATTTAAGAAGGAGTTAGATGTGGCCCTTGTGGCTAAAGGGATCAGGTGGTATGGAGAGCAAACAGGTACAGGATACTGAGTTGGATGATCAACCATGATCATATTGAATGGCGGTGCAGGCTCGAAGGGCCTACTCCTGCACCTATTTTCGATGTTTCTATGTTAATCTAATTACAGGCACCTCGCATTTCACGTGGAAGTTACGTGCTTGAAAAGCCGAGTGCAATTTTTTTTTAAAAAGCACAAATTAATTATACTCGGGACTTTGTTGTCAGCAGTCAATTTTTCCAAAAATACCCAGCGTGTAAAACAAGCGTTGGCATCAACGGAACAAGCGCATCATTTCAAAAATAAATAGAATCAAATATATAAATCAAACATGTAAAGGCACAGGTCCCTGTACTTAAAAAAAAAAAAAGGCTCACATGAAGTCTCAATAAATTGCACATATTTACCTTTAATTCAGCCAATTTATCTATGTACACTTGCTTTCCCTGATCCTCCCCTCCTTCATACAACCAGTTTTCTGTGTCTTCCAGTAGAACGCTTAACTTGCTTTGTTCCTAAGAGTGAAGCGAAAATTCTATATTGATCTTAATTTACGAGCATAAAAATGACCATTTTACTTTATATTCCGCGCATCAACTTTAACACTTTCACATTATATACATTAGATATTTTATACTGTAATTGGTGGATGTTTATTTCCATTTGTGTCTTTGACAGCTTATTTTTCTGGAAGCGAGAACTTTAAAAGTGTAATACTCAAATGTGCACTGAATCAAATACTTACATCTTTATTGACAAACTTTTCATAAATTCCACCTAGCTTCTCTCTACTTTCATACACATATTCTTCCAACGCATTCTTTGCATCATTCCTCTCCTTCTCAAGTTTATCCTGCATAATCATTTTACCCTAAATGGAAGCAAAATAAAAGTTAATATTTCAATTGAATTAATAATGGCGGCACGGTGGCGTAGCAGTAGTGTTGCTGCCTCACAGGGCCAGAAACCCGGGTTTAATCCTGACTACGGGTGCTGTCTGTACGGAGTCCGTACATTCTCCCCATGCCCGTGTGGGTTTTCTCGGGGTGCTCCAGTTTCCCCCCCCTACACTCCAAAGACGCGCAGGTTTGTAGGTCAATTGGCTTCGGTAAAATTGTCAGTCGTCTCTAGTGTGTAGGATAGTGCTAGCGTACGGGGTGATCGCTGGTCGGCATGGACTGGGTGGGCCGAAGAGACCGTTTCCACGCTGTATCTCTCGAGTCTAAAGTAAATAGAATTTGCAAAATGTTTGGAAGTATTTTCAGAGGGTCTTAAGATGAGAAGAACTTTTTTCACACAGAGAGTGGTGAATCTCTGGAAATCTCTGCCACAGAGGGTAGTCGAGGCCAGTTCATTGGCTATATTTAAGAGGGAGTTAGGTGTGGCCCTTGTGGCTAAGGGGATCAGAGGGTATGGAGAGAAGGCAGGTACGGGATACTGAGTTGGATGATCAGCCATGATCGTATTGAATGGCGGTGCAGGCTCGAAGGGCCGAATGGCCTACTCCTGCACCTAATTTCTATGTTTCTATGTTTAATTCAGCTGAAGTTTTTTCCAACGCAAAACAAAACATGGACTGCTTTTCAGATTGGAAGTTTGTGACCATGAGTTTGCCACAGGAACCAGTTCTGTGGCAGGTCCCATGTTGTTCGTTACATATATTGACAATGTGGATGAGAATGTAGGAAGCAGAACTAGCAAGTTTACAGATTATATCAAAATTGGTGGCATAGTGGACAGTGAAGGTGGTTGAAGATTACAACAGGAGGTGGTGGTGGTGGTCAAGACAGGCACAATTATGTTTTAAAACACTTGGACAAGCACATGGATGAGAAAGGTTTAGGTGGACATGGGCCAAATAGGCAGACATTTTGCATGGCATGGATGAGTGTGGCTCGATGATAATGAATAGATCAACAGAACAAATATGGAAACCAGGAGTCTGCACAAGATGAACCAGGAGCTGGTTTGAGTCAAATAAAATGAATTGAAAGCACAACTGAACAAAAGTTGGCATGAAGTCTCATTCATGCAAATGAAGTACAAGTTGGGAGAAATGTGCAGCTTTGCACTTTGGCAGAACGAATAAATGAATTATGTAAAATGTAAAAGTGCGTGGAAGGCATTTATTGCAGATGGGTAGGATAAAAAACAATCAGAATAATGGCTCCTTTAGTGAATAGAAAACCATTTCGCTCAGGCAAGATAATAGACTTAAGAAAAATGTATCAACTAACTGAGATTGTGTGTGATCTGATGAGCTGATCACAGACAACACATGGTTTGGTGGAGGAGTAGATAGCAAGGATGGCGGCCCAAGTATGCAGAGGAGCACAGATCAAGTTGCAAATGCGGGCAGAGGTGTGGCAGTTGGAATTTAATCCAGACAAGTGCAAGGCGATGAGTGATGTCCTCAAATACCAGGTAGATAACATACGGTAAACAGCCAAAACTTTAGATGTGTTGATATATAGAGGGATTTTGGAGTTCATAGCTCCCCTGAAAATGGCAACACAATGGAATAGGGTGGTGAAGACGGCATTTTGTTTGCTTATCTTCACAGGCATGGGTACAGAGTATAGAAGTTGAAACTTCTTGCTGCAGCTGTACACAACATTGGAGTGGCCTCACTTCTGGTCACCACACTCTGGAAAAGATGTGGTAGCACTAGAGAGTGGGATGTTGCCTGGAATGGAGCGTTTTAGTTTCAAGGAGAGATTGGACGGGCTGGGATTATTTTCACTGGAACCCGGGAGATTGAAGGGTGACCTTTTAGGCACGTTTATGAAAGTCATGAGGGGCATACATTGTGTAGATAGGCACAGACTTCTTCCATGCCTAGGGGAGTCTAAAAGATAGAGGACAAAGGTTTAAGGTCTTTAAGAAGGAACTGCAGATGCTGGAAAATCGAAGGTAGATAAAAGTGCTGGAGAAACTCAGCGGGTGCAGCAGCATCCATGGAACGAAGGAAATAGGGTTTCGGCCCGAAACGTTGCCCATTTCCTTCACTCCATAGATGCTGCTGCACCTGTTGAGTTTTTCCAGCACTTTTGTCTACCAAGGTTTAAGGTCTGCCCTGTAAAGATGCAGAAAGATTTCATTGTTCCAATTCTGATCCGGTGTACGTGACGAACACTCTCGACTGACTTCCTGTGCGGGGAAATTGAAAGGAGATAAAGAGAGGCACATTTTGAATAGAGGGTGGTAGGTATATGGAACAAGTTGCCAGAGGCGACGGTATTGGCAGACACAACAGGTGTTCAAAAAACATTTGGGCAAATACACACAGGAAAGAAATCGGAGGAACATGGGAAAATTTCTACATATTAAATTAGTTTCTCGTTTCTTCCAAGAACTGTACATACGTTGGCCATTTGAAATTCAGATTCCCTGATCATTGTAGTTTCCAGAGATTTTGTCCGTCTGAGTAAGGACTCTGTTCTGCTTACCTCACTTTCAATGAATACATTCAGTAGTTGCTGATCCAGTTGCCACTGCAGGTGGTTCTCTATGGGTAGGTCCACAGTCTTTGTTTTCACCTTTGCCTTCTTTGCCTGAGGAGGCTGGTCTTTGTTCTTATTTTCCTTTGAAGCAGTTTCACCGGTCTGGAAAGATTAGTAAAGCAATTGACTACTGCATCTAGTTCAGTGCAAGAATAAAATATCATC
This sequence comes from Leucoraja erinaceus, assembly GCF_028641065.1. Classification (NCBI taxonomy): domain Eukaryota; kingdom Metazoa; phylum Chordata; class Chondrichthyes; order Rajiformes; family Rajidae; genus Leucoraja; species Leucoraja erinaceus. The sequence goes on along the minus strand of NC_073387.1, from coordinate 54,767,027 downwards.
TCAACGCTGCATTTTAAAATCAAGAAAACCCAAGTCACGTTTATGTGTCATATCAATTCATAGAGAACGAGATAATAATAATAATAATAAATTTTATTTATGGGCGCCTTTCAAGAGTCTCAAGGACACCTTACAAAAATTTAGCAAGTAGAGGGAAAAACATGTAAGGGGAATTAAATAAATAGTAGAGACATGACCAGTACACAAATTAAAAACAGAATTCAAATCAAAACACAATACGAGGCAATTCAAGCACAGATGAAAAGGGAGGGGGACGTGGGGCTAAGGATAGGCAGAGGTGAAGAGATGGGTCTTGAGGCGGGACTGGAAGATGGTGAGGGACACGGAAGGATGTACCTTCAGCTACCTATGGATATGCGGGGAATGGGATTATGCTCAGTTGGTCTTTGCATTATATGTAGAAACATAGAAAATAGGCGCAGGAGGAGGCCATTCGGCCCTTCGAACCAGCACCGCCATTTTTTGTGATCATGGCTGATCATCCCCTATCAATAACCCGTGCCTGCCTTCTCCCCATATCCCTCGACTCCACTAGCCCCTAGAGCTCTATCTAACTCTCTCTTAAATCCATCCAGTGACTTGGCCTCCACTGCCCTCTGTGGCAGGGAATTCCATAAATTCACAACTATCTGGGCGAAAAATATTTTTCTCACCTCAGTCTTAAATGACCTCCCCTTTATTCTAAGACCGTGGCCCCTGGTTCTGGACTCACCCAAGGTTGGGACCATTTTTCCTGCATCTAGCTTGTGGGACAGGCATTGACACAGACATTGTGGGCTGAAGGGCCTGTTCCTGTGCTGTACCTTTCTCCGCTCAGAATGTACCAAAATGATTCCCAAAAGATTAATCTGTAAGTCGAATCAGCAAAGAAAGCAAACGCAATGCTAGCATTTACTTCGAGAGAGCTTGTCTACAAAAGCAGGGATGTAATGCTGAGGCTCTATAAGGCGCTGGTGAGGCTGCAATTGGAATAGTGTGAGCAATTTTGGGCACCATATCTGAGGAAAGATGTGTTGGCTCTGGAGAGGGTCCAGAGGTTTACAAGAATGATCCCAGGAATGAGTGGGTTAACCTATGATGAGCATTTGACGGCACTCGGCGTGTACTCGCTGGAGTTTAGAAGAATCAGGGGGGGACCTCATTGAAACATACAGAATAGTGAAAGGCTTGGATAGAGTGGATGTGGAGAGGATGTTTCCACTAGTGGGAGAGTCTAGGACTAGAGGTCATGGCATCAGATCAGGGAATGGACACATTTACAAAACACCACCACTGTACATGGATATAACTCTGCATTTTACACCCTGCATTAAAAAGGTGAGGCAGGCGAGCTTCTTGCATTGCATTTATATACACAGGTTGGTGAAGATTCAGTTTCTGCAGAGGGCTCGTGTCTGAATGAAACGGCTGTAGTTTAGTAGAAGCTATTCATTTTTAATATAGCAAATCCAAACTTTAATGATAGCAATTCAAAATTTTTCATTCAAATCAGTCGGTCCTCTCATCAGCTAGAGTGCGGTCCTGACCATCTACCTCATATGAGGCCTTTGAACTATCTTTAAGCAGACTTTATCATGCACTATATGTTGTACCTCTCATCTGTGCACTGTGGATGGCTTGATTGTAATCATGTATAGCCTTCAAGCTTTTCACTGTACCTCGTTACACGTGACAGTAACAAACTAAAATCAACATTTACATCTTATCCAATTGAATTTAATATATGCTCTGCAATAGAATGTCATGACTAGTGTCCCATGAAGTTCAATGTGACTGAAATATTGTGAGCTAACATTTTCTGAAGAAAATTGTGGGAAATTGCCAGTAATATCCCACTGCATAGTGTCCATTGATTATTTAACTATCTCTGGGTTAACGAGCAACTACAGCCTTCTCTTAATTAAATAATCAAAGCAGCCGAATGATAAGCATTACCTCCATTTCATTTTTCTGGCTTTCCGCAGAGCCAGGGGGGTTGCCGTCTCCATGTGCAGGCTCTTCCTGCTGATCAATCTGCATCTTGCTCTGGAAATAATAAGAGTTTGCTCAGCCATCCTTCATTTACTTAAACACAGTCACCACATAAATCAATGGTTGTCGAGGACTTTGGAGATATGGTCCTGAAACAGGCCCTTCGGCCCACCAAGTCAGTGCCGACCAGCAGTCACCCTGTACACCAGCACTGACCCACACTAGGGATGATTTTACAATACACAGAAACCAATTGACCGACAAACCTGTACTTCTTTGGAGTGTGGGATGAAACCAGGGCACCCGGGGAAAACCCACGTGGGCACGGGGAGAACGCTTAAGCTCCGTTCAGTCAGCACCCGTAGTCAGGATCGAACCTGGGTCTCTGGCCCTGTAAGGCAGCAACTCTACCACTGCACCACCGGGCCACGTAATATACAAGACTTTCCACATTGCATAGTGTGATGCAGAAAGCCACTTCGACAACATCTACTGTGGCTGACTGCTATCTTAGTGCAATCTTATTCCCACAATAATTTCCCTTGTAATCCATTCTCAGCTCATTCCCATCAGTTCTCCAGAGTCTACTACATACATACTCGCAAGGGGGCGTTTCACAGCGGCGGGTTAATCTACCATCCTGCGCTTCTTTGGCATGTGGGCGGGAACCCGGATGAAACCCACAACTTCATGGTGGTAACAAGCAAACTCCATATAGAAAGAAGTGGAGGTCAGGGATGTTGGAGCTCAGCTAATTGAGCCACTATGCCACCCCTTGTGTGTGGGCATAGAAGCAGATGGATTAAAGCAGCAGTCCGCAGAAATGATTACACATCGCATCACGAGATACTGGCCCAATAAAGTCAAACACATTCTCCCTCTCTGGTATGGTACATCATTCAGTTCTTTCCTCACAATAATAAAAGTAAAAGATGGAAATCAGAAAAAGCTTTATACTTTTCAATCTTTGCTGCACAAGGACTGGCCAAAGGGGCAGTTTCCGGGCTGCATGACCCCTACAACACCAGTGCTGCGCACAAAATAACACGTCACGAGCAAGACGATGCAAGTTTACCTCCTCCTCTTTTTGATTTGCCTGGGATTGTTGATCCGTTTCCATTGGAACGTCATCCGCTTCTTCGCATTTCTGCACCTCCACCAACGAGGCACTGGATACGCTGAAGACCCCGTGAATATTAACTCTAACCTTCACTTTCACCCTTGAACTCGACCCATCACTTTGAGGGACCACTTTCAGAATAGTGAAGCGGCCTAAGTGGTAAATGAAAGCAGTGTATAAAAATGTGTGCATTTGAACACCACCTTCAACTTCATGGAAGTTACTGAATGTCATATAGGGAGAATTTCAGATTTGTATTAAATACTTCTTTGGTTTGAATGATAGTTTCTCTTGTTAGCATGCATCTTCCTCAAAATCCAGTTTTACTTTTAGTATCTTGCTCTCTGACCGCATTATTGCAGAGCTCAGATGAGAGTTTTCACAACAGACCTTATGTGCACTTCTTCAGTTGAAGAATGACCAGCAGTTTACAGAGTTGAAACCAAAACTATTTTTCTTGAGAAGGGAAATGGACTTCCATTTGTTGGACCCCAGCTATTTACAATATATATTAATGATCTGGATGAGGGAATTGAATGCAACATCTCCAAGTTTGCGGAAGACACGAAGCTGGAGGGCTGTGTTAGCTGTGAGGAGGATGCTAGGAGGCTGCAAGGTGACTTGGATAGGTTGGGTGAGTGGGCAAATGCATGGCAGATGCAGAATAGTGTGGATAAATGTGAGGTTATCCACTTTGGTGGCAAAAACAGGAAAGTAGACTATTATCTGAATGGTGGCCGATTAGGAAAAGGGGAGATGCAACGTGACCTGGGTGTCATGGTACACCAGTCATTGAAAGTAGGAATGCAGGTGCAGCCGGCAGTGGAGAAAGCAAATGGTATGTTAGCATTCATAGCAAAAGGATTTGAGTATAAGAGCAGGGAGGTTCTACTGCAGTTGTACAGGGTCTTGGTGAGACCACACCTGGAGTATTGCATACAGTTTTGGTCTCCTAATCTGAGGAAAGACGTTCTTGCCATAGAGGGAGTACAGAGAAGGTTCACCAGACTGATTCCTGGGATGGCAGGACTTTCATATGAAGAAAGACTGGATAGACTCGGCTTGTACACGCTAGAATTTAGAAGATTGAGGGGGGATCTTATAGAAACTTACAAAATTCTTAAGGGGTTGGACAGGCTAGATGCAGGGAGATTATTCCCGATGTTGGGGAAGTCCAGAACTAGGGGTCACAGTTTAAGGATAAGAGGGGTCTTTTAGGACCGAGATGAGAAAATCTTTTTTTACACAGAGAGTGGTGAATCTGTGGAATTCTCTGCCACAAAAGGTAGTTGAGGCCAGTTCATTGGCTATATTTAAGAGGGGGTTAGATGTGGCCCTTGTGGCTAAAGGGACCAGGGGGTATGGAGAGAAGGCAGGGATGGGATTCCGAGTTGGATGATCAGCCATGATCATATCGTATGGCGGTGCAGGCTCGAAGGGCCGAATGGCCTACTCCTGCACCTATTTTCTATGTTTCTATGTATTATAATGGGACTTCTCACCTCACTACAATGCAGGTTCCAAAGCTTCTCATAAATAATAAACCTATAGAAGACCAATTTGGCCAGCTGCCCAAATAGCTAATGAGTCCAATATTACCCTGGAGCTGGAAACATTCCTGAAAGTGGAATTAACTCAGGCGTGCTAGTTTTTGAACAAATATTAAACTTAAAAAAACTTCAGTCATGTGCCAGCCACATCATTCTTAAGACTCCCTGGGTTAAGAATTTTGGCAGGTAGATCCCCTCCTCTCTCTCTCCGAATGTTGGCCTATGCACGAACCATTACGTCTGCTACAATCCCTTCCTTGGGTTGTTGCCTTTGCTAGATGTCTAACCCTGCAATGCAATTGACCCGTTCTATTCAAGAGGCAGGCCAACGAGCTCTGTCATTAGCTGGGACTCAGTGCAGTATGAAAGGGGAGAGAAACCCTAAAGGCGCAGTCCCTCCCCATTGACTTTCACCCAAGAGAACTGAAGGTCTTGGTTTGAAGTCACAAAGAACACATGGCATTAGTTCAAGGAATAACAGGCCAGTTGTAAACATTCACCTTTCAGTCATCATCGCTAAAACAAGATACTGCCATCTGTCATTTTGCACGAGGGTTACGTGCTTGAAAAGCAGCACCCATCACAAAAACGTGTAAATTAGACATATTTTTACCGCATGTAAATGGTCCAAATTTAGGGGAAAAAGATCCCAACTGTCCACATCACATAATAAATCAATTTTCACTGCCATTGCTCTTTTACCTTACTCAGTAATAAAGAAACAAACAAATGTAAAGACATCTTTGACGTAAATATTGTTGGTTTAAAATCTCTTTTTGAATGTTAACGCTAACACGTACATTGACGACTGGCATTTTCTGCTTGCACAAGATGATATAGGTTGAGGCTTGGGGAGGGGCGCTGCTGTGAGTGGGGGTCCTCGGAAAGCAGCAACTCACTGAGCACCATCACTGTTGGACTTGCTGTGCAGTACCTTGTCAGGCATTGTATAGTACTATGCCGTAGGTTTGAGCACCTTCCTTCCAAATTCCAAGCATGCAAAGCAGGCTTTGGGTATTAATTAATCAAGCCTGTTACTCCAAAATCGCATAAATTACACGCTTGTAAAAACGCGAGGTGGCTGTCATATGGTTATTATCGCAGTCTTGTTTGTAAAGGCATGTAAGTTGTATGCTGTGTTTCCTCCATTTCAACAGATTTAATATTATGAAACACTTTGCGACATCCTGAAATTATTAAAATACTTCAGCATCGCCCTTTGCCAGAACACTCGACAGGGAAATAGTTGAAAATTGCCAAATGCGACACAAACAAGGTTCCAAAATTAATTGTACTAGAGGAATGCAAGAAGAATGTTCACGCCAGAAGAAAACTTTGTAGACTAACAGCTCTTGAGCCGCAGAGGGCAGACATCCATCTTTCTCAAAGCTAGACAAAGAAATATGTACAAAAGGCCCAAACATTGTTTTCAATATGAAGGAGCATTCGGGGAAAACACAGGGAATTACAGCATCTCACCAATGTTGGGATCTGGAAATGGTAGCTCCTTGGGACAACTGTAAATTGCTTCAAGATCAAAGGAATCTTTTCTGTAGAAAGTAAGAACTTTGGAGAATGGTGCTGCATGGTTCTTGGGGAACACCTCACAATCACTAAGGAGAAATTACAAACAAATGTGTATGATCCTTTTGCATCACAAAGTACACACATCTCATCACAGCAATAATCTGAGGTAAGATATACAGTTATGGCCCTGTCCCACTGTACGAGTTCATTCAAGAGCTCTCCCGAGTTAAAAAAAAATAAATCAAACTCGTGGTAAGCATGGAGAATGAACGTAGCGGGTACGTCGGAGCTCGGGGATGTCTCTTAGCGTCTTGTAACGTTAACGGCAGGTACTCGGGAAACGCGGTAAGCTCAGGAAGACTTTTCAACATGTTGAAAAATGTCCACGAGAGCCCCGAGTACCTACGAGCGGCCATTACTCTAAATCTCTGTGTTCGAATCTGGGCAAACTCGGGAAAACTCTGTGAATTAAGTCGTACAGCGGGACAGGGCTTTTACACAAATATGTAAAATGTCTTCCATTCACTGGCTTCCAAGATGGCGCCCAACCCAGGTGACTATTTGCGTGTCAGCCACAGAAGTGGATCTACAATGACACATTACAATTGTGCCACAATTTTAAATCTCCATCCTGTATCTATGCACTGTTAATGGTTTGATTGTAATCATGCATTGTCTTTCCGCTGGCTGGTTAGCACGCAACAAAAGCTCCAGCAAAGCTCATTTTTAAACATCCTCAATAAAGATTCTCACCACTTCCCCTCCGATGAGCTAGTTGTCGTTTATTTTAATAACAAAGCTGACTGCTTTAAAGGCCACCATTATTAATGGTCAACTGACCACTTAATTAGTTAACCAAATTTAAATGCCACGGTGTATTTTGGAATCACGAGTAACTCAGGAGTCTAGTAAATAGGTCAGCAACAGACTTGCTTGCTAGAGTGCCAACACGCACACATTGAGAAAAGTTCTCTCATTCATTAACTAACCTGGGTCAGCAAAGGATAACAGAACTGAAATCCTCAATTGAGATTACCCTAGTGTAAGCTATCTGATTTATCTGGAGAGTTATCAGGAAATGAAGTCGGAATCAGTGGCAAGGAGAATTGTGGCAGTTCTGAAGATGATCGTTTTTTTTTTTTTGCTTCCTGGTATTTAACGGAGAGGATGTTCATAAGTGATAGGATCAGAATTAGGCCATTCAACCCATCAAGTCTACTTGCCATTCGATCAATGGTTGATCTAACCTTCCCTCCTAACCCCATTCTCCTGCCTTCTCCCCATAATCCCCGACATCCACACCAACCAAGAACTACAACTCAACTACAATTGGACAGTCCAAATATATCGACAGTTCAAGACGCAAATAAGGAAATTAGAGAGTTGGCCAACAAGCAAAGTAGTGTTGTTACAAATTCCTGCCATCAGTGGCGCTCTAGATCTGCCCACTGCCTGTGTGTGCGACTCGAGAGGGTGTATGTGTGTGTGTGTGTGTGTGTAAATTGCAGGTTTTTATTGGTTGTAAGGAAGGGATTTCCTCATACGACGAGCCTACGAGCAAATTTCGTTGTCGTCCAGTTCGCGACTAAAAAAAAACGTTGCTTGACTACTGAATCGCTGGATGAAAGTCGGGCCCAACATCAACACCGTCAAAAATCACAGATCGCAAGTTCAGGACAAAACAAAAGTATGTACTGTGGGAAAGTCGGGCCCAACATCAACGCCTTCAAAATCACAGATCGCAAGTTCAGGACAAAACAAAAAAAGTATGTACTGTGGGACGTTTGTTTCAACTCTTCTCTCGTTTTTAGCGTAATTTCATTTTATTTTGATGATGCGAAATATGGTATTTAGGCACCGATATCGGCCGTGTCTTGCCTGCCGTCTGTGTGAGCAAAATCATGGCGGCGGCTACAATCCGATCTCTGTATCATAATCCACAAACATCCACTCTCAAGATAATCAAATTCATTATTTTTTTGCACAATCATGTCATAAGAACATCTAAATTATCTATATTTTGTGTTATTGTCTATCCATGATCAATATTTTCATACTAAATAACTGACTAAAAACTTCCACGGTACATAGTTTTTAGACATATATTTAGTATGAAAATAAGAAACCCCCCCCCGCGGTCTAGTTTTAAATAAGAAATAGGCACAACTACAGGTTCCTTTCCTTTCCTGCCATGACTTGAACCCTCCCCACCCACTTTTGTTCCCTGATATTCCGGAGCTGAGATGCGACTCCAAATCAGACGGCCGCACCTTGGCAATAAAACTCAATCTGTGTCAGCTGCCTTCATTGGCAAGCCTTGCATCATTTCTATCAGGCATTGGTGGATGGTGATAAAAGAACCACAGCACTACAAGGAAAAAAATCTCCAGAGATGCTGCCTGACCGGCTGAGTTATTCCAGCTGGTCGGCGCGGACACGGTGGGCGGCTCTGTATCTTAAAATTAAAGGCAGTATTAGCATTTGACCAGCATATCTACTATGAAGTAAACAATCAAGCGATTTAATTCTTGACAAGCAGACAGTTGCTACTTTATGGGACTGTCCCACTTTGGCGATTTTTCAGGCGACTGTCTTCCATCACCAGCCCGTTATGCAGGCGGGGGACAGGGCAAGTGGGGGGGGGGGGAAGCGCTGTCTGAGTGAAATTCACACGGTGCAAAGCCAATGTGGTACAGACACACACCGTGATGAACAGGAAGGTTGATGCTGTAATGAAGACGGCTAAAGCACAGTGTACGGTACGTCCTTTAAAAGAGGGGGGGGAGAGGGGGAAGAAGGAGTGGAGACATCTTTTAAGAAGCCAGAGATACACTGCTGTGAAGCTCGGAGGACATTTAACATTACGGGTCAGTTATCCTTGGTTCTGAAAGCTACTGCGTTCTGAAAACTACTGCTTATGTTTTTTCCCCCCTCAATGAAATTCACTGGTCAGCACGGGCTACAACCTACGAGAACCTCCTGGCAACCCACTAGGACCCACCTACGGCACGGGAAATCTCGCTACGCTTCACGGTGGCTTCATTCCAGGCACCGCTAACATGTTGAAAACTTTGCGGCGACCATAGCGAGGCCGCGACTAGTTCCCAGAACCATGAAGACAGCTCCCCGGCCACCACCATAGTCTCCTGCAGTCGCCTAAAAAGTCGCCCAAGTGGGACAGGCCCATTACCAGGATCCCACACCACACCCCATTCCAACAATTGAACGCAATATAAACATTCCTGAAAGTTAAAGGGAAATAGAGCAGTTGCCATTTTCAGCTGCTTCGATCTATGTTCGCCGTTGTTTATGATTCAGAAGTTTAAATGCTTACCCAAGACCTTCCTCAGCAGGTGAATTCCATCTCATGGAAATTGGGAACGGAACCAAGTCAGTGATAGAGAATTCCCTCACTTTGAAAGCTGGTGAAAGGATGGCACACTGCAAGGGAGAAACAAATTAAAACGTTACCTTAGACAGTTTTGGTAAATAACTGAAACAATTAGGTTATCTTAATTGCAAGATGGCAGAAGTAAGTAGGTGGAGTAACAACAAAGCAGGCCAATAAACAAAGCCTAATGGAAGATCGATGGCCAGCATGGACTCGGTGGGCTGAAGGGCCCATTTTCATGCCTCATCTTCCAATTCAATAGGTAGATTTAAATCGAGAGAACAGTACTCAAATTAAAGGACAATTATGCCTCTTTGTTCAGAGTAGCAAAGTGTAGATTCTAATATTAATTTTCATGGGCGAATTTTAAATACATTGTTTAGCTAAATGCCAGTGATAGGTACACGGCCAAAATAAGGAATATAGAAATCACGGGTTATACATTTAAAAAAGGATTACATTTATTTATTACTTTTGTATTATGTTCATAAGTTTATAGGAGCAGAATTGGGCCATTTGACCAATCAAGTCTACTCCATTCTCCTGCCTTCTCCCCATGACTCCTGATGAAGAAAGTCGTTGAGAATCTCCCTTTGAACTCTCTCCCTGCTCAAGGCTGACACCACATTTACAACACACAACCTCTATAAAATAACTGCAAGAAGCAGCGTGTGGCTAGCTGAATGTTCTTTATATTTTTACAGGTTTGATCAGTTCAGAGCTCAACAAGTTATGATGCATCACAAGTCATGCCAAGTTTCTTACTGGAGAAACCTGTAATACGTTGCCAGGACTATAGGGTGTGAGCTATAGGGGGACGTTGAGTCGGCTGGGTCTCTATTCCATGGACCGCAGGAGGAGGAGGGCCGATTCTATAGAGGTGTACAAAATCATGAGAGGAATAGATCTGGTAGATGCACAGAATCTCTTATCCAGAGTAGGGAAATCAAGGACCAGAGGACATAGGTTCAACGTGAAGGGGAAAAGATTTAATAGGAATCTGAGGGGTAACCTTTTCACACAAAGGGTGGTGGGAGTATGAAACAAGCTGCCAGAGAAGGTAGTTGAGGCTGGGACTATCCTATTGTTTAAGAAACAATTAGACAGATACATGGAAAGGACAGGTTTGGAGGGATATATATATATTAAAAAAAAGACATACCACCCTCTCCCCATACGACAACCGGATTGGGGGCATCACCACTTGTCTCTGTTACAAACTAAAACAATCTTTGCAATCAAAGTACAATGGGCAGAGGAGGGATGGTGGGGGATGAAGGAAAAACACCCAACCCTATTTGGTGGACAAAGACCATCCATTAATGATGAACGACACCACAGGCAAAAGCAATAACCCGGCTGCCAGTTAATACAATGTATTGGACAATAGGCTATCTACGCAAGTTTTATAATTGTACACAATTGTATCGTAACAAAATATAAAGTTAGCTGGATTTCCAATTTCTCCCTTCCAATCAATAAACTCAAAGGAAATATTAATTGTAATTGTAATTTAAATGTTTGTGATGGCGCATCGTCCACTAATCCAAAACAGAACATCACATTTCATTTGTTTAAGAAAGAACTGCGGATGCTGGAAAAATCGAAGGTAGACAAAAATGCTGGAGAAACTCAGCGGGTGAGGCAGCATTTATGGAGCGAAGGAAATAGGCGATGTCTCGGGTCGAGACTCTTCTTCAGACTGACTATTCCTTCGCTCCATAGATGCTGCCTCACCTGCTGTTTCTCCAGCATTTTTGTCTACCATCACATTGCATTTCCATGGCACAATAAAAAAAATGCCAAAGTCTCTTATCATGAGAGTCTGTTGAACTACCTACCATGAGTTAGAACATATGTTGTCTAGACTGCTTACCTGCAAAGCACAGCCACGAGCTACAGCTTCATCTGCATTTAAAGTAGTACTGAGGGGTTTTCCAAAGAATTTAGTAATTCTCTCTTTAATAGCAGGGATACGAGTTGCTCCACCCACTATCTCGACAGCATAAATATCCTCTCGTTTAAGCTCTATGGAAAAGAGGAACATGTATCACTGCTGGACTATAGTAGCAGATTTTTACTGGTGGAGTATATCAGTTGTGAGATAGAGATAGAAAAGCATGTTCCATCATGAAAGTATTTTTTTAAGAACGCCTTTTAATATCTGGTATTAGGATCAGAGTTGCTCAACATGCTGTAACAAGACCATTCAGCTCATGTGCAATACTTTTATTCTGTAATTAGAAACAAGAAAAAAAAATACGAACAGTCAAAACTAATCCAGTCACAAGGAACTGCAGATGCTGGAATCTTGATCAAAACACAAAGTGCTGAAGGCACTGAGTGGGTCAATAGACAATAGATGGAGGAGTAGGCCATTCAACCCTTCAAGCTAGCACTGCCATTTAATGTGATCACGGCTGATCATCCCCAATCAGTACTCCATTCCTGCCTTCTCCCCATATCCCCTGACTCCGCTATCTTTAAGAGCCCTATCTAGCTCTCTCTTGAAAGTATCCAGAGAACCGGCCTCCACCGCCCTCTGAGGCAGAGAATTCCACAGACTCACAACTCTCTGTGAGAAAAAGTGTTTCCTCGTCTCTGTTCTAAATGGCTTACCCCTTATTCTTAAACGGTGGCCCCTGGTTCTGGACTCCCCCAACATCGGGAACATGTTTCCTGCCTCTAGCATGTCCAAACCCGTAATAATCTTATATGTTTCAATAAGATCCCCCCTAATCCTTCTAAACTCCAGAGTATACAAGTCCAGCCGCTCCATTCTCTCAGCATATGACAGTCCCGCCATCCCGGGAATTAACCTTGTAAACCTACGCTGCACTCCCTCAATAGCAAGAATGTCCTTCCTCAAATTAGGGGACCAAAACAGTCAGGCAGCATCTGCGGAAGGAATGAACAGAGAGGACTTAAGACAGATTAGGGGTCGGGACCCTTCTTCAGACTGATCAGATCAAAAATTAACGTAATTAAAAATGAATACTCACTGGTTTGCTCCATAAGACTACGAAGAGGGGACTCCACTCTGGACAAAAGTGGACCACACATCTCTTCAAACTGGCCCCTAAAAACATTACAAAACAAAAGTGATTGTGTTTGAAAATCTGGTTCAAAATATTCATCCTGCAACTTTTAAAAGGTAACTAGATAAAAACATATTCTGATTTTTAAAAAAAATCTGGTTATTTAAATTGCATTTTTAGATTGTTCCTCTAATGAAACATCCTAATAATAAATTAATGTAATGCAGCAGAACGTTGACTAAATGGTTATTCAAACTGAGATAAGCACCAACTAAATTATGAATCAAAGCATTGCTACACTTCAATTCAAAAATCTGCTTCTTTGACACCAACGTCCCCAAGTTCAAAAAACAAATGTGGAACGGCACAACTTCCCAACCCTCCTCGTGTATGAATGAATACTTTGTCACATGTGACGTTTCATGCCTGCAAACCCAAGGTATGCAATAGTCACCACATGAAGAGCACACAGAGTTGCGCCATGTCCAGACGGAACCCCAGGTAGAACAGTAGGGAACGACTTTCACATCGGATACCGTGGTACCATTATCACCCTTTCATAAGCTACTCACAATGGGCAATACTCATCAGCCTTGCCATGAATCGTCAAATCTCAAAGAATGATATAAACATTCAAATTCAACATTGACGTTAGTGAAACGTGACAGTAAGCTCAGTTTGTCTTTCAGACGAAGATAATCCATTCAATAATACATCTTTTTAAAAATCCATTTATCCCAGCAGTTTTGTGAAAACCTAATGCAATTTGTCATCCTTGCACAAAATAAAGATTCATTTTCTACATATTTGTTAATGTTAGGAATGGCACAGCGGTAAAGACCCAGGTTTGATCCTGACTACGGGTGCTGTCTATACATAGTTTGTACGTTCTTCCCGTGGTTCCCCCCCCCCCCCCCCCCCCCCCCCAAGTGCTCCGGTTTCCACCCACACTCCAAACACAAATAGGTTGGTAGGTTAATTGACTCCGGTAAAGATTATAAATTATAAATTGTCCCTAATGCGTAGGGACATTCAACATTAATATTACAGTGAAATGTGACAGTAACATGTTTGTCTTTTAAATGGTTGGCACAGACTCAGTGGGCGGAAGGGTCTGTTTCTGCGCTGTATCTCAAAACTAAATTTTGAAATACCAGACAATAATACATATATACTTTAAAACATAATACAACACGAGAGGTGTTTCCCTATTCCCTAGTTCAGGTCTTGAGGCTGTCCTTTGCGTAAGCGAATCATTAGGCTCTGCTGAAAATGACATTTTGAAGCAGTAGCTTTTGAATTGCATGGAGAAATAGCTGCCAACCACGTCCAGCAAATGAATCACTCCCTATTTTGAGTTTTACACAGCTGCTGATATCATGACTGCATTATCCGTTATGGTCTTCCAAATGTGCCCAGTATTCAGTCCTATCGACAAACATACATCCTAAAGCTCTGACTTTACACTAAACAACACAATTTAATTGCAGCATTGAATTTGTCAACTACAGAACTCTGGAGTGCAACGATGATCGGTCTCGTGGACTGGACAGCTAGATAAATGCTCTCCAATTAGGAAGATAGCAAGTCTGGAAAATGCAGACATGTTTAGCATGCAACAATCACATTTTAAATATCAGTATTCTAGCCACCTGCCATAGATAGAAGATTTGTTTAAATGAGTTAGGTGGTAAAAGGAAAATAAATTGTTCCCCCTCGACTTAACACCAAGCTTTACAAAAACTTGCTATCAGGCTTTTGTTAAACAAATATTCCTTTATAAACTATTTATCCTTGCACATTTGGTGTAGGTCATATGAAAACCTACGAGTTATCCATAACTAGCGTAAATATCCTCAATGCCAAGTCACTACACCTCAACTGTACAATCAGTTTCAAAAGACAAATCAGCTCCTGTTTCCCATTAATGCTCATTGCATGGAATTCAAATTACATTTTTTTAAACACCTTCTGACAGTGAAATACGGAAGAGAGTATACGGACACATACAAATTAACCATATAACAATTACAGCACGGAAACAGGCCATCTCGGCCCTACAAGTCCATGCCGAACAAATTTTTTTCCCCTTAGTCCCACCTGCCTGCACTCGTACCATAACCCTCCATTCCCTTCTCATCCATATGCCTATCCAATTTATTTTTAAATGATACCAATGAACCTGCCTCCACCACTTCCACTGGAAGCTCATTCCACACCGTCACCACTCTCTGCGTAAAGAAGTTCCCCCTCATATTACCCCTAAAATTCTGTCCCTTAATTCTGAAGCCATGTCCTCTTGTTTGAATCTTCCCTATTCTCAAAGGGAAAAGCTTGTCCACATCAACTCTGTCTATCCCTCTCATCATTTTAAAGACCTCTATCAGGTCCCCCCTTAACCTTCTGCGCTCGATTGGATCATAGGAAATTATCTTTCCATGCATTTTAAGGAGGAGATAAGCTATTTGCACTCCAATGTATTCTGTACCACACAGCGCATTCATCCCAATAACTAGTCAGTATAAACGCTGCATCTCAAATCCAACATTGGTTTGTACCTGTTTAATACTCCAGAAACATCAATGTCATTCATGAAACACTCGATATTCAACGGTAGGTCAGAAGCATTGGCACTCATCAGTTTCTTCAGCTTTTCACATTCCTGAGAAAGGCGGATTACTGCTCGAATCTTTGATTTCACATCCAGTTTGTATTTTTTACTGAACTCTTCACAAAAGTGATTCACTAGCATCTCATCAAAGTTTCTTCCACCCAAGATTGGGTCAAAAGCAGTAGCAAGCACCTAGGACGACACAAACATCCAGTTAAAAAGGCATGGGAACAAAAGATACAAATTCCAAAAATAAACGTTGCGACATTTCCAGGCGCATCCTCATTTCTCACATCTCTTTTTAAAATCACGTGCTCACCAACCAACAGTAATTCATATTTTAAAAAGTTGATTGGAGTTGAAGTTGGCAGAGTAGAGTGTGGAACCACAAATCTCCAGATTCAGGGATAGTTTCTTCCCCAGCTGCTATGAGGCAACTGACCCTTCCCATCAACAGCTAGAGAGCAGTCGTGAGTTACTATCTACCTCATTGCAGACCCTCGGACTATCTTTGATCGGACTTTATCTTACACTAAACGTCATTCCCATTATTCCCTTTGTCATGTATCTGTGCACTGTAGGTTGCTCAATTGTAATCATGTATTGTCTTTCCACTGACAGGTTAGCACGCAACAAAATCTTTTCACTGTACCTCGGTGCACGTGACAATAAACTAAAGTAAACTAACATGCTTGGATGATTTTGAAAAGGTATAATGACTGTATCAGCTACAAATGTTCTTGCTAGCCTCTTTTACTATTAAAGAATCATAGAGTGATACAGTGTGGAAACAGGCCCTTTGGCTCAACTTGCCCACACCGGCCAACATCTCCCAGCTACACTAGACCCACCTGCCTGTATATGGTCCATATCCGTCCAAACTTGTCCTATCCATGTACTCTCTTCTTAAACATTTGGAAAGTCCCAGCCTCAACTACCTCCTCTGACAGCTTGTTCCATACACCCACTATCCTTTGTGTGAAAAAGTTACCCCTCAGATTCCTATTAAATCTTTTCCACTTCACCTTGAACCTATGACCTCTGGTCCTCGATTCCCCTACTCTGGCAAAGAGATCCTGTGCATCTTCCCGATCTATTCCTCTCATGATTTTATACACCTCTATAAGATCACCCCTCATCCTCCTGCGTTCCAAGGAATAGAGACCCAGCCTACTAAACCTCTCCCTATAGCTCACCCTCTAGTCCCGGCAACATCCTCGTAAATCTTCACCGAACCCTTTCAAGCTTGACAATATCTTTTCCATAACATGGTGCCCAGGACTGAACACAATACTCTAAACACGGTCTCACCAACGCCTCGTACAACTGCAACATGATCTCCCAACTTCTATACTCATTCTTTACCATATTGATTTAGGTATGGAACTACTGCCAAAATATTATTCGTAGATAGTTTTAAGAACTTGGAACAGTACAATCAGGGAATTGGCCCTTTAGCCCCCAATGTCTCTACCAATGATAATGCCAAATTATACCAGTTCCATCTGCCTGCATATGGTCTAAATCTCTTCATTGTGTGCTTGCTCAAGTGCTTGGGCAAATATTACTGTATCTGATTTCTCCATCTCTACCAAATGTGGTAGGTTCCAGGTACTCACCACATTGCAAAAATAAACTTGGCTCGTGAAACTCCTTGAATCTTTCCCCGTCTCACCTTAATATGTCCTCTAGTACCCGACATAGAAGGAAGCCATTTAGTCCATCGCGTCTGTGTTAACTGTGCTAAGTGATTGTATGATACAATTTGTAATTTAAACTAACTAAATTAAGCCAGAACGACTTTAAAAGTCAATTTTTTTTCCAGAGATTAAACACTAAGCAAATCAATATTGGCTTTTCCATTAGCACCGTTTAATTCTATATCAAGTTTGTACGCATTTCCATTATACATCTATAAAAAAATCAAGTTATTAAGCTGAAGTGTGAATGAATACTGCTTCACCTTACCTTCAGTTTACCTTTATTGAACGCACAAATAGAAACCTGAAATGCAGAATGCCCCAAATCAACAAAAACAACATTCCTTGGCTTCTCCTCAGGGGCCGGTAAATCTTGCTTATAAATCCCATATGCAAGGGCAACTAGAAATAAATCAATAGGTGCAATTACAAAATGTCCCAGAGAACCAATTTTAATTAACAGTAGAAAGTAAACATGCAGGTACAGCAGGCAGTGAAGAAATCTAATGGCATGTTGGCCTTCATAACGAGAAGATTTGAGAAAAGGAGCAAAGAGACCCTTCTGAAGTTGCACAGGGCCCTGGTGAGACCACATCTGGAGTATTGTGTGCAGTTTTGGTCTCTTAATTTGAGGAAGGATATCCTTGTTATTGAGGCAGTGCAGCGTAGGTTCACGAGGTTAATCCCCGGGATGGTGGGGCTGTCATACGAAGAAAGATTGGAAAGACTGGGCCTGTATTCACTGGAGTTTAGAAGGATGAGACGGGATATTTTAGAAACATATAAAATTATAAAAGGACTGGACAAGCTAGATGCAGGAAAAATGTTGGAGAGTCCAGAACCAGGGGCCACAGTCTAAGAATAAAGGGGAGGCCATTTAAAAATGAGATGGAAAAAAACATTTTCAACCAGAGTTGTGAATTTGTGGAATTCTCTGCCACAGAAGGCAGTGGAAGCCAATTCATTGGATGAATTTAAAGTGAGTTAGAGCTCTTGGAGCTAGCGGAATCAAGGGATATGGGGGAGAAGGCAGGCACAAAATACTGATTGTGGATGATCAGCCATGATTACAATGAATGGCGGTGCTGTCTTGAAGGGCCCAATGGCCTCCACCTGCACATATTTTCTATGTTTCTATGAGAGGTCAACACAAAGGGGGCAAAATAATGAAAAATCCAGAGGTATTTAACTTAATAGGCATTTAAAGATTATTTTTTCATCCTCTCTCATTCTGGGTTTGAGATAAGGGGATCTAGAATAATACTGCTCTAGACATAACACCATCTGGCTAAGGGAGAAAACAGAATCCCCAATGAATGGATCAATGAGATTCTCCAGAAACAGCAAGCACATGTGGATACTAATTAAAGCTAATGGTGTTCACACCCGGATACCATATCTTACAAAGAAAATATTCATGTAAGATTTGATTCAAAACCACTGTTTAGTCTGATAAAAGTTTACCACA
The DNA here is from genome assembly GCF_028641065.1 of Leucoraja erinaceus. NCBI lineage: Eukaryota > Metazoa > Chordata > Chondrichthyes > Rajiformes > Rajidae > Leucoraja > Leucoraja erinaceus. Next base: position 54,748,630 of record NC_073387.1, on the reverse strand, counting down.
TTAAAATAACATCATTCATCAACTTGTACACTTATCTGAATTTACATTCAGCAAATGACACAGCATGGTGGTACAGATGTAGCGTTGGTGCCTGACAGCACTAGAGACCTGGGTTCGATATTGACTGCGGGTTCCTTCTGTACGAATTTGTACTTTGTCCTCATGACCTGCATGGGGGTTTCTCCCACATTCCAAAGATGTATAGTTTTGTCGGTTAATTGGCTTGGTAAAATTGTAAATTGTCTCCAGTGTGTGTAGGATAGTGTTAGTGTGCGGGGATCGCTGGTTGGCACGGACTCGGTGGACAGAAAAGGCTGTTTCCGCGCTGTAGCGCGAAACGAAACCACGGGCAAGAACTGTGAATAATCTCCCATCCCTCTCACCGCTACCACATCATTCCTTTGACCAAATAATAAGTATCCTAGATTCAATAATCGATTATCCAAAATTATCAAAGCTCTGTGACCAATGTCCAAATAGCAAAATATGAAATCATACCGGCAAATATTTAGACTAATACGAGCTTATATGTTAGATAGATTTCTGAGGGAAGCATTACATGTCGGTGCTGTTAACTGGAGACAGAAAGATCCTGGGAAAATGATATCAGTTCTCTCCTGGGGGGGTAAGTAGGAGAGCACCATGTACAAGTAAGGCAGCTTACACCCATACCTCCTTCAGGGGCGGAAATCGCTATCGAAACGTGGGGGAACACAATTTGGGGACACAGTTTCTTGGTGGCCGCATGCACACGCGAGGTTTTGGGGGCTTCAGCCGTGGGCCTTGTGGACGGTAACATCGGGAGCTGACCTGGTTGGTGACCGACTCCGAAGTGCAGCAACAGCAGCATCGTCTGTCCAGAATTGTGGGGCTTGAATCGGCCCATTCGCGGGACCTTTCATCGCCCAGCGCGGCTTAAAATCAGCCAGCGGGGGCTTCAACATCAGGAGCCTCGATCGCCTCGATTCAGCAATTTGATTTTAAGCTGCGCTGGGCGATGAAAGGCCCCGCGAACGGGCCGATTCAGCCCTTAGAAAGCGTCTGACACCTGCTTGAATCTTTCAAAAGCTACAATGTGATAAAATAACACTTGAACAAATAAACATTAAGCAAATAAAGGCAAACAGAAGAACTAACCTTGGAGGGGGGGAGAGAGAGAGAGAGAGAGAGAGATGGGAAAAAATAACTAAATAACGCGAGTGACCGTGAATGCAAGCCAGCCAGGAAACCCGTTCAACTGGAGCACTTAATGCCCTGACCCGTTTAAATCTTTCCCATCTACCAATACATCCAACTAGTTCAAATGTAATTGTATCCGCATCAGACAGTTTTAAGAAATTCTCCTTGAATACCTTCAGTAATACTTGAATGTCAAAACACAATTGGTGACACATTGTGTTAATATGATGTTAATAATGACAGTTAACAAGCGCTTAACAGTGACATCCCCACTGTCTCTCGGAAAGCGGATGTTTTAATAGATTTTTTTCTCCAAATTTCAAAATCCGGATTACAAAACATGGGGGGGGGGGGGGGGGGGGGGGGGGGGTCCCCCACCTCTCGAAACATGGGAGGGATGTGCCCCTTCCATCCCCCCCCCCCCCCCCCCCCCCCCCCCCCGAGATTTCCGCCTATGTTTGCCAGACAAAATTTCATCTCTGTTTCTATGTTCTAGGTGGGAGAGCAAGGCGAGTGGAGGAAGGAGTTCATGGATTCACAGAAGTATGGATATGTTAACTGAGTGGATGAAATATTGGCAAATGGAATATAATGTGACCAAATGTGAAATTGTGCATTTGGGAAGTAAAAACAAAAGAGTATTATTTAAATAGGGGGAAAAAAACCCCCAACAGAAAGCTCCTGCACAAAAGGGATTTGGGATTCCTTGTGCATGAACAAAAACTCACACAAATGTGCAGCAGTTATTAGGGAAAGACAATGGAAATATTAGTTATTAATTCAAGAACCTTGGACTAGATAAGTAGACGTCTTACTGCAACTGAACAAGGCTCTAGTAAGATCAAATCTAGAATACGGCAAATGTTTTTGGTCCTCCTACTTAATGAAAGATATTATGTTATTAGAGGCAGTTCAGAGAAGATTAACAAGGATAATCCCAAATAAGGTGGCCGAATTCTCCGAGGAGTAAAGGTTCAACTGGCTGGGACTCAGTTTACTGAAATTTAGGAGAAGGTACCTTATTGATACAACATTTTTAGGGGGCTCGACAGGTCAAATGCTGATCTGGATACTTCCAGGTCCTGGATATTTCCTATCATGAGTTCTCAGAACAGAGGGCATCCATTTAAGATGAATACGAGGAAGAATGTATTGTCCCAGAGAGCTGAGAGGTTTAGGAACTCCATGCCAGACAGGGTTATGGGACGAGAGTTCCAGTGGTATGCTGTATTGTTAAACATGTTGCCCTATAAATGAGAAGTTATACCTACGACCAATATTAAAGATTTCAAACCTCTGTTCAACTGGAGCTACACATAAACCCAGAGTCGCATTCTTTATAATGAAAGAACATTAAATAATTGTCACTGTAGACAATAGGTGCAGGAGTAGGCCAATCGGCCCTACGAGCCGGCACCGCCATTCAATGTTCCTGCCCCCATATCCCCTGACTCCGCTATCTTTAAGAGCCCTATCTAGCTCTCTCTTGAAAGTATCCAGAGAACTGACCTCCACCGCCCTCTGAGGCAGAGAATTCCACAGACTCGCAATTCTGTGTGAAAATATTGTTTGTGAAATATTGTTGCATGCCAAATGATTTACTGTAACCTCCAATACAGTAGGATAAGGGGGAAGCTGATCCCCTTGGCCACAGCTTATCCTTAAGCTTTACAGCTTAAGGATAAGGGGGAAATCCTTTAAAACCGAGATGAGGAGAACTTTTTTCACACAGAGAGTGGTGAATCTCTGGAACTCTCTGCCACAGAGGGTAGTTGAGGCTAGTTCATTCGCTATATTTAAGAGGGAGTTAGATGTGGCCCTTGTGGCCAAGGGGATCAGAGGGTATGGAGAGAAGGTACGGAATACTGAGTTGGATGATCAGCCATGATCATATTGAATGGCGGTGCAGGCTCGAAGGGCCGAATGGCCTACTCCTGCACCTAATTTCTATGTTTCTATGTTAATACAGGCCACCCACACAATTCAGCTTTTTGGGTAGGGGAAATTTGGGATTTAAAAAAATTAGAGATAAAGAATAAAATTTGCTCCCACTGAGGTTTTGTGTAAAAAAAAGTAAATAAACGCAAATTTTTTGTCAAGTTTAATTACTTAACATTTACGCAGATGACATGGCTTTGTTTTGCAGACTGTTTCATTAGGAATGCACTGCCACTCCAAAAAGGAGGGGGCACCTGTAGTTGTAACATTTCAAAGAGTGAAGCATTTAAATTGTTCTGCATACATGTGACATTTATTAGTATATGTGGCTCTTTAAGAACAATTAAATGCTACATACTCTACAAACACATAAGTGCTAAGTTTTAACAGAAGTTGGATTATTGCTACACAACTCCCTAGGTATTGATTATAATTTGTGCAAGTCACAATGAGTTAATATCCATTCTGCTGACCAGGCTAACTTCATATCTTATCCATACCAAAATGAAACAGCACATTTCCGGTTTCCCTCTCAAACGGCAACAATATATTTTTTGTACTGGTACAAATCAGTTGATGGAATAAACTAGCGTGTTTGCACAATAAGATGGCTATTTATAGCCGATTAACTGCAGTTCTTACCTGAAGTGGTTTCATTAATGAGCCGCAAACAGTTGAGTCCTGCAATCTGCGCAGCGTCCATTACGGATCTCCTCTCAACATCGGTGAAGAAACATGGAACCTGTAGAAAATAGTCTATTAGTGGCCAGTAGGTAAGTGGTCAATAAGAATGGAATTAAAAACACTCAATAAATGTTAAAAAAATCCCCACATTGTACAAAATTAGCAGTACTTTTGACGACTTACCGATATCACGCAATCCATGACTGGTTTCTTTAGCGAGGCTTCTGCGGTTTCTTTCAGTTTGGTCATCAACATTCCTGTCACCTGCTCTATGGTAAAATTTCGTTCTTCTTCCATGTAGGAAACCTTCCAAAATAAAAGAAAGCAATAATGCTGCATTAAAGTCTGCTTATGCGGAAAAAATGCACCCCAAATAAAAGATGCAATTGTTCACAAACCCATTTATTAAAATGATAACGGCAGATAAAAATAAGTGGCAACAAGGCAGAAAGAACTTGCAGTTGCCATTCACAACACTCTGGGTATCTGGAGAGAGTTGCCAGAGGAGGTATTTTTGGCAGGAACACAAAGGAACAAGATTTAAAACACTTGGGACAGGTACATAGTTAGGAAAGGTTCAGAGGAACATGGACCAAATGGGACTAGCTTAGATGGGGTTCATTGGTCGGTATGGACGTTGGGCCGAAGGGCCTGTTTCCCTGCTGTATGACTCTATGACATCAGTTAATTCCACATCCAGTTGTATATGTTTTTTTTTTTTTTTTTTTAAATCAGTAGAGTAAACGTTCTCTGATCAAGCATCTCAGGAATGTGGTGGTGTTAGCCAGTGGTTTTCCCAGACTATGGATCTTACTAGAGTTATCCCTACACACCATTTTCAAAATTTTTAGAACCATGTTACACAGCAATATAATTAATTTTCTAGTGAATCAAGTGAGTTTTAAGGGAAGATAGACATAAAATACTGGAGTAATTCAGCAGATTGTACTTCCGGTGGCGCTGGTGCCAGCAGCCTCCACCTACAGCTCGGTATCTTTTTGTTTTTTTGTTTATTTAGTTATGTAAAAGTGTATTTTTTTGTGTTTTTTTATGTGGGGGAAGAGGGCACGGTGCGGGGGATACCGTACTTCAGCCGCTTCCTGGTGAGGACGCGACTATTATTCGAGTCGCGTCCTCGCCCCCCCCCCCTCCCCCCACAGCGGCCTACCTACCTGGATTGGCGCGGCCTTTCCTGCCGGGATCGACCGGAGCTCCAGCAGCGGCGGGACAGCGCTGAAACATCGCGGGGCTGGCGATGCCTTACCGGGGGTCGCCGTCTGGAGCCCGGAGTGCTGGACCTGCTGCACCAACATCCTGGAGCTGCGGTTTGCGGAGCTCCCAACGCGGGCGGCGCTGATGGACAACGCGGGGTCCTGCGACTCTGCCCGGCTCGGCCTGCGGACTCAGGAGCTGCAGACTCCGGCAGCAAGAGGCGGCTGATCAGGAGGTCCGGGCCGCTGAGGAGGAAGATGCTCACCGTCGGGGTTCGGCGTCGGCGTTCCACCAGCCCGGCGTGAGGGCCTGAACATCGGGCCACCCGGGGCGGCGACTGCAGGTGCTCGGAAGGCCCAGACCACGGATGAACACGGAGGGGAGGCTGGCTGGACTATGGTGCCTTCCTCACCTTGGTGCCATTTATGTTATGTTGTGTCGTGGACTTTCTGTGTTTGTGCTTTTTTTAAAATTTTTAATTTTTAATTCAATTTCAATTTTATTTTTAATATGTTGTATTATTTATTTATTATTTATTTTTATTATTTTTTTGTGATTTTTTTATGATACTGCCTGTAAGGGAAATTCATTTCGTTGTCTCAAATTGAGACAATGACAATAAATTTGAATACAATACAATACAGATCAAGCAGCATCTCTGGAGAAAAGGAATAGGTGACGTTTCGGCTCAGAGCCTTCCTTCTTCAGCCCCTTTCCATCATCTTTCCCCAGTCCTGCATGGCCTGCTTTTAGGTCTCCGCAACTTCCATAAGCAAACTGCCCTGGTAGTAAAATATTTCATTGCCAAGTTCAACACTGGGTTTTACGGGAGCAGGGATCAGAGCCCAGATGACTTTCAGCTTGCATGCTTCAGCTTGTCAAATAAGCTGAAACTCACAATTCCAGTCCGGGCCACAAGAGGAATCGAAAATAGGAGCAAAGAGGTCCTCCTGCAGTTGTACAGAGCCCTAGTGAGACCACACCTGGAGTATTGTGTGCAGTTTTGGTCCCCTAATTTGAGGAAGGACATTCTTGCTATTGAGGGAGTGCAGCGTAGGTTTACAAGGTTAATTCCCGGGATGGCGAGACTGTCATATGCTGAGAGAATGGGGCAGCTGGGCTTGTACACTCTGGAGTTTAGAAGGATGAGAGGGAATCTCACTGAAGCATATAAGATTGTTAAGGGCTTGGACACGCTAGAGGCAGGAAACATGTTCCCGATGGTGGGGGAGTCCAGAACCAGGGGCCAGTTTAAGAATAAGGAGTAAGCCATTTAGAACGGAGTCGAGGAAACACTTTTTCCTCAGAGAGTGGAGAGTCTGTGGAATTCTCTGCCTCAGAGGGCGGTGGAGGCAGGTTTTCTGGATGCTTTCTAGAGATAGCTAGAGAGGGCTCTTAAAAATAGCGGAGTCAGGGGATATGGGGAGAAAGCAGGAACGGGGTACTGATTGGGGATGATCAGCCATGGTCACATTGAATGGTGGTGCTGGCTTGAAGGGCCGAATGGCCTACTCCTGCACCTATTGTCTATTGTCACACATGTGGATCCCCAGTGCTTCCAGTATCAGCTACACTTCTAGCCCACTGTTCTTTGATACACGGCCCACCTTGCAGGTATGCAGATCCACAAATGACAGACACTTGGGAGTGCCAATGGGGGAAACAGATGCTGAGTCATCAGATACCAGATTATTGGAGTTCAATTGAAGGACGGCACGGTGGCGCAGCGGTAATTTGCTGCCTTACAGCGCCACAGACCCGGGTTTAATCCTGACTGCGGGTGCTGTCTGTACGGAGTTTGTAAGTTTTCCCTGTGTTTTCTGCGGGTGCTCCAGTTCCCCCTCCCACACTCCAAAGACGTACAGGTTTGTAGGTTAACTTGCTTTGGTAAGTTGTAAAACTGTCCATAGTGTGTGTCGTTTAGTCTTCTTCTTGCTTAAGGCGTGACCAGCCTAACGTTGCGGGACAACTTGTTCTATTTGATCTATTTGTTTGTGCACGTCAGGTTGATTGCATTAGTCGAAACAGGGTGGACCACGTGAAGGTTGCAATCTCCCACCCGTTGGTTAGTGCATGGGGTGATTACTGGCCGGCACAGACTCAGTGGGCCAAAGGGCCTGTTTCCGCCCTAATTGCACTTGAATAATGCTTCAAACATGAGAATTATTTAGCATGGGATATTATTAAACCATATTCTGAATTATTTGACGTTAATTCATCTCCTCCAGAGTTGTCCCAAGAACAAACTGTTACATGTCTTTTCAGGCAACCAGGAGTATTCCAGAAACACCGTCATCTAACATAGGGTATCAGCTGGTGATGAGATTGGGATTTTTCTGATCCTTTGCCTGAAAGTACAAGCAGTTCTGGAGAAATTCGAGCCTGCATGTCAAATTTATAATCTTGGAACAAAGCCATTAGTTACTGGGAAATTGCAAGGATACGTTTATAGTTTTTAAAGATACAGCTGGGGAAACAGGCCACTGTGCCACCCAAGAACCCATCAGTTGGGATGGCAATGTAGAGAGTAGCAGACCTATACACCTCATTCTATGATGCCTCAGTGAGAAATAAAAAGAGGAAATTGACATTCAGAAGCTGCTTATCTGAAGTTAGGGGTATGGTGATCATATTCTATTTAAGAGCACCAAGGACCTAACATTGTTGATGCTTGCATTAATTAAAAACTATTTCACAACTTAGTATGTCACACCAATTGGAAAAATCCACAATGGTCCACAAAAATAAGTCGATTAACAACTGACCAATGTTCTATGGTATTTACCACCATTGCCTTGTGCAGATTATGGATCTCGAGCAAGGTGTTTACTAATAACTGTTGGTGTTTAATTTTTACTTGAAGTAGGCATTAACCAGTTTCAAAGAGCCAAGGCAAAGCTAAATAAAATTAATTTAAAACATCTCTCTTCCTCCAGGTCGTGCCAGATTTCAGCAGAGTGTAAACAAGCATTGGCAGTAGGGGACGGTTTCTGACTTCCATCCCAGTGACAAAGCATGTACTTTTAGGAGCAGATTTTGATAAGAGTAGTGACACTGACCTTAACACCTGCTGTACCATTTGACATCTGAACAAGGTCATACGCAAGCTTGGGTTGCTCAGTTCTTAGATACGGGTCTGTTAAAGTTCGCCCATGGAGCCGCTTAAATCCTTGTATAGTGTTTTTTACATTTGACAGCACCTGGAAAACAAAAAAATTAAAACTTAATCCCCAATATCTCAACACAATGGGCGGGATTTTAATGCAATCATTGAGATGTAATTCTGTGGAATTTATTTTACGCATCTCTTAAGAACTTCAAGCCAAGAGCACCTTTGATGTGAATATGTTGTTGGAATATGATGGGACATTGTGTGAATTATTTATTTATTTTTTAAACAGAGGATTTTAAAACAGAAGATAGTGGTGCCTGAAATGCACTGCCAGAACAGGTTGGATGCAAATATGAATTGGGGAATGTTGGGGCATTCAAAAGGCTTTTAGATTGAAACATGAAATGGAAGGATATGGACCACATGCAGGCAGAGAAGATTAGTTTAACTTGGCATCATGTTCGGCATGGACATTGTGGGCCTCCTCTGTTGTACGTTCTATGTAAATTTTAAGTTAATTATATGCAAGGTACAATTTGCAATTATAATCAGACTCCGATTTCATCATATTTTTTCCTTAAAACTTGACGGTGGTTTGTTGAAAAGGGATTTACAACTAGAACTCTGAAACACAAGTAGAACATGTCGGGAATGTGGCAAAGCAGCAGAATTAACATTTCAAGTTGACAATTTTTCAGCAGAATTACTAGATGAGAAGGCTATTAACCACGAGTGCTAACTCTGCTTCTCTTGCCACTAAGCCTGCGTATGTTGCAGAGCTTTTCCAATGTTTTGTTTTGATTTTGTTTGTGTTGTTAGTTTGCTGTATTCGGGCAGCATGTTTTCCGCTAATAGACAAGTCAACGTTCTCATAACAACCGTTCCTGGAAGATTTTTTAAAAAAGGGACGCACTGAACACTTCCCACCTGACTTTTGGCCGCAGCTCCAACTGTACGATTTCTGGGTCCCAAAGCCACATAAGACCTGAAAGTTTAAAATAAAATGTACAGATTAATATTCTAAGATCTTGCATTCTGTGGTCTATTTTGCATTAAATCCTAATTATTGTCTCCAGTAGTCCGAGCCCAAAAAGGCTAAAAGTGTCACAGCATTGCAAAGTTGTTTTTTTTTAAAATATCAATGTGCTCATGTTGGATTCTAGTTAACATCCAGGTCAGAATCTGTCATTTTTGCCAATAACTCTGACTCCGCTACCTCATAGTAGTCATGTAGACCCATTATCAGTAAAAGACAGTTGGGAGAGTTTCCAACTGCTTAATGAATGTTGCATTGATTATACTTTGTTAAAGGCCAGTCAATAAATCATGCGTCAGTTCATTTACATTTTTGCATTCAGGACTTTAAGATGCCTGAATCTGGGGCCTAGATGAAAAGGCAGTTTCTATCAACAAACAAAACAGTACTGTAACTGACTGTTAACATTGCCAGCATGAATAGTAAACCTACTTATAGGAGCTCAGTTTGAAGAAGGGTCTTGACACAAAACGTCACCCATTCCTTCTATCCAGATACTGCCTGTCCAGCTGAGTTACTCCAGCATTTTGTATCCACCTATTTATAGGAACCTCAACCAAGATAGTATTGTGCCTTAAAGACCCCATTAACAAAATCTTAAATTAAGTATTAAATCTGCTTCGCAAATCAGAACAGAAGATGACACAAGATCATTGGACCACAGATCGAGGCAATTTAAAACAACCTTTTGTGGTGCTTTAGCTACTCTCAGTGACTTCAGGATGTTATTTGAACTCTAACATTGCGGAATAAATTCAGGAGAATGGATACAAGAGTCAATAGATGGGGTCCACTGGAAACATCATAGAATAATGGGGAATTCACGGCACAGATGGCCATTCAGCCCACTGCATCCATGGTGGCCAGAAATACACAATTTAGGTTAATCCCTCTTTCCAGTTCTTGGCCCATGGGCTCGTGGTTATGGCCCTTGAGGTGCATTTGAAACATGATGAATTTCTTCTGCACCATTATTTCAATCCATCATTAGTCATTATTTTAGAAACATAGAAACATAGAAATTAGGTGCAGGAGTAGGCCATTCGGCCCTTCGAGCCTGCACCGCCATTCAATATGATCATGGCTGATCATCCAACTCAGTATCCCGTATCTGCCTTCTCTCCATACCCCCCGATCCCCTTAGCCACATCTAACTCCCTCTTAAATATAGCCAATGAACTGGCCTCAACTACCCTCTGTGGCAGAGAGTTCCAGAGATTCACCACTCTCTGTGTGAAAAAAGTTCTTCTCATCTCGGTTTTAAAGGGATTTCCCCCTTATCCTTAAGCTGTGACCCCTTGTCCTGGACTTCCCCAACATCGGGAACAATCTTCCTGCATCTAGCCTGTCCAACCCCTTAAGGATTTTGTAAGTTTCTATAAGATCCCCTCTCAATCTCCTAAATTCTAGAGAGTATAGTCCTTTTGAATGTACAACTACTGCAAACTCGGAACAAAGTACATTTTGATTACTTCAGTGCTTTATTTTTATGAATCAATGGTATTGGATATAGCTAAAGATCAAAGTCCAGTGATTATTCAAAGTGTAGTAACTATGATTCATGTTGAAAGGAACAGCATCTCCAACCTGCATAAAACAGTTAAACTTTTATAATGTGGTAAGGCTCAATGGAATATTTTGAAAGCAGGACTAGCTTTGAAACATACATGCTTGTTAAATTATACACCACCCTACCGACAAGACAGCTCATGTCCTGCTCAACTAATTACGAGATGATCTATATTAAATCTGGCTGAAACCCAGGGCCATCCTGGTTACAGCATTTGTTCAACTAAATGAAGGAAATGTTTCATTCAGCCTCAAATCTTGCAGACATTGTCCCTTTAAGGATCTTACAGCATGTTCTCAGCCATGATCATATTGAATGGCAGTGCTGGCTCGAAGGGCCGAATGGCCTACTCCTGCACCTATTGTTATTAGATGTTAGAAGTGCAGATCCTTAATGAATATTTCCCAAATATCATGCAGCTGACAGAAAGATATAAAGATATATACATTAGAAACAGGAAACGGGATTGGCGTACTGCACATGTTGTTCCATTGTTTAAAAAGGGTTCTAAGGGTAAACCTAGCAATTATAGACCTGTTAGTTTGACTTCAGTGGTGGGCAAATTAATGGAAAAGATACTTAGAGATAATATATATAAGCATCTGGATAAACAGGGTCTGATTAGGAACAGTCAACATGGATTTGTGCCTGGAAGGTCATGTTTGACTAATCTTCTTGAATTTTTTGAAGAGGTTACTAGGGAAATTGACGAGGGTAAAGCAGTGGATGTTGTCTATATGGACTTTAGTAAGGCCTTTGACAAGGGTCCCCCATGGAAGGTTGGTTAAGAAGGTTCAACTGTTGGGTATAAATGCAGGAGTAGCAAGATGGATTCAACAGTGGCTGAATGGGAGACGCCAGAGGGTAATGGTGGATGGCTGTTTGTCGGGTTGGAGGCAGGCGACTAGTGGGATGCCTCAGGGATCTGTGTTGGGCCCTTTGTTGTTTGTCATGTACATCAATGATCTGGATGAAGGTGTGGTAAATTGGATTAGTAAGTATGCAGATTATACCAAGATAGGGGGTGTTGTGGATAATGAAGAGGATTTCCAAAGTCTACGGATTGATTTAGGCCATTTGGAAGAATGGGCTGAAAGATGGCAGATGGAGTTTAATGCTGATAAATGTGAGGTGCTACACCTTGGCAGGACAAATCAAAATAGGACGTACATGGTAAATGGTAGGGAATTGAAGAATGCAGTTGAACAGAGGGATCTGGGAATAACCGTGCATAGTTCCTTGAAGGTGGAATCTCATATAGATAGGGTGGTAAAGAAAGCTTTTGGTATGCTAGCCTTTATAAATCAGAGCATTGAGTATAGAAGCTGGGATGTAATGTTAAAATTGTACAAGGCATTGGTGAGACCAAATCTGGAGTATGGTGTACAATTTTGGTCGCCCAATTATAGGAAGGATGTTAACAAAATAGAGAGAGTACAGAGGAGATTTACTAGAATGTTGCCTGGGTTTCAACAATTAAGTTACAGAGAAAGGTTGAATAAGTTAGGTCTTTATTCTCTGGAGTGCAGAAGGTTAAGGGGGGGGGGACTTGATAGAGGTCTTTAAAATGATGAGAGGGATAGACAGAGTTGATGTGGACAAGCTTTTCCCTTTGAGAATAGGGAAGATTCAAACAAGAGGACATGACTTCAGAATTAAGGGACAGAAGTTTAGGGGTAACATGAGGGGGAACTTCTTTACTCAGAGAATGGTAGCGGTGTGGAATGAGCTTCCAGTGGAAGTGGTGGAGGCAGGTTCGTTGGTATCATATAAAAATAAATTGGATAGGCATATGGATGAGAAGGGAATGGAGGGTTATGGTGTGAGTGCAGGCAGGTGGGACTAAGGGAAAATAATTTGTTCGGCACGGACTTGTAGGGCCGAGATGGCCTGTTTCCGTGCTGTAATTGTTATATGGTTAATTGAAAAATGGATTTAAAAGTTTAAGTTCTCACAAGTCATTTCCCAGGCTTATTATTTTCTAAAACTTGCAAATTAAAATGTAATTGTAACAGCAACCGTGGGAAACAAAACATTCACCAATATCCCCACACTGATACAGTGACAATCTTTATGGCTCACGAAGGTCACAACGTGTGGGGACCTAGGTAGGGTGGCACAGTGGCGCAGCTGGTAGAGCCACTGTCTTGCAGCTTCAGAAACCCCGGTTCGATCCTGACCTCGGGCGCTGCCCGTGTGGACGTTTGCACGTCTTTCCTGTGACCGCGTGGGTTTCCTCCGAGTACTACCCACATCCCAAAGACGTGTGGGTTTATAGGTTAATTGGCTGCTGTAAATTGCACCTAGAGTGTATGGAATGGACGAGGAAGTGAGATAACATAGAACTGGTGTAAACATGGTCAGCGTGGACTTGGGATGAAAGGCCTGTTTCCGTGCTGTATCTTTTAATCAATCAATCCCCAGGACCCAAGGAATACAATGATGCAGTAAATATGCGTTGACATTTCTTCAAGTGCTTACTTAATACGACAACCACAATAGCTTCCTTAATGCACCCAAGTTTCCTGAATAAAACTATGCTCACATCATAAGCTGGATGTCAGATGTGGAAAAGTATATCATTATGCCAACCTTTATGCAATTGGCAATGAAATCCTCACAAGAATGTTTGCTTGCAGGTCTAATTGCAGCAGAGGACAAAACATTAGTGCCCTCCAAATGCATCTTTCACTCTTGGACATCTCCTGGTCATTAGCACTGTGGTTTAACCATACGCAAGAGCTATCCACAACTAGCACATACTTTTATTTTCTCAACTAAACTCAGAAACAAACTTAAAAAAAGGACAAATGTTGGCTCAAAAGTAGTATTAAAAAAATCCTGAAGCTCAAGCTTTAACAATTAATTGCTACAAAAAAAAAACCCCAAAACTAACAGGAACATAACCAGGTACACAACCATCTGCAGATGCTGGAATCCTGAGCAAAGCACAAAGTGTTGGAAGAATTCAGCAAGGGAATGGACAGACAATGTTTTGGGTTGGGATCCTTCTTTAGACTGAGGTGGAGGGGGGGGGGGAAGGGAATAGGTAGTACTGCTCTGTTTATAGAGCAAAGTTAGGTGCACAACTGGGATTCCGTTCAAAAATTCAATTCGGGATTCGGTTCTCATCAATAATTAAATAATCATCAATAATCAATAATTATTAATGTTTAATGTATCATTCTTAACTGTCACTGTAGGTCATGTTGTTACTTGTGTGTGAATACTTGGCCAATAAACTTATTGAATTCATTCATTCATTCATTCATTCCAGATCACACAATGAAAATGTAGAAATCAGTTTTAAATGGACGTATTTATAGTTTGCTTTACTGATCCCTTTTCATGTTTCTTGATGCTCAATTTTCCTATGATATGGTGGAATCATTAGCAAATGAATTGGAAAAATTAGAAGCCATTTTATTACACAAAAAACCGGGAAGATCTGACAGCAGATATTTGAACAGTTGATGGAATCAGATTCCACAAGATTTTGCACACACTTTAATTGGACTAGTTGCATGGTTACAGGGAAACAGCTGGAGTGTAGCACTAAATTGAATTATTTTGAAAAATATAAAAAAAGTCATGACAGATTGAAGAAGGGTCTCGACCTGAAACGTCACCTATTTCCTTCACTCCATAGATGCTGCCTCACCCGCTGAGTTCCTCCAGCATTTTTGTCTAACAGATTGGAAGATCATCTCCCATGCTACAAAGTTCTATGATACATGAATACAGCCATAACAAGCAATGATCAAATTATCAAGAGGAAGAATAATGGAGATTGTCTCATTAACAGGAAAGTAATAAATCTGATGTGCAACATGCAGGTCATAAGAGGCAGAATTAGGCCATTCGGCCCAAGTCTACGCCACCATTCAATCATGGCTGATCTGTCTTAACCTCTTAACCCCATTCTCCTGCCTTCTCCCCATAACCCCTGACATCCATACTAATCAAGGCTCTATCTGTTTCTGCTTTAAAAAATATCCATTTGCTTGGCTTCCACAGCCTTCTGTGGCAATGAATTCCAGGGATTCACCACCCTGACTAAAGAAATTCCTCCTCATCTCCTTCCTAAAGGAACGTCCTTTAATTTATTGCGCTGTGATGGTGACAAGCCCTCCTCTGATCATTTCAGAGGTCGGCTACATCCCCCATTTAGCTGTGGAACTACATCAGAAAAAAACAAAAAACACTTTGGCTTTGATGAAGAAACAAGGAACAGTAAATACTGACTTGCAAAAAAACCCTAATTTCTCGGGTGACTCAGCAGGTCGGACAGCATCCCTGACCAACATGGATAGGCGACATTTTGGGATGGGACTCTACGCATTTCACTTGCACTTTATGTGCAATGTGACGAATAAAACTGTATTGTATTGTATTGTATTCTTCACACTGATGGAGTAGAGGGGGAGACAGGTGGAGGATAGTTGGGGCGGGTCAAAGCCTGGCAAGTGATGGATGAGAACCACCCTCTTCTGGATCCACATCCACCCACCTCTTCTAGCTTCCCACCCACTACTCCACTAATGGAGAAGGTTCCTGACCCGAAACATCAGCTATCCATGTTCTCCAGACGCTGACCCATGGAGGTACTCCAGCACTTTGCCCTTTTCTGTGTCTAATGAAGGTTCTTCAACCCAAAATGTCATTGCATGTCTCTTCTCACAGATGCGCCCTAACCTGCTTAGTATTTCCAGCATTTGACAGGTCCTGAGATTTCACCCCCCACTACCATTTCATCTTATTAATTAACTAAATTTAAATGCCTAGTTACCATGGTGAGATTGAAGTTTGCGTTCTGGGGTTATTAGTCTGCACCCCTCAGGATGAATAATCTCGTCATTTAAATACTGTACTAGTTTCCTTCATGAGGAAAGAGAAGCGCAAATGCACAGCTGTCCAAGACCGAGATAAAGAAAAAAAATTATACAAAGATCTTAAACCTTTGGAATTCTCTAACCATGCATGCAACATGACTGAGTGTATTCAAGGGTGAAATATGCAGATTTTTGAACACGATGGGAATTAAGAGACATGGAAGTCAGACAAGAAATCAGATGATATACAAGATCCACAAATTTGTGAATGTGGAATTCTCTGCAATCAAAGGCCAATTCACTAGATATTTTCAAGAGAGTTAGATATAGCTCTTAGGACTAAAGGAATCAAATGATATGGGGAGAAAGAAGGAACGGGATATTGATTTTGGTTGATCAGCCATGGTCATTTTGAATGGTGGTGCTGGCTCGAAGGGCCGAATGTCCTACTCCTGTAGCTATTTTCTATGTTTCTATCACCCATGATCTTACTGAATGGAGAAATATGTTTGAAGAGGCACATGACCCAATCCTGCTCAATTATTAGGTTCCAACATGCTTGTCAGGGAGCGGTTATCAGAGTGAAAGATAAATCAGACATGAAAAAAGGTGCAAGAAGACCAGGCAGGTACAAACCAAGCACGAGAGGCTGGCCAAAAATCACTATTTCCAGGATTGTAATGCAGGTTCTTCCAAGTTCTGTTGAAACTGAAGAATCACAGATTCTGCATTCTTTCTCGCTTGCAAAAAAAAGGCGTATCAGATTGCTACGCTACCAAGAAAAGCAAATAATCTATGCAAAGAAAGATATAGCCAAAATGCCATCTTCTCTCCTCCCCCACTCCTCCTCCCCAGAATCTTACAATAAAGGGAAAAGAGTACACTGTACTGCATCTGCAAACTTCAAGTAAAAAAAAATGTGGCACAATAACTTTAAACACTGCAAGCCATCAACCACCTTCCAGTTTAAAAAAGTGGCATAATATTTCAGTACTGCAACCCATCTTCAATCTCCCAGTTTAAACACATGTAGTACAATAATGTTAACACTATAAGCCATCTTCAGCCTGACAGTGAAAACCAAAATGGCACAATGACTAATACTACAACCCATATCGAACCTTCCAGTTAAAATGAATATTGAACAATCACCTTTAACACTGCAACCCATCCTCAATCTTTTAGTTAAAATAGACCAAGTGGGATGCGTTGGGTCCCTGTCACACAGGAGGCACAATAACCTTTAACACTGCAACCCATCCTCAACCTTTTAGTTAAAATAAATGCAGCACAATTACTTTTAACACTTGCAACCCATCCTTAAACTTCCAATTAAAGCAAATGTTGGTTTAAAACACAATCATGTGTTTTAGAAATAGATTTTTTTTAAGGGGCGTATAATTAGGATTAAAAAAGAGGGGGCATAGTTATAAAGATTAAGAAGGGGGCACGCTGAATGGGAGGAAGGTGGGAGATGCAGGGGTATGCATTGCCGCAGTCAGTCAGACAAGAAACCAAATCAGCATTAATCTTACTGAATGGCGAAGAATGTTTGAAGGGCCACATGAATGAACCCATTGCCCTGCTTTTAATTATTAGGTTCCAACAACATGCTTGGTTGCTTGGGGCAGTGGTTTTCAAACAGAAAGAGAAGAAGTTGAACCGGGAGCAAGGTGTAGCAGGGGGGGTTGGCGAAGGCGAAAAGCAGGATTGGAGTCAAACATGCTTCTCCTCCATTCGAGCAAGATTTATTGCTGATTTGGGACTTCGTGTGGCTTTCTTGTCCCCGACTGACTGCGGCAATGCTACTACACAACTCCCCTGCAATCATCTCACACTGTCCCATACCCCTTGCACCCTCTGAAATTGTGTGGGGGGGGGGGAAAGTAAATAGATTTATTTATTGAAATCATATTCTATGTCGCTCTTCCAAGGGAGATGCTAACTGCATTTCGTTGTCTCTGTACTGTACACGGACAATGACAATTAAAGTTGAATCTGAATGCTGGTTTACACCAAACACACACACACACAAAATGCTGGAGTAACATTTTACTCCCCTCCCTCCCTCCCTCCCCCGGGCCTGTGGGCAAGGACTAGGCCCGGGAGAGCCGGCACCAGGCACACGCGGCCTCCCTCCCTCCCTCCCTCCCCGGGTCGGGCCTGGGCTTGTGGCCGGGGCCAGGCCGATACCTACGGGGTGCTTCTATCGCTGCACTCGTTCGCGGCCGTCTCGATGCCGCCGCCTCTCGCCACGGCCACATAGCAGCTCTGGAAGCCCACGTCGAAGCCCACCACCGACATGGCTGTGCAGCAAACGCCTCAGGGAGAGAGACAAGATCCTTTAATCGTCTCGGACGGAGGAGGAGGAGGAGGGGGGAATAGGCCGGTACTTTTTTCCAGACTGGGACTCGGCCTCCTGGTGGTGGTGCCGCCGCCGGCCTTTCTAATGGAGAGCGGAGACGGACGGACGAACGGACGGACGAACGGCCGCTGCTCTGCGTCTCGTTTCACTTCACTTCACGGCCGGCCGGCGCTCGCACTCGCACGCTCACTCCCACTCCCTCCGGCCAGAGGGGGAGCTGTCGGCGCTGCTCCGGCCGGCTGACCGGGTTCGGGTTCGGTTCGGGCATCTCCGGCGAACTTCGGCTTCGGCCGTCTCCCCTGGTCAACTTCGGCTCCATGCGTCGACTCTCCCCGCCCAGCCCCGTCAACTTCGTGCTTCGTGCATTCCCGGACACCATCGGCTTCGGGGCAGCAACAAGGGGTTCGTTCATTAGGTTACACAGAAAAGCTGGAGAAACTCAGCGGGTGCAGCAGCATCTATGGAGCGAAGGAAATAGGCAACGTTTCGGGCCGAAACCCTTCTTCAGACCTTCAAGGGGTTCGTTCATCTCGTCGTCATCATCGTCGTCGTCATCATCGTAAACTTCGTCATCGCGCCTCCCTTCCCGCTCGGCCGACTTCGGCTTGACGTCAGCTTCGGCGAACTTCGTCATCGCGCCTCCCTTCCCGCTCGGCCTACTTCGGCTTGACGTCAGCTTCGGCGAACTTCGTCATCGCGCCTCTCGCCCGCTCGGCCGACTTCGGCTTGACGTCAGCTTCGGCGAACTTCGTCATCGCGCCTCCCTTCCCGCTCGGCCTACTTCGGCTTGACGTCAGCTTCGGCGAACTGCGTCATCGCGCCTCTCGCTCGCTCGGCCTACTTCGGCTTGACGTCAGCTTCGGCGAACTGCGTCATCGCGCCGCTCGCTCGGCGAACTTCGTCATCGCGCCTCCGTTCCCGCCCGGCCGCACTCGCCACTCGGCGCTGAGGTGGTGGTTGTGCGGCGGCGGCGGCGGCGGCCAGGAGTCAGTGTGGGCGGCGGCGGCACTGGCACTGGAGGAGTTGCTTTGGAACTGGTGGGTGACCGTGAGAGACAGAAGAACACTTCGACAGCGGATTCACCGGTAATAATGCAACGGGCGCGCCACCGTTGAGTGCACAACACGGAAACATTTAGAGCTAGTCGTATACGCCAGGGAAAGGGGGGCCCTTCGGCCCAGCTCGCCCATGCCAACTCATCCAGCCTTGTCCAATATGCCCGCGTTTGGCCCCGCGTCCCTCCAAACCTTGTCCAAGTGGGAGAAGTGCCTGAGTTAGGCGGTGGTGTGTGTGTGTGCCAAGGTTATCCTTTGGCCTTTGCATGTGTATGTATTTATATCGTGGTATATGGACACACTTATCTGTTTTGTAGTCAATACCTACTATGTTCTGTGTGTTGAAGCAAAGCAAGAATTTCATTGTCCTATGCAGGGACACATGACAATAAACTTGAGGTTCTTGTAGGACGGCCTGGGACATTATACTTGGAAAGGAAGGACAAGCTGTATAAAGCTTAGTCCTTGCCCCCAGAGTAAGTTAATCCAAAATCTGTCTCTCTCGTTCTTATGGCGAGTGCGAAGGTGTGTCTTGTATGTGCAAACCAGGACTACTGATTAATGTACTGATGCATGTGTTATGTATGTTCAAATAGGACAACTGACTATAGACACAAAAAGCTGGAGTAACTCAGCGGGACAGGCAACAGCTCTGGAGAGGAATGGGTGACGTTTTGAGTCGAGACACTTCAGGTGTCTAAGAAGGGTCTCGACCTGAAACGTCACCCATTCCTTCTCTCCAGTGATGCTGAGTTACTCAAGCTTTTTGTGTCTATCTTCGGTTTGAACCAGCATCTGTAGTTCCTTCCTACACGTACGACAACTTATTAAGATTCAAGATTCAAGAGAGCTTATTGTCATTTGTCCCACATAGGACAATGGAATTCTTGCTTTGCTTCAGCACAACAGAATATAGCAGACATAAATAAATACAGAACTGATCAGTGTGACCATATACCAATGAATATTACATGTGCCATGTATGTGCAAACTAGGCCAACTGATTAATTTCTTGTCAGATATGTGTTATTCTTCAGTTTGAGTAATTAGACTGCTTGTTTCAATAGCAATAAAACAGGATTGTGATCATAACCAGGCGTGTATATGCTCAGAGCTCCCTTGGGTTATTGGATTGCATTCTTATTTCATCATGCAGCAATGAAAGCAACATCTGCAAACACTTTTGGATGCTAATTAGCTATGTACGCACTTGCATGTAATTCTTGTTGAACCATTCAATCAAGTTTATCAAGTTATGAAAGCCTATTAATCAAAATCAGTTTAAAATTTGTTTTAGAAGCATTAAATTATAGTTTTCTTTAAATTGTTTGGATTCAAGGCATCTATCACAAAATCTTTGGGTTTTTTTTTTTACTAAAAATGTTTAACCTTTTTGAGATGCTGCACAAACCTGGCGACGATATCCACAATTTAATTTTCATTGTAAAGCCACCGTTAATACTTTTGACATTTGCAGCATTACAGTCCGACAATCTGGCACCAATGTAAATGTTGTTGTACTGGCCAATATACTTAGACATAACTCATAGTGAAAATCATTTCTCATCTTTCTTATCTATAATAGATTTTGACTGGCATTGGAGAACTATAAGGATAACTATAAGTACAAACTTGATTGAAATTGTTTTTTGTGTATTATTATCACGTGTACGTTAGAAGATTGAGAGGGGATCTTATAGAAACTTACAAAATTCTTAAGGGGTTGGACAGGCTAGATGCAGGAAGATTGTTCCCGATGTTAGGAAAGTCCAGGACAAGGGGTCACAGCTTAAGGATAAAGGGGAAATCCTTTAAAACCGAGATGAGAAGAACTTTTTTCACGCAGAGAGTGGTGAATCTTTGAAACTCTCTGCCACAGAGGGTAGTTGAGGCCAGTTCATTGGCTATATTTAAGAGGGAGTTAGATGTGGCCCTTGTGGCTAAGGGGATCAGGGGGTATGGAGAGAAGGCAGGTACGGGATACTGAGTTGGATGATCAGCCATGATCATATTGAATGGCGGTGCAGGCTCGAAGGGCCGAATGGCCTACTCCTGCACCTAATTTCTATGTTTCTATGTTTCTATGTACCAAGGTACAGTGAGAAGCTTTATAAGTGGTCATAAGTGACAGGAGCAGAATTAGGCCATTTGGCCCATCAAGTCCACTCCGCCATTCAATCATGGCTGGTCTATCTCTCCCTCCTAACCCCATTTCCCTTGACACCCGTACTAATCAAGAACTATCTCTCTGCCTTAAAATTGACGACCTCCACAGCCGTCTGTGGCAAAGAATTCCACAGATTCACCACCCTCTGACTAAATAAACTCCTCATCTCCTTCCTAAAGGGACATCCTTTAATTCTGAGGCTAACACCTCTCGTCCTAGACTTTCCCACCAGTGGAAACATGTTTTTCACATCTAATGTTTTCACTATTTGGTAAGTTTCAATGAGGTCCCCCCATTCTTCTAAACTCTAGTGAGTGCAGGCCCAATGCCCTCAAACGCTCGTCATATGTTAACCCACTCATTCCTGGAATCATTCTTGTAAACCTCGTCTGGACCCTCTCCAGAGCCAGCACATCCTGTCTCAGACATGGGACCCAAAATTGCTCACAATACTCCAAATGTGGCCTGACCAGTGCCTTTATAGAGCCTCAGCATGACATCGCTATTTTTGTATTCTAGCCCTCTTGGAATAAATGTTAACCTTGCGTTTGCCTTCCTTACAATTGATTCGACTTGCAAATTAACTTTTTGGGAATCCTGCACCAACACTCCCAAGTCCCATTTCTGGATTCCCTCCCCATTTAGAAAATAGTCTATGCCTTTATTCCTACTACCAAAATGCATGACTCTACACTTTGCTACACTATATAGCATCTCTCACTCTCCCAAACTGTCCAAGTCCTTCTGCAGAGTCGCTGCTTTCTCTACACTACCTGTCCCGAAGGGTTTCGGCCCGAAACGTTGCCTATTTCCTTCGCTCCATAGATGCTGCTGCACCCGCTGAGTTTCTCCAGGATTTTTGTGTACCTCCATCTATTCTCCTATTCGTATCATCCACAAACTTGGCCACAAAGCCCATAATGCCCTCATCCAAATCATTAATATTGATCCAAATGATCAAATCATTTGTTTTGCTTGCTAGCTTATCAGATATAACTATACATAAATACAATCGAGTCAAACTCAAGTACAATAGGTAGAGCAAAGGAGAAGATACAGAGTACATAATATGGTAAGTGCAATGTCCACAATGGGGTAGTGGTGGATTGGATAGTACCCTAGCTTATTGAAGGGCTGTTGGCAGGCCTGATAACAGGGGAAGAAGCTGTTCCCGAGTCTGGTGGTGCGCACATTCAAGCTTCTGTACCTTCTGCTGGATGGGAGCATGGAGAAGAAGGAATGACTGGGGTAGGACATTTAATAGATTAATATGTGGAGGTGATTGGTTCAGTGAGAATGTGGTCAAACTTTATAACTGGCACAGGGAACAATGTTCGATATATGTGCATTTGATCCCCCAAAAAGTGGATTAAATGCAATTCTGATTTACCCACAATGTGTTACAACTAGCTTTATGAGCTTTAAACTCTTTTCCTGCTTCTCTGGAGAATAAACTGCAGAGTGGATCGTTATTCCACTTTATCGGAATAAGAAATGTGTGTTCATTTAAATCTTGTTTATTATTTAAGATATTGAGGGATTTGGCTAAGTGTCAGTGGGCTTGGGAGGAATCCGCCCCAGATATAAAAATATCAGTTCATGCTTATATTTGCTGCTCTGTCTGAAATCTTCCCATTGTAGTTGTTGGATGCAGATGAAGAGCAGGAAGCCTTGCTGTAACTTTATTACTTTATTATTCTCTTGCTCCCGTTTCCTCCCACATCCAAATAGGTAGGCCAACTGTCCCTCTGCAAATTGCTCCTTGTGTGTAGGGAGTGGATGAGAAAGTGGGATAACATAGAACTAGTGTGAACAAGTGATCGATGGTCGGCGTGGACTCGGTGGGCCGAAGAGTGTAGGAGTGTTTCCCTTATCCCTAACCAGTGTGAAGAAGAGTCACGACCCGAAACGGCACCCATTCCTTCTCTCCAGAGATGCTGCCTGACCCGCTGAGTTACTCCAGCATTTTGTGTCTACCTTCGGTGGTCCAAAGAGCCTGTCTCCATCTTGTATCTTTCATTCGATCAATTCAATCAAAGTTCAACATACAAAGATAATAACGCATGTCTACCATAGTGCTTTACTTTGCTAATATAGCATTAATGATGACAAAGCAAGCCATAGCTTTTCAAGATTGAATTATTAAAAAAAATATTGATCCTTCGTAGTTTTTTCGAGGGGGTGGGCAGTAACAATTTTTATCATTGTGATGTCATTTTATTGAAAGTGGTTTTCACATCCGTCATTTCTCACACAAGTGTAGTGTGCTCCCAGGGAGTTTCCTGTTAACTCACTCACCCAAATATGTTTATTCTTTAGACTAAAAATTCCGTTTGAAATTAGTGAGAATGGGTTGAAAAATTGATTTAAGATGGGTGCTTGCAACTCACGACTTGGTGTAAGCACTTTCTTTTAAGACCCCCCGTCTACTTTCCCAGAATTTAGATGTCCTCCAGGGATAGTGAAGAGCAAGAAGATGAGCTGCTGGCCCTTGCCAGTATTTACGACGAGGATGAATTTAAGCGCGCAGAGTCCTCGCAGGGCGGAGAAATAAACGTCTGTTTGGAATTACCATCAAGCTTCAAAATATTTGTTTACGGTAAGTTGAAGCGCAGATTATTGTTTTAAAAAATCAATATGAAGCCCAGGTAGGAAGTGCAGCAAATTTAGTTTTGGTTTAGTTTATTATTGTCATGGCGTGCAGAGGCACAATTAAAAGTGTTTGTTTGCATGCTATCCAGTCAAAGAAAAGATGATGCATGAATACAATAAGCTGTCCGCTTCTTAGGCCCCCTTCAGTCATGGCTGACCATGGGTGTCTCCAGGGTGTTATTCCCTATATGGAGGACGCCTGTGCGTGACTTTGTTTAACTTGGGGAGACTGGTGCACTGACAGCCAACCCATGGTCCTTGACAGATCTGGGTCGGGATCCAGTGGCATGGAGTCCAAGACGACCGGAGACCCTTTTCTGCTGCAGCCTTCATCCGCCTTCCCTAAAGTCAGCCACCGTCCTCCGCCTGTTCCACTGTTGGGGTCTTGGTTGGATTGCTCTTTGTCAGAGACCTCCCCCTCGACCCTACCGCCATGGCTGGCCCTACCAGGAGCATAGCTCCAGACGGCATCGCTTTCAGGATCTCAGGACCACACAAGCTTCTCCACCACGACAAGGTGACAATCCACAGATTGTCCACAATGCACAGATAAAGGTATAAATGGTGCAACATTTAATGCAAGGTATAACAGTGAAGTCCAATAAAATCTTGTTTAAAGATAGTTTAGTGGTCTCCAATGAGGTAGATGAGGAGTCAGGACCACCCTCTACAGCATTACTCCTGCATGTTTGTTGTTTGAGGAAAGATTAAGCAGGTGGGTCCTTTCCTTGCTCCCTTGAGTTCAGAAGAGCGAGAAGTGAGCACATTGATAAAATATTTCAGAACTTCACAGGGATGATGTTTCTCCTGGTTACCGCGTCTAAGAAACAGCCATTCAGATCAAGTTCAAGTTCAAGTGAGTTTATTTGTCATGTGTCCCTGTATAGGACAATGCAATTCTTGCTTTGCTTCAGCACACAGAACATAGTAGGCATTTACTACAAAACAGATAAGTGTGTCCATATACAATAATATAAATATATACACACATGAGTAAATAAACTGATAAAGTGCAAATAACAGATAATGGGTTATTAATAATCAGAGTTTTGTCCGAGCCAGGTTTTATAGTCTGATGGCTGTGGGGAAGTAGTTATTACTGAACCTGGTTGTTGCAGTCTTCAGGCTCCTTCTACCTGAAGGTAGCAGGGAGATGAGTGTGTGGCCAGGATGGTGTGGGTCTTTGATGATACTGCCAGCTTTTTTGAGGCAGCGACTGCGATAAATCCCCTCGCGATAAAATCAGAAGTTTCATCGCCAAAATAGTGATGAATCTTTGAGATTCACTGTGCAAGGCGGCAGTCGAGGCATCATTGCCCAATATATTTGCAACGGATCAATAGAATTTTAGATATTGAAGGAATCAAGGGATATAGGGACAGTGTAGGAAATTGGTGCTGAGGTAGAAGATTGCCACAATCTAAGAAAGGACGGCACTATGGTGCAGCTGTTAGGACGGCACTATGGTGCTGTCTCACAGTGCCAGAGACCCGCATTTCATCCTGACTTTGATACTGATGGCAGTATGGAATTTGCATGTTCTCCCTGTGACCCCATGGGTTTCGTCCTCCTACTCTGGTTTCCTCCCACATTCCAAAGACGTGCGGTTTTGTACGTTAATCTGCCTTTGTAAACTGCTCCTAGTGTGTAGGGAGTGGATGAGATACTGGGATAACATAGACTTATTGTGAACAAGTGATCGATGGTCAGCGCAGACCTGGTGGGCCGAAGGGCTTGTTTCCATGCTGTATCGTGAGAACCAAACACTAATTGAATGGTGGAGTAGGCATGAAGGACTGAATGATTGACTCCTATGATTTCTGGTGCTCTTATAAGATTGATTACTAAAATTACAACAAAATGTTAACCACTAACGTTCTTCTCTTGGTGCAAGGCGATGAAAAGCAGAATAAGGAGGATCTGATTGAATATATAGTTTCCTTTCTGCCCCCTCTTGTGCTGAACTTTGATCTTCCACCGGATTATCCATCGTGTTCTCCTCCCAAGTATACCTTGAGCTGCAAGTGGCTTTTCCGAGCCCAGGTTTGTGACTCGTTCTTATTTCCTGTAATATTATATTTCAACATTATGTGGGAGCATTATGGACGGGAGATAATAATCATCAGGGTAGACTTTGGCATATGTTACTAAGGCAAACAACTGTTTTGTGTTGTAGTTTCGAGGTAATCTGCAGAGCCCTTAGAGAGAGGATAGACACAAAGCTGGTGTAACTCAGCGGGACAGGCAGCATCTCTGGAGAGAAGGAATGGGTGATGTATCGGGTCGAGACCCTTCTTCAGACTGGTTAGGGATAAGAGAAACGAGAGATATAGACGGTGATGTGGAGAGATAAAGAACAATGAATGAAAGATATGTAAAAAAGTAACGACAATAAATGAAACAGGCCGTTTGTACAGTGAGAATGAGAAGCTAATGTGTCTTGGGTGGGGGAGGGATAGAGAGAGAGAGAATGCTGGGGCTACCTGAAGTGAGAGAAATCAATATTCATACCACTGGGCTGTTCTTCTTTCGTGTGGCGTGCACAGCCTAAAGTTGTAGGACAACTTGTTTTACTTGATCTTCTGTTTGTGCACGTCGAGTTGATTGCATTAGTCGAAACCAGGCAGACCACGTGAAGGTTGCACCCTTCCACCCCTCACTGGGCTGTAATCTGCCCAACGAAAATATGAGATGCCGTTCCTCCAATTTGCGTTTAGCCTCACTCTGACAATGGAGGAGAATGAGGACAGAAAGGTCTGTGTAGGAATGGGAGGGAGATTTAAAATGTCCCGCAACCGGGAGATCAGGTTGGTTCAAGCAAGCTGAGCGAAGTCTGTGTTTGGTCCTGCCGATGTATAAAAGTTCACATCTTGAACAATGGATACAATAGATGAGGTTGGAGGCGGTGCAAGTGAACCTCTGCCTAACCTGAAAGGGCTGTTTGGGCTCCTGGACAGAGTCGAGGGAGGAGGTATAACGACAGGTGTTGCATATTCTGCGACTCTTAGAGAAACCCTTAGAGAGGCTTGCTTATCACAAACTAAAGTCATGCAGTGTTGAAACGGGTCCTTCGGCCCACCTTGCCCACGCCGGCCAACATGCCCCATCTACACTAGTCCCACCTGCCTGTGTTTGGCCGATATCCCCCTAAACCTCTCCTATCCACATATCTGTGCAAATCATTTTTAAACTTTGTGATAGTACTTTCCACAGCTACCTCCTCTGGCAGCTTGTTCCATACACCTGCCACCCTTTGTGTGTGCATGTGGGGGAAAAAAGTACCTGCTCGGATTTCTATTAAATCTCCCCCCCCCCCCCCCCCCCCCCCCCCCCCCCCACTCTGGGAAAAATACTTTTACCCTATCTATTCCTTTCCAGATGTTATACACCTCTACAAGATCACCCCTCATCCTCCTGTGCTCCAAGGAATAAAGTCCTAGCCTGCTCAACGTCTCACTATAGCTCAGGCCGTAACAAATTGTGAGGAATTTCTTAATGCACATTGATTCTCCCTGTTCCTTTTTGGGATGGCTGTAGGTACAAACCAGGCACGTGCCGTGAGTAATTAGTCAGGGTAGGCAGTGGCTTTTAAAAATCTTGAAAACCGCGCATACGCGGATTGTTCTCTCGACTTTTATCAAGTAATTTGTCTTCAATAGGTCCTATCTCTTAATAAAGTATTTAAAAACATATAACTTAAAAAAAAATTACTTACCATATAATTTGTACACAAAATCCATTCTTCTCTCTTTGTTTCCTGTTGTACCAAGCTGTTTTAAATGTTCTAATTATTTTTGTTCCTCTGCGCTGTTGAAGTTCTTTAAGTTCCGGCGTTGGTCTGCCATTTTTAATTATTTTGATCTTTTCATCGTAAGTTTGCGTCGGGGAAACTCTTCAGGTAATCACTATACATCTTTGAAAAATGCGCCAAGAAACCTGCGCATGCGCGGTAGGCAGGTGCGCAGCGCAGCACATGCCCGCAGTCCGCGGTGTAAAGGCAGAATTTCAGCTGCCTTTATGGACAGTTGCCATTGATGGCTTGAAGCACGTGAGTAGCACATACTTCCGCGTTTAAAATGTACTGCGGATGAAAGGCACGTGCCTTTAGATCGATCTCTTAGGGAAGCATAATTCTCCCGTGCCTTTACTATTTATGACCATTTTATATATATTTTATAATAATTACCATTTTATAATTTTAGTCAGGGTAGGCACTGCCTACCTTGCCTACCCAGACGGCACGTGCTTGGTACAAACCATGCTGTGCTCATTGTATTTCTGATAGCTCTGTACCTTATTCCACGTGCCATTTACTAACATCTCCCAACTTGTCTCCCAACAGCTCTCTGCACTTTGTACTTCCCTGGATAAAATTTGGAAAGACGGTGGCAATTGTGTGGTGCTATTTTCATGGATGCAATTCTTAAAAGAAGAGACCCTCTCCTTTCTGTGCATTGAGTCTCCATTGGAAATCCGAAGAGACGTTAAAGGAACATCTGAATGCATTTTCTCGAAGGGTAAGAAGAAAGAGCTTGGATTGCCGGATAATGCCGAGTGTCCCCTTGACCCGAGAGCTATCCGGGATGTGGCCTCGTGGGGTAGCATCTTGCGTGAGATCTTGGATTTTGATCAGAAGCAGCAACAGCAAACTTTCAATGGCAAGGCGTTCACTTGTGGTGTATGCTTTTCTGAGAAGCTGGGGACTGACTGCACTTACTTTAAGGAGTGTAAACACGTGTACTGTCGAGCCTGTATGAAGGAATATTTTGAGATTCAGATCCGAGATGGAAATGTTCAGTGCCTTAACTGTCCGGAGTCAGAGTGCGCTTCCATTGCTACACCAGCACAAGTAAGATCGTCTGATTATTATCCTAATTTCATTTTTAGCAATATTTGAATTTATTTTTGAAAAAATAAATTATTCATTTATTTTGGATAATAACAACAGTAGAATTGAATTGGTCTGGTTGTCAATCCCTTCATACCTTTAGTTTCCCTCTCCTCTGACTGTCGAATGCTTACTCTGTTCAAGATGTCTACTGTTGTTGCCGCGTAGATATCCCACTGCAGCTTATCGAGAATTATCTTCTCCATCCTCGCCACCTCACTGCTCGTACAAACACTGGCACTCTTCACTACGAGGTCTTTCACTAGCAGTGTGACCTAAAAAACAATTAATAAATAAGTTTAACCAGCACCTGCAGCTCCTTCTCTCAGTCTGAAGAAGGGTCCCGACCCGAAACATCACCTATTCCTGCTCTCCAGAGATGCTGCCTGTCGCGCTGAGTTACTCCAGCATTTTGTGTCTACCTTTGGTGTAAATCAGCATCTGCAGTTCCTTCCTACACATTCAACGCACTATGAAATTCATAATGCTTGTATATATCTATCTCGGGCATAGTCCATCATCCTATAGTACGTCGGGCTTTTCCTAGAACACCTCCGCTGTTATTATCCAAGTATATATGTAACATTTGTAGTTGTGTAGAGAGGAACTGTAGATGCTGTTTTAAACCGAAGACACACACAAAAAGCTGGAGTAACTCAACAGGTCAGGCAACATCTCTGGAAAGAGGATAAGTGATATTTCAGGGTCTTGATCGGTAACAAAACCTATTCCTTTTCTCCGGAGATGATGCCTGATCCACTGGTTTGCTCCAGCCTTTTGTGTCTAACATTTGCAGTTGATTGGTACAAATTCTGTCTTTAGATTTAGAGAGCAACAGTTTGGTGCTCTACTGAAGAGTGGAGAATTTTACATCTGCCGGTGCTCACAGGATGGTAATCAAAGACCTCAGAATTTTCAATTTTAGTTTCCAGAAAAAAATCCAGTAGCTTTTCTTGTTGTTGTATTATGGTTTTAGTTTCAGAGATGCAACGTGGGAACAATCCCTTCAGTCCGCGGAGTCCGTGCTGACCATTGATCACCCTTGCACTAGTTCTTTCCTACACTCTGGGGACAATTAACAGAAGCCAATTAACCTACAAACCTACACGTCTTTGAAATGTGGGAGAAAACCAGAGCACCCGTAGAAAACCCACGTGGTCATGTGCAAACTCACAAACAGCACCCATCGTCAGGATCGAACCCGGGTCTCTGGTGTTGTAAGGCAGCAACTCTGCTGCTGTGCCACTGTGCCGCCCATATTGTATTATCAGTTCTTGCATCAATACACACATGGCTCAGACGCACTGCTGTTCATTTTTCTTCTTATGGTATTCACATTTTTTAAATGTCTTGCCCTTATTAATCACTTTCTCCTTTTCATGACTGTCTACCATATCAATTTAAACCTTCTCTCACTCTGTTATCTAACCTCTCACTTCAGATGAGGGAGTAATAATTTGTGCAATTCTCTTTCAAAACACTCTTCAATGCAATAAGAATATCGACTTGTCGATCAGCTCTGTGGCCTTGCCTGACTTACTCATTTCCCCCTTGTCCATTATCATTGAAAACTATTTCCCAGTTATAATCCTTTGTGATATTATTATTCTGGTGCTTCTCTTAATCGGCTGGTGATACCCTGAATGTATTTTATTGGTTTTAGCCCCAAGATCTCAGAATCTTCCACCTGTACTATGATGCTTCCAATGTTAAGCAAGAACCATATCAGCTTTTTATTTAAAATTTATTTTGCATTTTTCTATTCATGATTTTTACCTTTTTCTCTCGAAGGTGTACTTCAATACATTTTAACTTTCCAGTGCTGTGCACCTCAGCATTTACAGGTTGAAATCACCACAGGTTAATATTTGTCTTGCTCGAACCACCAAACAAGCTTTGCCATTATTCAACAATGGAATTCTTTATGACTGTGTCCTAGTATGTTAGACTTGGATGCGGAATGAATGAATGAATATGTTTATTGGCCAAGTATTCACATACAAGGAATTTGCCTTGATGCTCCGCCCGCAAGTGACAACATGACATACAGTGACAATGATTAATGAGATTTTAAATGTGGGAGGCATGATTAAAGATATTTGAGAAATGATTAATCGGTTTGCTGATGATACAAAATTTGGTCACACTGGTGGTGAATTAAGAATCAAAGTATTCTGAAGGGCTTGCAGGTTAATTGGCCTCTGTAAACTGCCCCGAGTTTGTAGGGAGTGGATGAGAAAGTGGGATTACATAGAACTGGTGTGAATGGGCGATCAATGGTCAGGGTGGATCGGTGGGCCGAAGGGGCTGTTCCAATGCTGCGTCTTTCAATCAGTCAGTTCTTCAATGCCTTGCTACAGCTCTTGACCATGTTCGCCCCCCCCTTCCCCCACTGTCCCCCCCCCCCCCCCCCGTCCCCCGTCCACCCACTCCACAACACAGCAACGACAATACAACACCAATTGCTTTTTTTGAGTACACCAATTGCTGTTTGACAATTTCCCCACCAACCAGGGCATTAAACACTTTCCAAGCGAAACAGCAATTTTCCAAGCTCTTTTCAATGTAATATCACATGCTCTTTGCTCGTAGGATGGTCCATACATTGGGAAGCCAACACAGATAATAGCTTTGTTCTTTCTGCAGGCATGGCCTTGAATCTCTATTGTCTGCCACTTTAATTCTCTATTGATTTTGCACTGTAATCTCTTAACAACATATGGTTCGGCAAAGCTCGCAATAGTTTTAGAAACACAATTTCATCTCTCTATGAAAGTGCTTATAGCCTTCTGCCCTCAGAATGATGTTCTTAACAGTTTTTCAGATGGAAATAACTTTATTTTCATTTGCACCTCCAATAAACATCTTTTCTTTATTGCCGTAATCTTTTTTACCTTGCACTTCCAATTTTTTAGACTTGAGAAATGCAGAGCATAAACAGACCTTTCGGCCCATAGAGTCTGCAGCCACCAGTGATCACTTATTCTGCAATTTATCCTGTCTTCCACTCCACCTTAACCTCCCTCTCATCCCTGTATCTTAACAGCGACATAAAGTGACACATGTGGCTTAATTAGTAACCGTCTCAGCTGCAAGTCTGAAGGTTCTGTATTCTAGTTTGACACTGCTGTGCTGGGTGGTCAGTAGTGCTATTTTGTGGGTGTGACTTGTGTATCTTTGGATGTGACTTGCGGATCTAAAATAAGGTCCAGTCTGCTGACTTAAGTGGACACAAAAGGTCACAAAGAACAATTTTGAAGAACATGTAGGTATCTGCAATATTCAGACCAATATTGGTCCTCATCCACATCACTGAAACACATCAACTGGTCATTATCATGCCACAGTCAAAGATTGCACAAACCTGCTTCTCTTTTGCTAAGGTAGACAAAAATGCTGGAGAAACTCAGCGGGTGAGGCAGCATCTATGGAGCGAAGGAAATAGGCGAGGCTTCGGGTCGAAACCCTTCTTCAGACACTTTTCCTAAAGTACCCTGTGGCACACATTTCAAAAGTTGTTAATTGTCTGTAAAGTGTTTTGGAATACAGTGAAAGGTGGCAGATAAATGTGTCTGTTTTTTGTTTTTTCCGATCCTAATGAAACTAATCAACCTTAAATATAAAGCTCTGATCCTCACTTCAAAATTATTGTTCGACCAACTCGGTTTTTCCTGTTTAAAAAAAAAAATAGTATTGAATGATTGAAGGATCAAAGCATGTAAACGTGACTTTAAGCCCAACAAGTCCACACCGACCATTGATCACTTGTATGTATTAGTTCTATGTTATCCAATTTTACATCCACTCCCTACATGCTAGGGACAATTTATAGAGATAAATATATCTGCAAGCCTACATGTCCACATGTCTTCAGGATGTGTGAGGAAACCGGAGCACCCACAGGAAACCGATGTGGTCACGGGGAGAACATACAAACTTCACACCGAAAACGACTGAGATCGGATTGAGCCCGGGTCCCTGGCGCAGGGAGGCAGCAGCTCTACCCGCTGCGCTACTGTGCGTGCCTCCCTTGCGCTACAGTACCGCCTTTATGTTGCATTCTATAATCCATGTTTATGAAAAAGATCCAAAAACGTGAAGGAGCAACTTGTGAGGTCTTAAATTTGAGTTTTACAAATGCCGCATCTTTGCAGGTCAAAGAGCTAGTCGAGGAGGAGATGTTTGCACGGTACGATCGCTTGCTCCTTCAGTCCACATTAGACCTCATGTCAGATGTGGCTTATTGCCCTCGTAGCGTTTGCAGGTCAGTGGTGTTGCTTGAGCCTGGCAGCACTATGGGCGTGTGCCCAGGATGTCGTTACGCGTTTTGTGCACTGTGTGAAATGGCCTACCATGGAATTTCCCCCTGTAAATTAAAGTCAGGTAAGATCATGCTTCCACTCGGCCTTTTTTTAAAAATCGTTATATTGCATGTAACATCTTAGTTTAGTTTATTGCCACGCGTACAGAGGTACAGTGAAAAGCTTTTGTTGTGTGCTAACCAGTCAGTTGAAAGACAATACGTGATTGCAATCGACCCATTCACAGTGCATCGATACGTGTTAAGGGAATAACGCTTAGTGCAAGATAAAGCCAGCAAAGTCCGATCAAGAATAGTCTGAGGGTCATCAAAGAGGTAGATAGTAGTTCAGCACTGCTCTCTGGTTGTGGTAGGATGATTCAGTTGCCTAATAACAGCTGGGATGAAATCAGTTCCGACCTTGTTAAATTAAAATATGCAGACAGATACCAAATATAAAAAGTTTTGAAGAATTAGTGAACTGTTTCAAACTAGTTTTTAGTAAGTAAGTAAGTACATTTTATTTATATAGCACGTTTAAATCAACTCACGTTGAAACCAAAGTGCTTTACATAGAAGAAATAATGAAGTTTCCGTACATCCATAGAAAAAGAAAGAAAAACTATTTTAAACTATTTAGTTTTTAAACTAAGGGGGAAAGGGATTTTCCCTGTCCCCTTCTACATGTTACTGCCCATTCACTATTACGTAATATTAAGTAATCACTATTTTCTAGAAGCTGCTCAATGGGGCACATATTTAAAGAATTTTTGTTTTTAACTAGCATTAGTAAATATTCTTGGATTTCTTTTAAGAACAATAGCTTGGTGGCGCTACAATTAAATAAATTTATCACAGACTGTCTGGTTCACTGTTGTGTAACCTATATTAAAACTATGTTGAAAAACTGAATTGCAAACGGCAAACAATGGGCTAGTAATACATCCTGACACAAGGAACTGCAGATACTAGTTTACAAAAAAAGATTAACTCAGTGGGTCAGACAGAATCTCTGGAGAGGGTGGATGGGCAACGTTTGGGTTTATGATTGAGATGGGGGCTGGACATAGGCTAGCGAGTGATAGGTGGATACAGGTTTTGATTGGCAGATGTGTGGACAGATGCCAGATATAGGATGAACAGAAAAGGCTGCGAGACAAGGAGAGAAGAGTTGCAAAATATGAAGCCAGAGGAAGTGAAGCTAGATGGAAGGGGACAGGAGAAGGGGAAAGGGAGTTTCAGAATAACATGCTTTCATCACTGCACAATTTATAGTTCATCAGAAATTACGCAGATACTGTCACGGCGTTCTTAAAAAAACATTTGGTCAGGTACGTGGATAGGATAGGTTTAGTGGAATATAGGCCAAACACAGGCAAGTAGGACTAGTGTAAATGGGGCATGTTGGCCGGCGTGAGCAAGTTGGGCCAAAGGGCCTGTTTCCACACCGTATGACTCTAATTTGCTCTCTAGTGTTTTGGTAATTTTGAGCAAGAAAGAAATCAACAGAAGTTGTAATATTTTGTTCCTTGCAACTGCAACGTAAGAATGAGTAACAGGAAAATTAATTTCATAAAGAATAGGATTATTAAATAGTCATAAAGCATAGAAACAGGCTGTTCGGCCAAATGTTTCCATGGCGACCAACATGTCCCATCTATGTTAGTCCCACCTGCTTGGGGGGAGTGGGGGGTTTCTACCATCTCCATCCAATCTCAGGGGCAATAAATAATTATTCATACAGTTATTCACATTTATCGAGGTATGTGGGAATAGAAATTTAATTTATGAGCTCCATATTGCTGAGTCTTTATTTGCCGTTTTCTTTCCAGAGAAACTTTCTGAGTTGCGGGACGAGTACTTGGCATCGGATGAATCTGGGAAAAAACTTTTAGAAAAGACTTATGGTCGGCGAGTGATTGAAAAAGCAGTGGAGGAATTGTGCAGCCAGGATTGGCTGGAGAAGAACTCAAAGCCATGTCCACGCTGTGGCACAAACATACAGGTCAGTTGATCAGCCCACATACACTTACTGGATTTTCTTGCAACACAGTTACGTTACTGGACTACGTCATTTTATGAACTTCTCTTTGTTGAATTTTAAAAGAATCTTTCAGGATCTTAAAAGCACCTCCAACTTTTGAAGAATTGGTTTGTAAATAGATTTTGCATTTTTTTTTGTCATTGTGACATATCTCCAGTTGGGAACAGAGTGGTACGGTGGCGCAGCGACAGAGCTGCTCGCTGCCTTACAGTGCAAGAGACCCCGGTTCGATCCTGACTACGGGTGCTGTCTGTCAGAGTTGGTACATTCTCCCTGTGAACGGATTTTCTCCGGTTTCCTCCCACATCCCAAAGACGTGCGGGTTTGTAGGTTAATTGGCTTCTGTAAATTGTCCCTAGAGTATAGGATAGAACTCGTGTATGGGTGATTGTTGGTCGCCGTGGACTTAGTGGGCCGAAGGACCTATTTCTACACTGTATCTCTAAAAACTAAACAAATTAAAACTCAATAGTTTCATAATTTTCCATTTCATTGGTTTGAATTAATAGACGGTTACATATTTAAAAATTTACCTTCAAGATTTTTTTGATCAAGGATGAGCAATGTGAAAACAACAGCTTGTGACGACCTCTATAGAAGCTGCCTGACGATTAATATTTCCAGAATTTTCTGTTTTAATTCTGGATTAACAGTATCTGCAGATTCTCTATTTAAAATGGATAAAAGTTGAAATAAATTGAAAGCAACATTTCCAAAGGTTTTTTAAAACAAAACTTCATTACAGCTGACCAATTTTTGGTCATTGGCTGGAATATATTTTCAGAATGTTCCTAGAGACACAGTTATTCTTTAGTTTGGAGATACAGGATGGAAACAGGCCCTTCGGCTCATTGAGTCCGTGCCGACCATTGATCACCCGTTCACACCAGTTCTATGTTATTTTTCGCATTCACTCCGAACATACTGGGGCCAATTAACTTACAAACCTGCTCGTCTTTAGGATGTGGGAGGAAACCGGAGTACTTGGAGAAAACTCATATGGTCACAAGGAGAACGTACAAACTCCGTACAGACAGCA
Organism: Leucoraja erinaceus; assembly: GCF_028641065.1. Taxonomy (NCBI): domain Eukaryota; kingdom Metazoa; phylum Chordata; class Chondrichthyes; order Rajiformes; family Rajidae; genus Leucoraja; species Leucoraja erinaceus. The sequence goes on along the minus strand of NC_073387.1, from coordinate 54,712,557 downwards.
CCCGTGATCAGGATCGAACTCGGGACTCTGGCACTGCAAGGCGGCAATCTACCACTGCACCACTGTGCTGTTCTTAAAGGTGTCATGCCATCTATAAAATGTTTGCTTACAATTCAAATCGCTGTCAAGAACTTACCATTACCAAATTTTGATTTTTTTTGGTCCCTTTTGCATTGGGTTGCTGTAGTAAAGTGTTTTACCGCACTAGGGACTCGGGCTTTGTTTTATTTTGCATTGTATTAGGTTTTTATTTAATGACCATTTTTCGTTTCTTTATTATATTGTCAAATGATATAACAGATACTTCAATCCTGCAGTTGTACTGGGCTAGTGAGACCACACCTGGAGCATTGTCTGCAGTTTTGGTCTCCAAATTTGAGGAAGGACATTCTTGCTATTGAGGGAGTGCAGCGTAGGTTCACAAGGTTAATTCCCGGGATGGTGGGACTCGTATGCTGAGAGAATGGAGCAGCTGGGCTTGTACACTCTGGAATTTAGAAAGATGAGAGGGGATCTTATTGAAACATGTAAGAGTATTAAGGGTTTGGACACACTAGAAGCAGGAAACATGTTCCCGATGTTGGGAGAGTCCAGAACCAAGGGCACAGTTTAAGAATAAGGGATAAGCCATTTAGAACGGAGATGAGGAAACACTTTTTCACACTGAGAGTTGTGAGTCTGTGGAATTCTCTGCCTCAAATCCTTTTGCTATGAAACATATAAGATTACTAAAGGTTTGGACACTCTAGAGGCAGGAAACATGTTCCCGGTGTTGGGTGAGTCCAGAACCAGGGGCCACAGTTTAAGAATAAGGAGTAAGCCATTCAGAACGGAGATGAGGAAACACTTTTTCACACAGATACTATTGAGTCTGTGGAATTCTCTGCCTCAGAAGGCGGTGGAGGCCGGTTCTCTGGATACTTTCAAGAGAGCTTGATAGGGCTCTTAAAGATAGCAGTCAGGGGATATGAGGAGAAAGCAGGAACGGGGTACTGATTGTGGATGATCAGCCATGATCACGTTGAATGGCGGTGCTGGCTCAAAGGGCCGAATGGCCTGCTTCTGCACCTATTGTCTATAATATATTATTTGATGATGCCAGCGTCATCAAAAACCCACACTTGGCCACGCACTCATTTCACTCCTGCCATCGGGATGAAGGTACATGAGCTTGAAAACTACTGTTCAGGAACAGCTTCTTCCAAACAACCATCAGGCTATTGAAAACCACGAACGACAACTAAACTACGAACTGCCTTGATTGCACCAGGGGGTTCATAAGGTCATAATTAATAGGAGCCGAATTGGGCCATTTGGCCCATCAAGGTCTACTTGGTAACCTGCCCTCACCTCTGTCCACCTATCACTTGCCAGGCTTTGTTGTGCCCCCAATGTTATTGCCTTCCATTACACCAGGTGGCGCCAGCAATGGCTGCCTCGCCAGCAGTCTGTCAAGTCCCTTCTCTGTTTTTATTATTTTAAGTATGTTTTAAATGTGTGTTTCAATGTTTCTAGGTTAGGTTACGTGGGGGGAGGAGGGGGGGGGGGGGGAATAGGGGGAAACTTATTTTCAGTCACTTACTGAGAAAGACAGTGTCTCAGTGTCTCATCTCCGTGCCCCCCACGGCCTAACAACTGGATTGGTACGGCCCTTCCTGGAGGCTGGCCTATAAGGAGCTTCTAGCCGCAGGCGTGAAGCAGACTTTAACATCGCGGAGCTGCGATCCTTGCCGAGGAACGCCAGAAGAAGTGCTCCGACCGCGGGGCCTGTGGACTTTAACACCGTAAAGCCCGCTGTCTCCGGTAAGAAGTGGCCCACTCGGGAGCTCCATGCCGCGGAGTGTTCCGATCCATCCCGACATCGGAGTTTCGTTCATCCCGGCGCGAGGGTCTGAACATCGGACCGTCTGTAGCGGTGAACTGCGGAGGGTTCAAAGCCCCCGACCACGGGTGAACAAAGGAGGAAGATGGCTGAACTTTATTGCCTTCCATCAAAGTGAGGAATGTGGATTCCACTGTGGTGGATGTATGTTACATTTTATTTTATGTGTGTATTGTGTTTCTTTCATTTAGTATGGTAACTCAAATTTCACTGTACACTAATTGGTTAAGTGACAATAAATGCGAACTTGAACTTGAACCTAGCTTTCTCCCCCCCTACAACAATCGGCAGAATTAGGCTATTCGGCACATCGTCTGCTCCACCATTCAATCATGGCAGATCTATCTGTCCCTTCAAACCTCATTCTTCTGCCTTCTCCCCATAAACCCAGACACCCGCACTAATCAAGAATCAATCTATCTCTGCTTTAAAAATATCTGTTGACTTGGCCTCCACACCTTCTGTGGCAAAGAATTCCACAGATTCACCACCCTCTGACTAAAGAAATTCCTTCTCATCTCCTTCCTAAAGGAAGGTCCTTTAATCTTGAGGCTTTGACCTCTAGTTCTAGATTCTCCCACTAGGGGAATCATCCTCTCCACATCCACCCTATCTACCCAAGCCTTTCATTATTCAGCACGTTTCAATGAGGTTCCCCCTTCATTCTTGTAAATTCCAGCGAGTACAGGCCCAGTGCTGTCAAACACTCATCATAAGTTAACCCATACATTCCTGGGATCATTCTTGTAAACTGGACCCTCTACAGGGCCAGCACATCCTTCCTCGGATATGAGGAAGGCAGGTTGTTTTTGTCCTTGCACTATATATTTTTCTTTTTTGTATATTAAAGTTATTTTTGTGGTTCATAATGCTGTCCACCGATTACTATGTTGACGTATTTTGTTGTGCTGCTACTTAAAAATAATTAAAAATAAGTTAAGTGCTCCATTTCAGAACGTATGACAATAAAACACTTGTGACTCGTATGTCTTTCCAGAAGATGAATGGATGCAATAAGATGACTTGCACGGGCTGTAAACACTACTTCTGTTGGCTTTGCATTTGTCCACTACCAAGACTGGATCCATATGGACATTTCAGTGATTCCAACTCACCGTGTTTCAATGGGTAAGTTTCCTTCCGTTTTAATAATGCGACTTTCATTGTCAATTCTAGAAGCTTGCGGTGTTAGTTAGTGGCTGATTTGTTTAGAAGGCAGAGATCTTTATTGAACACAAAATACAGTAAATACAGATCTTTATTGAACACAAAATACAGCAGGTCCTATAAGTCTTCTGAAGATGTGCAAGCATGCAAGAAATATGATTATTAGTTTAGTTTATTATTGTCACGTATACCGAGGTACAGTGAAAAGCTTTTGTTGCGTGCTATCCAGTCAGCGGAAAGACAACACATGATTACAATCGAGCCATTTGCAGTGTATAGATACATGATAAGAGAATAAGATAAAGCCAGCAACATCTGATCAAGGATAGTCTGTATAATACAATTATTATATTAATATTTGAACAATCTTTTATTGTATTAATATGTCAACAGTCTTTTTACACATCAGAAAAATAGTGCCCTGCATTTGCCTCAGGAAGGCCGTCAGCATCCATAAAGACTCCTCACACCCTTGTAACGGACTGTTCGAACTACTTCCCTCCGGCAGACGTTACAAGGCCTTCTACGCCCGAACCTCCAGACTCAGAAATAGCTTTATTCCCAGAGCTACAGCGGCTCTGAACCGGCCCTGCTGAGTGCCCCCCATCCCCCCTGGGCTGTCTCCCTCGGATGGTCACGTCACACAGCTTATTTATTTATTTTACTTTTCTTTTACATCGGTTGGAAGCTGCATACTAAATCTCGTTGCACTGATGTGCAATGACAATAAAAGATATTATTATTATTATTATTATTAGATGTTTTTTATCACCCTTATTCCTTATGAGAGTTGTAATATATTGTATAATACTAGAAACAAAATGGGATATTTTGAGAAAGAGATAGTATTTGCTTTGGCAGTGATGTAAGGAACAAAGGTAGAGGGACAAGAAAGAATTCAGGAGGATAAGATGTGAGAACGCATGGTGATCTGGAATTGGAATGTGGTTAAAGATGTAATTTAAAACCCCAAGTACCATCCTTTATAACTTAGGGGTCTGAAAGTGCACTACAGCTAATGAAAGGTCAACAAAAATGCTGGAGAAACTCAGCGGGTTAGGCAGCATCTATGGAGCGAAGGAATAGGTGACGTTTCGGGTCAAGGCCCTTCTTCAGACAGCTACTGCAGTACTTTTGATGGATGGGTAGAAAGATATTGCATGGATTCAGGCCTTTGCCTCACACAATCCGCACCGACCATCAAACACGCGTTCACACAAGTCCTATGTCAGCCCACTTTCACAACGGCTCCCTGTACATTAGCGGCAATTTAGAAGCCAATTCACCTAAAAATCTGCATGTCTTTGTGAAATTGGGAGAAAGCTGGAGCAAACCCAAGCAGTCACAGGGAGAATATGCGAACTCCATACAGTCAGCACCTGAGATAAGGATCGAGCCTGGGTCGCTAGTGCTGTGAGGCAGCAACTCTACCAGCTGTGCCACAATGCCACCACACTTTAAGAGTAATAACTGGAGTAAATTAATAAATGCAGCAGCCAGTTTGCATAGAGAAAGCTCTCCCAAACAGCGATGTAATCATCACCAGGTAACCGGTTTTAGAAGAATTTTAGAGTTCTTGACCCAAAACATCACCTATTCCATTTCTCCAGAGATGCTGCCTGACCTGCTGAGTTACTCCAGCTTTTTGTGTTTATAACCAGTTTTAGTAGTGTTTACTGTAGGATAAGTAGAACACGCCCCATCTTTTCAAAATAGAAACATAGAAACATGGAAAATAGGTGCAGTATGCCATTCGGCCCTTCGAGCCTGCACCGCCATCAATATGATCATGGCTGATCATCCAACTCGGTATCCTGTACCTGCCTTCTCTCCATACCCCCTGATCCCTTTAGCCACAAGGGCCACATCCAATTCCCTCTTAAATATAGCCAATGAGCTGTGGCCTCAACTACCTTCTGTGGCAGAGAATTCCAGAGATTCACCACTCACTGTGTGAAAAATGTTTTTCTCATCTCGGTCCTAAAAGATTTCCCCCTTATCCTTAAACTGTGCCCCCTTGTTCTGGACTTCCCCAACATCGGGAACAATCTTCCTGCATCTAGCCTGTCCCAACCCCTTAAGAATTTTGTAAGTTTCTATAAGATTCCCCCCCTCAATCTTCTAAATTCTAGCGAGTATAAGCCGAGCCTATCCAGTCTTTCTTCATATGAAAGTCCTGACATCCCAGGAATCAGTCTGGTGAACCTTCTCTGTACTCCCTCTATGGCAAGAATGTCTTTCCTCAGATTCGGAGACCAAAACTGTACGCAATACTCCAGGTGTGGTCTCACCAAGACCCTGTACAACTGCAGTAAAACCTCCCTGCTCCTGTACTCAAATCCTTTTGCTATGAATGCTAACATACCATTTGCTTTCTTCACTGCCTGCTGCACCTGCATGCCTACTTTTAATGACTGGTGTACCATGACACCCAGGTCTTGTTGCATCTCCCCTTTTCCTAATCGGCCACCATTCAGATAATAGTCTACTTTCCTGTTTTTGCCACCAAAGTGGATAACCTCACATTTATCCACATTATACTGCATCTGCCATGCATTTGCCCACTCACCCAGCCTATCCAAGTCACCGTGCAGCCTCCTAGCATCCTCCTCACAGCTAACACTGCCTCCCAGCTTCATGTCATCCGCATACTTGGAGATGTTGCATTCAATTCCCTCGTCCAAATCATTAATATATATCGTAAATAGCTGGGGTCCCAGCACTGAGCCTTGCGGTACCCCACTAGTCACTGCCTGCCATTCTGAAAAGGACCCGTTTACTCCCACTCTTTGCTTCCTGTCTGCCAGCCAGTTCTCTATCCACATCAATACTGAACCCCCAATACCGTGTGCTTTAAGTTTGTATACTAATCTCTTATGTGGGACCTTGTCGAAAGCCTTCTGAAAGTCCAGATAGAACACATCCACTGGTTCTCCCTTATCCACTCTACTAGTTACATCCTCGAAAAATTCTATAAGATTCGTCAGACATGATTTACCTTTCATAAATCCATGCTGACTTTGTCCAATGATTTCACCACTTTCCAAATGTGCTGCTATCCCATCTTTAATAACTGATTCTAGCAGTTTCCCCACTACCGATGTTAGACTAACTGGTCTGTAATTCCCTGTTTTCTCTCTCCCTCCCTTTTTAAAAAGTGGGGTTACATTAGCTACCCTCCAATCCTCAGGAACTACTCCAGAAATTATCACTAATGCATCCACTATTTCTGGGGCTACTTCCTTAAGTACTCTGGGATGCAGCCTATCTGGCCCTGGGGATTTATCTGCCTTTAATCCATTCAATTTACCTAACACCACTTCCCGGCTAACCTGGATTTCACTTAGTTCCTCCATCTCATTTGACCCCCGGTCCCCTGCTATTTCCAGCAGATTATTTATGTCTTCCTTTGTAAAGACAGAACCAAAGTAGTTTTTCAATTGGTCTGCCATGTCCTTGTTCCCCATGATCAATTCGCCTGTGTCTGACTGCAAGGGACCTACATTTGTTTTAACTAACCTTTTTCTCTTCACATATCTATAAAAACTTTTGCAGTCAGTTTTTATGTTCCCTGCCAGTTTTCTTTCATAATCTATTTTCCCTTTCCTAATTAAGCCCTTTGTCCTCCTCTGCTGGACTCTGAATTTCTCCCAGTTCTCTGGTAGGCTGCTTTTTCTGGCTAATGTGTATGCTTCATCTTTTGTTTTGATACTATCCCTGATTTTCTTTGTTATCCACGAATGCACTACCTTCCCTGATTTATTCTTTTGCCAAACTGGGATGAACAATTGTAGTAGCTCATCCATGCAGTCTTTAAATGCCTTCCATTGCATATCCACCGTCAACCCTTTAAGAATCAATTGCTAGTCTATCTTGGCCAATTCACGTCTCATACCTTCAAAGTTACCTTTCTTTAAGTTCAGAACCCTTGTTTCTGAATTAACAATGCCACTCTCCATCCTAATGAAGAACTCAACCATATTATGGTCACTCTTGCCCAAGTGGCCACGCACAACAAGACTGCTAACTAACCCTTCCTCATTACTCAATACCCAGTCTAGTATAGCCTGCTCTCGCGTTGGTTCTTCTACATGTTGGTTTAGAAAATTATCCCACACACATTCCAAGAAATCCTCTTCCTCAGCACCTTTGCCAATTTGATTCACCAAATCTATATGTAGATTGAAGTCACCCATTATAACTGTTTTACCTTTTGTCGCATGCATTTCTAATTTCCTGTTTGATACCATCCCCAACTTCACTACTACTGTTAGGTGGCCTGTACACAACTCCCACTAGCATCTTCTGCCCCTTAGTGTTTCGCAGCTCTACCCATACCGATTCCACATCCTCAAAGCTAATGTCCTTCCTTTCTATTGCGTTAATCTCCTCTCTAAACAGCAACGCTACCCCACCTCCTTTTCCTTTCTGTCTATCCCTCCTGAATATTGAATATCCCTGGATGTTCAGCTCCCAGCCTTGGTCACCCTGGAGCCATGTCTCCGTGATCCCAACTATATCATAGTCATCAATAGCTATCTGCACATTCAACTCATCCACCTTATTACGAATGCTCCTTGCATTGAGACACAAAGCCTTCAGGCTTGTTTTTACAACACTCTTACCCCTTATCCAATTATGTTTAAAAGTGGCCCTTTTTGATTTTTGCCCTGGATTTGTCTGCCTGCCACTTTTACTTTTCACCTTGCTACCTATTGCTTCTACCCTCATTTTACACCCCTCTGTCTCTACGCTCACACATTTAAGAAACCCTTTCCCTTTAAAATAAAGTCTTTCACATCCGCCAATCTTCCAACACTGGAAGTGCTGGCTCTGGAGAGGGTCCAGAGGAGGTTTACAAGAATGATCCCAGGAATGAGTAGGTTCACCTATGATGAGCATTTGTCGGCACTGGGCCTGTACTCGCTGGAGCTTAGAAAAATGAGGGGGGGACCTCATTGAAACATACAGAATAGTGAAAGGCTTGGATACAGTGGGTGTGGAGAGGATGTTTCCACCAGTGGGAGAGTCTACGACTTGAGGACATTGCCTTAGAATTAAAGGACGTTCTTTTCAGAAGGAGATGAGGAGAAACCTCTTTAGTCAGATGGTGGTGAATCTGTGGAATTCTTTGGCACAGAAGGTTGTGGAGGCCAAGTCAGTGGATATTTTTAAGGCAGAGATAGATAGATTCTTGATTAGTACGGGTGTCAGAGGTTATGGGGAGATGGCAGGAGAATGGGGTTAGGAGGGATAGATAGATCAGCCATGATTGAATGGCGGAGTAGACTTGATGGGTCAAATGGCCTAATTCTATTCCTGTCACTTATGACAGGTCTCTTTATAATGACACTACTTCCAACAGCGATGTCTCCATTTGAACCATGGCAGAGTGGAAATCTTTGTTTTCTGCTGATCACACCACTGTGGTATGACTTTCGCAACCTTTGAGCCTTTAGTAGTGAATGCTATCTACTGAACCACTGCTAATTGTCACGAACCGTGCGTTCCAAGAATATAACTGTTTTGTTTATCTTGTAGGCTTTTCCAAGGTATCGAGGTTGACGAAGACTTGCTGAGTGATGAAGATGACGAAGACATTTTTTTGTAGTTTTCTGACGTTTGCCGAAGATTTATCATTACACAAAGCTTCTGTGTTAAGCATTTGAAACTGGCAAGTTGCTTTCACTTCCAGCCTAATCAATTGTGGTCAAGATATCTCTCAGTGGCCGTCATATTAACTACACTGAAATGTCTAGATCATAATTTGAATTATTATTTTTCAGCTTTCAAGCATATGGAGTGGAAAACAGGCAGGCAAGTTTGAGGCAAAATCATGTTCTAGCATTGAGTGGAAATCAGTTGGTGAAATTCATTAGTTGAAAGCTGTTCCTGGGAACCATTTTCAGAGGCAATTAACGGCAAAGAAATGATGATCAGTTTTTAATTCCAGTTTTATTTTCCACTGCACCAATACCTCCCCCCAGAAAACTCTGAGAAAATCATAAATCTTCACGTAACACTCAGATTGCCAAATTGCTATTGTGGACTTATTTTTGCGGCCTTTGATTTATTGGCCAGGCCATTGATGGCAAAAGATAGACACAAAAAGCTAGAGTAAATCAGCGGGTCGGGCAGCATCTCTGGAGAGAAGGAATAGATGACGTTTCGGGTCGAGGTCCTTCTTCAGTCAGAAGAAGTGCCTCGACCCAAAACATCACCTGTTCCCATTTCTCCAGAGATGCTGCCTGACCCGCTGAGTTACTCCAGCTTTTAGTGTCTTATCTTCAGTTCCAACCAGCATCTGCAGTTCCTTTCTGTCTGCACATTGATGATAAAACGTTATCTTGATGCGCTGCCTAATTATGAAGTTTTGAAAGTTAATCTTGGCTCGGAAATGGGGTTGGAGATGGTGTGGGAAGCAAATTTGTGTGGGGATGTTTTATTGAAATGGATTTGGTTTTAATACTGAAGTTGGATCGATTTTATTCCAGTCCTGATGTTTCTATGTCTCACTTATAGCAGTGTTAGTTCAATGGTTTGTAAAGAGCATAGGAAAAAAACCAAATGAGACCATGAAATAGAATGGCAAGCGATGATTAGAAAGAAGTTGCCCTTAGTTAGCGATTCTTCGCACTTCCTTTAATGTCTGAGGCACCACTTATCACCTAGTGCAAAACAATAGCAACCCTCAAATTTTAAGCCATTTGGCAGCTGCACGTCTACGAGATTACCTAAGCAACAAATCACTACACATTAAAACAAGAAGTTAAGAATTTGCTTAGTAATCCTTTTGTTGACTTCTCTTCCCTTTTTCACCCCCATTTTAAACAACGATTCCTTTTTCCCCTCAGCGTAGTAAATCGTTGTACTTTTAGAATATCTTGGTGCTGTTTGTTAAACAGCACCCTCCTTTAGCCCATGAGTTTTCACTGAAGGTCGCTGGCTCAGGTGAGGTGGGTCTAGGAAGCAAGTCTGCCAATCCAGTTATTGGACAGATTGGTGATGGGGCAAAAAAATGCAATACAATGGTAAATTTAAAAAAATATTTTAAAACTTGTGCAATAGACTGAAATCACTTAGTGTGGCAATGTTTGGAATGTCTACCTGCGTGTGGGTTTACATTACTTATCGGTTGCATACCTTGAAATACGCATAAACATCTACTCTCAACTTTCAATGCAAGAAAGGCATGTCTGTTAACAAAGCTGCTCAGACAGTGTTACATTAATGTATTATTTCAGTGCAAAATATATTCAAGTATCATGAAAGAGAAATGTGATGATGCTCAAGAAATGATGGAATAACAAATATTTTGGTGACCTGGTAATCCTGTCTGAGGAATGTTAAATAAATTGGATTTATCCTTATGGTTAACCCACTGGGCAGTTTTTCTTAAATATTAATGTGTTTAAATGATTGTTAACGTGTTAATTATTGATCATGATTAGCCTGATGCAAGACACGAGTGCCTTTGAGAAAGTAATATTCAGTTAACAGGGTACAAAGGTTCAAGTGAGTTTATTGTCACGTGTCCCTGATGGGACAATGAAATTCTTGCTTTGCTTCAGCACACAGAACATAGTAGGCATTTACTACAAAACAGATCAATGTGCCCATATACCGTAATATAAATATATATACACATGAATAAATAAAATGATAAAGTGCAAATAACAGATAATGGGTTATTAATAATCAAAGTTTTGTCCGAGCCAGGTTTAATAGCCTGATGGTTGTGGGGAAGTAGCTATTCCTGAACCTGGTTGTTGCAGTCTTCAGGCTCCTGTACCTTCTACCTGAAGGCAGCAGGGAGATGAGTGTGTGGCCAGGATGTTGTGGGTCTTTGATGATACTGCCAGCCTTTTTGAGGCAGCGACTATGAATGCAACTATGGGGGAATCATGCGTGGAATAAATGGAAGTAGCCGGCTGGGTTTTGCGCATCACGTCTACGTTTTTGGCCACAAACTAATCAGGCAGGCGGGGAACATGCTCTAAACATGATCGCCGAACCTCGCAGCCTCACGGGGACCGTCGAACATTGCTGCAAAAATTGCTGCTTCTTTCCCTCTTCCCCCCCCCCCACCCTCACTCACATCAGTCTGAAGGAGGGTTTCGACCCGAAACGTTGCCATTTCCTTCGTTCCATAGATGCTGCCTCACCCGCTGAGTTTCTCCAGCATTTTTGTCTACATGCCATAAACAATACCTGGTAATATAGTTCCCGAGGAAAAAAAACAGATTTTTTTTTTAAAGTGCAAGGGCAGCAATGTGGTTGACTGGAAGATGGGCATAAAAATACATAGCGTTTGAGACTCCCATTCAAGAATCTTTTAACAGCAGGGAAGAAGCTGTTTTTGAATTTGATGGTATTCACTTGAAAGCTTCTGTTGCTGCTGCCCAACGGGAGAGGGGAGAAAAATGTCTCCTCGCCCACTTAAGAATCAACCTGATGAACAATTACTGTACTGCCTCTTTTACAAATGTATCTTTCCTCGGGTGTGGAAAACAAACCTTTGCGCACGTTCCATTTGCATCCTCAGTTGGGTTCTATGTGATCATACTGATGCATTTCTTCTACTCAAATCCCCTTCTCGTGATTGAGGTAGCAATGCCAGCAGGTTTTATTTGGGATAGTATTCACGCTCTTGCACAAATGTTGAGACGGCACAACAGCTCCTGCATATGAAACGTAAAACTAAAGTTTAAATTAATCTTTACAAAAAAATTAATGCCACTGGAGTCGGAATTGTTCATTTTGATGAGTCCGATGTAACAAATCAAGGTGTTGCATTTCAGTGGAGGGAAATTGCAAAAGTATAAATTGACATGGACAAAGATTTGCAACAGAACATGACTAGAACTCCTGTGATGCCCTGCCTTTCAATTACAATTGCGCTGACACATTTCTTCAATAAGAAAGATAAATAGAAAAAATAAGTGTAATTTTAAAAATCTATATATCAATTTAAACTAATTGGCTTGCCCTTTAGTTCAGTTCAGTTTTTTTTTCAGTTTTGTTTATTTTGTTCACTTGCCATAGGAACAGTGGAAAATTGATGTTGCATACTAACCAGACACGGTTACAATCGAGCCATTTACAGTGTATCAATACATGATAAGGGAATAACGTTTAGTGCAAGGTAAAGCTAGTAAAGTCCGATCAAAGATAGTCCGAGTGTCCCCGATGAGGCAGTAGTTCAGCACTGTTCGCTTGTTGATTGAGCTGATAACAGCAGGGAAGAAACGGTCCCTGGGAGGTGTGTGATTTCACACTTCTATACTTTTTTTCTGATGGGAGAGAAGAGAAGAGGGAGTGGCTGCTGGCCTTGATGTATAAATGGAGTCAATGGAAGGCACTTTCTGTTGCAACCGCAAGAAATGCAACACCTGTCCCTTCACCTCCCCCCTCGACTCCATTCAAGGACCCAAGCAGTCGTTCCAGGTGCGACAAAGGTTCACCTGTATCTCCTCCATCCTCATCTACTGCATCCGCTGCTCTAGATGTCAGCTGATTTACATCGGGGAGACTAAGCGGAGGTTGGCCGATTATTTTGCCGAACACCTCCGCTCAGTCCGCAATAACCTACCTGAACTCACGGTGGCTCAGCACTTCAACTCCCCCTCCCATTCCCAATCCGACCTCTCTGTCCTGGGTCTCCTCCATTGTCAGAGTGAGCAACAGCGGAAATTGGAGGAACAGCACCTCATATTCCGCCTGGGTTGCTTGCGTCCCGATGGCATGAACGTTGAATTCTCCCAATTTTGCTAGCCCTTGCCGTCGTGTCCTCCCCTTCCTTAACCCTCGAGCTGTCTCCTCCCATCCCCCCGCCCTCGGGTTCCTCCTCCTCCCTTTTTCCTTCCTTCTCCCCACCCCCCATCAGTCTAAAGAAGGGTTTTGGCCCGAAACGTTGCCTATTTCCTTCGCTCCATAGATGCTGCTGCACCCGCTGAGTTTCTCCAGCATTTTTGTGTACCTTCAATGGAAGGGAGGTTGGTTTGTGTGATGGTCTGGGCTGCGTCCACAATGCAATTAAGTAGGCAAGACCCACAAAATACAGTTAATGGCTTTCAAGCTTGTCAGTCCTGCCTTTATTGGGGGGGGGGGGGGGTGGTGATGTTATTTAATTGCCATCTGCTAATTAGACCATGAGCAAAGGATCTTGCACTGCCGATCAACTTGTGTGCCAAAGAATGATATTTGGAAGATTTTCCAAACGCATGAATACATAATTCACACAATGTTTGCTAGGAATAAATCTTGAATTGGCATTCATCTTTAAAATAATCATTTAAAGGAGAATTACAAATGAAAAATGAAAAAACCTTGCTAGTTTCCTTTGTTGAGGGGATCTTCAAAGAATTTGAGGTAAATTGTGTCATCGATTAAAGCCATTAACTGTATTTCGTGGGTCTTTTCTCTTAACTACTTAATTGCAGTGAATTGTGGACGCAGCCCAGAGCTTGGCTCTAGCATTAAGTCTGAGTCATAATATTCCTGTTTCTATGTATTGATTTCCTACCAATAGTGTCACTGCGCACCGGGGTCAAAAGATACAGGTTAGAAGTCTAAATCCACAAAACACGCCCAGTTGTAATTACCCAGTGCTGATAGCCTCCTTTCCCGTCGACTAATTTTCTTGTGTGGGCCCTTCATGAAGTAGTTAAAGTTTTGAACTTGCCTGGCTGGGAACCGCAGGCTTGGAGTTGCCGGTAAAACATCATCTTAAACTCCACCAACTTGCTGTTTAGTTAAGTGTCTGGTAAGTGTCTTGCTTCCTACTGTAGTATTATGTGACCTTTGAAACTTGTTTAAGATGATAACTGTTTTCCAATCCGTGCTCTTATAGTTCAAAGATTATATTCAATGCCTTTTTCTATTTTGTGATAGAATCTATGTAAAACAATAATGTTTTAATTTGGAAGAACAGTATCTCATTTTTGCTTGGATAACTTACAACCCAGTGTTATGATAAACTTGATTTCTCTAACTTCAAGTAACCACTGCATTTCCTCTCTCTTCATCCCTCCACCACCCAAGTCTCACCAGCTTCTTGTTCTCACCTAGCAAACAGCTGACAATGGCCCTCTTTCCTTTACCATCGTTTTTTTTGCATGTCTTTCATTCTTTTGTTCCATATTTCCCTACTTCACCGTCGATATCTGTAGTTTCCCTTTCCCCTGACTCTGAAGAAGGATCTCGACCCAAAACATCACCCATTCCTTCTGTCCAGAGATACTGCCTGTCCCGCTGAATTACTCCAGCATTTTGTATCTAGGATTTAAACCAGCATCTGCGGTTGCTTCCTACACATGTTTTAATTTAAAATCTGCTGCTTGTTAGTATTGAGAGAAATAAAACTGGTGTGTGTTATGATGTAATTTATTTCATAGGGCATTTTGACTCCAATTTTTAGAATGGTGGATAATTTTGGTTGTGTAATTGATATTTATTTCATTATTTATTTCACAATTTATTTCATTAATACAGTAGACAATAGGTGCAGGAGTAGGCCATTCGGCCCTTCGAGCCAGCACCACCAGCATCTGGGGGGGAAATTTACAGGCCACGTTTCGGGTCAGGACCTTTCTTCAGAATCTTTAGATATTGAATTTAGATAATGAATCGGGATATGGGGAGAAGGCAGGAACGGGGTACTGATTGTGGATGATCAGCCTTGATCACTTTGAATGGCGGTGCTGGCTCTAAGGGCCAAATGGCCTACTGCTCCTGCATCTATTGTCTATAGTCTGCATGTAGCGGGATTCAGACAGCATCCAGCTTTGGCAGGTAATATTTAGATCAATTAAATCCCCGACAATGATCATCTTAAACAAAACAAAACTATTCAACGAATGACTGAATAAGTTTATTGGCCAAGTATTCACATACAAGGAATTTGCCTTGGTGCTCCGCCCAAAAGTGACAACATGACATACAGTGCCAGTTAGGAATGACATATAAAACATTAAACATTAATAATAAAACATTATTGATTAAACGTAACATTGCTAGAATTAAAAAAAAAAAAAAACGGGTACAGAGCAGCCTTGAACTTCGAGGCTACAGATTTTCCTGTTTGTCTATTGAGTAGAGCTATTACTCGTTTGGGGGAAAAAAATCCCCGACAATGATCATCTTAAACAAAACTTTTTTGTTTTTTTTTGGCTTTTATATTTTACGGTGCTCAAATATATTACTACAGTGCCAGTTGAGTTGCCCCCACTACTAGTAATGCACGTTCTCTCTGTGACCGGAGGAGGGTTTCCTACTCGGGTGCTCTGGTTTCCTCTTTTTGTTTTTTTTACTTTTTTTATCTCAAAGACGTTGTGTGTCTGCAGGTGAATTGGACCTCTGTAAATTGCCCCTAGTGTGTAGGATGAGAAAGTGGAATCATAAAACTAATGTGAGTGAGTATTCAATGGCCAGCGTGGACTTGGTGGGACATAGGGCCTACCATCATGTTGTATGCCTAAAACTAATATAATCAGAATCACTATTAGGTAGAAATATCAATGTTACAATATTTAGCAGAGACCGCATTCTGTAGGAAGTGATGCACTTAATTTTCTACCATCCTCAAGGTGCACAAGGAAAATGTTGCATCTACATTACATCTGTTTGCAATGAGGTTCAAATGACAACAAATAACTTGTATCATTGTATTGTATCATGTTTGAGGCTCCACCAACATTCAAGGTGCTCAATATCTCCAGGGCTAAACAACCTAGAATCATAGGGGAGGGGGAAAGCACGGAAACAGGCCATTCGGCCCATCTTGTCCATGCCAACCAAGATGCCCCATTTACCCACCCCTATACCCACAATTGGATCATATCCTTCTAAACCTTTCCTATCCATATACCTACCCAAATATATTTTCAATGTTATAGTTCCAGCCTCAACTACCTCCTCTGACAGCGCAATACTTGTATGCAGCACCCACTGTGTTAACAGGCCGCCCTCGGATTCCTTTATCTTTACCCTCTCATCTCAGGCCTATGTCCTCTGGTTCTTGACTCCCCTACTCTGGGTAAATAACCCTGTGCATCTACCCTATCTAATCCCCTCATGGTTTTATACACCTCTGTAACTTGTTGGCTTAGCATCGGGTCATCGGGTCATTGGGCGGTGCCGAGATGGCAGCCTTGTCAGCAGCCTGTGTGTTATTTTGACTTTTTTGTTATTTTTAGTGAGTCTAAAATGTATGTTTTAATGTTTACCGGTATAGTTTTATTGGGGGGGGGGGGGGGAGGAATAGGGGGAAACTGTTTTCAGTCACTTACCTTGACGGGGATGTGACCTTTTTCCGTCCCCTCCCCTAACAACTGGATTGGTGCGGCCTATTCTGGAGACGCGGCCTGGAGCTCCAAGCCGCAAGCATGGCGTGGACTTACCATCGCGGAGCTGCAATCCTTTGCCGAGGATCGCTGTGGAAGTGCTCCGACCACGGGGCCTTTGGACTTTAACACAGTGAAGCCGTGGTCTCGCGATCAACTCGGGATCTCCATTCCGCAGAGTGTTTCCGTTCCATCCCGGCGCTGGAGTCTACATCATCCCGACGCGAGGGCTTTAACATCGGGCCGTCGGCAGAGGCAGTGCTGTGGGTTCAAGGCCCTGACCACCACGGGTGAACAAAGGAGGAAGATGAATAAACTTTATTGCCTTCCATCACAGTGAGGAATGGGGATTCCACTGTGGTGGATGTTTATGTTAAACTTATTGAGTATTGCTTTCTTTTTCTGCTTGTATGGCTGTATGGTAACTCAAATATCACTGTACCCTAACTGGTGTATGTGACAATAAATGAACTAGCAGCCAACCCATCCATCTTGTTAGGCATTTGTTCAATTCACCAACTCTACCTGAGGTATATCATTCTGATTTTGTTTAGCCGGGAGTTCTGGAGAGAAACATTGCTTATCTTTGCACAAATCTTCGAATAGATCTGCCCCTGGCTCAGGAACCTTGGTCACACGAAGAGAGTGCAGATGCTGGAATCCGAAACAACAAAAACTGCTGGAGGAACTCAGTGTGTCGAGCGACATCTATGGAGGAAAATGGACAATTCAAGCTGCTGGGTCAGGACCCTCCATCTAGACTGAAAGTAGACGGGTGGGGGGAGGATAGTGGCAAACACTAGCAAGCAATTGGGGCAGGGTGGGTGGAGATATGGTTCAGATAACTGGGAGTCAGTGGGTTTATAGTGGACGTCAGTCCAATTATCTACGGACTACACCAATCTTGCCCATAGGAAGAAAGGCTGGATAGACTCGGCTTGTACACGCTAGAATTTAGAAGATTGAGGGGGGGATCTTATAGAAACTTACAAAATTCTTAAGAGGTTGGACAGGCTAGATGCAGGAAGATTATTCCCGATGTTGGGGAAGTCCAGAACTAGGGGTCACAGTTTAAGGAAAAGGGGGAAGTCTTTTAGGACCGAGATGAGAAAATCATTTTTTACACAGAGGGTGGTGAATCTGTGGAATTCTCTGCCACAGAAGGTAGTTGAGGCCAGTTCATTGGCTATATTTAAGAGGGAGTTAGATGTGGCTCTTGTGGATAATGGGATCAGGGGGTATGGAGAGAAGGCAGGGATAGGATACTGAGTTGGATGATCAGCCATGATCATATTGAATGGCGGTGCAGGTTCGAAGGGCCGAATGGCCTACTCTTGCACCTATTTTCTATGTAATTATGCCATTCCCTACTTTCAATTTCTCCATCTCCACCACATCTGCTCCCAACCTAGGTTTAAGGCGAAGGGGAAAAGATTTCATAGGAATCAGAGGGGTTAACTTTTTCACACAAAGGATGGTGGTTGGGTGGATCTCCTCTAACCTCATGGATAGGACAGGTTTGGTGGGATGTGAACCAAGCGCAGGCAGGTGGGACTAGTGTAGCTGGGGCATGTTGGCCAAGTTGGGCCAAAGGTCCTGTTTCCACATTGTATCACTCTATATGACTAAGATGAGGCGTTCCACTCTAGGACGGTCCGAGACGTCCTTTCTCTTTAGTGAACATGGTAACCTCACCTACTGTCATGGATGGATCGCTCACCCGTGTCTCCTCTTTGTACCATTGGCCTGCTCTACCTCCCCTCGACAGAATAAGGCAGAGTACCCCTGGTCACTCACCTTTCACCCCACCAGCCTCCGCATCCCACACATCATTCCACGACATTTCCACCACATTCAACGTGATCCCACCACCCGTCACATCTTCCCATCCCCACCTCTTTCCACCTTCTGCTGAGACCGTTCCCTTCTGCAACTCCCTGGTTAACTCTTCCCTTCCCACCCAAGCCACCCCCTCCCCAGGCACCTTCCCCTGCAACCGCAGGAGATGCAACACCTGTCCCTTTACCTCCACCCTCACCTCCATCCAGGGTCCCCAGCAGTCCCTACAGGCGAGACAGAGGGTCACCTGCACCTCCTCTAACCTCATCTACTGCATCTAGTATTCCCAATGCGACTTCCAATATATCGGCATGACCAAGCGTAGACCAATTCGCCCAACACTCGCACAGCAGTTCCTTGTTTCTGCTGGATCTCCAAGTTGCTAACCCTTGTAACTCCCCTTCCCAAGGTTAGTGTGACCTCTAGTTTCATATCTCTAGTTTCCCTCTCCCCTGACTCTCAGTCTGAAGAAGGGACAATTTACAGAAGCCAATTAATCTACAAACGTCTTTGGTGTGTGGGAGGAAAGTGGAGCACCCGGAGAAAACCCACGCAGGTCATTAGGGAGAACGTGCAAACTCCGTACAGACAGCACCCATAGTCTGAAGAAGGGTCTGGACACGAAAAGTCACCCATTCCTTCTCTCCACAGATGCTGCCTGACCCTGCTGAGTTGTAACTCCAGCATTTTGTGTCGAGCTAGCATCTGCAGTTTCCTGTTTACAGGAAAGGTTGATGGTTTTTCTGGGTTGAACTTTGCGAACATTACAGCGATTTCATTTATCTCACTTCTCCATCGCGATCATCTGACCGGCAGTGAAGTCATATGATCCTCTCTCTTTCTCTCTAGGGTAGTAACGGAGAAGGAACCCCTCGGGAATAAAGAGACTGTGGCTTATAAACAGGGTAAGATGTTAACTGTAAAGAACACCAAAAAGCTGGAGTAACTCAGTGGGACAGGCAGCATGTCTGGAGAGAAGGAATGGGTGATGTTTCGGGTCGAGACCCTTCTTAGATCCCATCCTACACATCTCTGGAGAACATGGATTCGGGTCTGGACTCCACAGATGCTGCCTGACTCGATGAGTTACTCCATCCAACAGTACTTTGTGTCCTTTAGTGCAAACCAGTGTCTGCAGTTCCTTGCTCCTGCATGAGGATGTGAATTTTTTTTTTGCACAAACAACATGACCTAAACAAAAATACAAGCTGAAATTGGGATCGCCGCGCACTGCTGGTGGGTTGGTGAGATCCTTTGCTGAAAAGTCTTGCGGGTTAATCCTAGTCTTTAAGGAGGACGGTGGGGCTCTTTTGAGGAAAAAGGACACAGAGTGCTGGAGTAACTCAGCGGGCCAGGCAGCATCTGTGGAGAACATGGATAGGTGACGCTCTAGGTCGGGACCCTTCTTTAGATTCTCCCCCCCGGCCTCTTTGCATGGAGTCTCACAGGATGGTTTTGATTGCAATTGTATGATTGCAGTTAATTTGATTCACCATCTTTGATCAGACACCCCCTCCTATCGGTGTTTCTCAATGCACTGATTTAATTGTGCAGTTTGCATTGTAAAATAGATTCTTCATGCATTGATTGGGCTATGCATGAACACATTCTGATTATAAGGCGTGTCCAGCAATAAATGGGAAGGATTTGTTTACCTGCAGTGCATACATATTTCGTTAAATATTACCGGTTAAAATGTGGGAATAGTGTTTTGTTTTGTTGGCTGCAGAAGGAACCTGGTTATTTATTCTCTGAATTCTTCGGGGAGTAAATTTGCCGCATGTTAGACTTGAACTGTTGCAATTCACATCTGCAAGCGGTCAGCTTTAATGCAGCGCCGGCGATGCAGATCCTGCACCGGTGCAAACGGTTTTGCAGTGTTGCAACTGTGCAGGGTGAGTCTGCAGCGGTGGTGTCGGTGCATTCTCAGCCTAGGAAGCTCACGGTGAATCCTAATGGATGTAAATGTAACACAGCGTGAATCTGCACTTGCTGAAAGGTAGTCATCGGATCATACAGCGTGGAAACAGGCCCTTCGGCCCAACTTGCCCACACCGGCCAACAGGTCCCATCTGTACTGCCCCCAGCTGCCTGCGTTTGGCCCATGACCCTCTAAACCTGTCCTATCCCATGTACTTGTCTAAGTGTTTCTTAAAGGTTGCAATAATCCCTGCCTCAACTACCTCCTCCAGCAGCTCGTTCCATAAACCCACCACCCCTTGTGTGAAAATGTTACCCCTCAGATTCCTATTAAATCTTTTCCCCTTCAGCTTAAATCTATGTCCTCTGGTACTCTGGGCAAGAGACTCTGTGCGTCTACCCGATCTATTCCTCTCATGATTTTATACACCTCTTTAAGATCACCCCTCATCCTCCTGCGTGCGAAGGAATAGAGACCCAGCCTGCTCAACCTCTGCCTCCAGCTCAGACCTTCTGATCCTGGCAACATTCGCGTAAACCTTCTCTGTGCCCTTCCATCCTGACAAAGTCTTTCCTATAACATGGTGCCCTGAAGTGAGCATAATACTCCCGAGAAGGGTCTCAACCCGAAACGTCACCCATTCCTTCCATCCAGAGATGCTGCCTGACCCGCTGAGTTACTCCAGCATTTTGTGCCTATCTTCGCTTTAAACCAGCACCTGCAGTTCTTCCCTACACATAATACTCTAAATGTGGCCTCACTAACAACTGCAACATGGCCTCCCAACTTCTATAATGACTGCTTAGATCTGAAGCAGGGTCCTGATCATTCTCTGCCTCAGAAGGCAGTAGGGGCCAATTCTCTGGAGGCTTTCAAGAGAGAGTATTAGATAGAGCTCTTAAAGACAGCGGGGTCAGGGGATATGGGGAGAAGGGGTACTGATTGGGGATGATCAGCCATGACCACAGTGAATGGCGGTGCTGGCTCGAAGGGCCGAATGGCCTACTCCTGCACCTATTGTCTAATAAAACGTCACCCATCCTTTTTATCCAGCGATGTTGACATAGAAACATAGAAAATAGGTGCAGGAGTAGGCTATTCGGCCCTTCGAGCCTGCACCGCCATTCAATATGATCATGGCTGATCATCCAACTCAGTATCCTGTACCTGCCTTCTCTCCATACCCCCTGATACCTTTAACCACAAGGGCCACATCTGACTCCCTCTTAAATATAGCCAATGAACTGGCCTCAACTACCTCATGTGGCAGAGAATTCCAGAGATTCACCACTCTCTGTGTGAAAAATGTTTTTCTCATCTCAGTCCTAAAAGATTTCCCCCTTATCCTTAAACTGTGACCCCTTGTCCTGGACTTCTGGAACATCGGGAACAATCTTCCTGCATCTAGCCTGTCCAACCCCTTAATCCATAAGACCCATTGACTGACCCGCTGAGTTACTCCAGCACTTTGTGTCAATTTTCAGTATATAACAGCAACTGCAGCCCCTTCCCACACATATTGACCACTTGTATCTCTTGCTCTCTGGCAGATTGTGATTTGATATTTGCTGCTGCTCAATTCTTTGGGAAAATTAACAATGAAATTGATTATATTGGAGGACGCGACGAAGGCCACTGAATGGGCTGCCAAATATATCCGCAATCAGATCATTCGGTTCAACCCTGGGCCAGAGAGATACTTCACCCTGGGCTTGCCGACTGGTAAGTAGAGGAAGTTTAATATGAAGGGACTCTGTGCTACTGAATCATCCTACCCCAATCAGAGAGTAGTGCTGAACTACTATCTACCTCTTTGGTGACCATCGGACTATCCTTGGTCGGACTTGCATTCATCGTTATTCCCTTATCGTGTATCTATACACTGTAATAGACTGGATAGACTCAGCTTGTACTGGCTAGAATTTAGAAGATTGAGGGGGGGATCTTATAGAAACTTACAAAATTCTTAAGGGGTTGGACAGGCTAGATGCAGGAAGATTGTTCCCGATGTTGGGGAAGTTCAGAACAAGGGGTCACAGTTTAAGGATAAGGGGGAAATCTTTTGGGACCGAGATGAGAAAAACATTTTTCACACAAAGAGTGGTGAATCTCTGGAATTCTCTGCCACAGAAGGCAGTTGAGGCCAGTTCATTGGCTATATTTAAGAGGGAGTTAGATGTGGCCCTTGTGGCTAAAGGGATCAGAGGGTATGGAGAAAAGGCAGGTACAGGATACTGAGTTGGATGATCAGCCATGATCATATTGAATGGCGGTGCAGGCTCGAAGGGCCGAATGGCCTACTCCTGCACCTATTTTCTGTGTTTCTATGTAAATGGCCCGATTGTAATCATATATTGTCTTTCTGCTGACTGGATAGCCAGCACACAAGTGACAGTAAACTAAACTGATAAACTGCTATCGGTTTTCTAATGGGCGGCACAGTGGCGCAGCGGTAGAGCTGCTGCCTCAAAAGCCCAGGTTCAATCCTGACCTCAGGTGCTGTCTATGTGGGGTTTGCACATTCTCCCTGTGACTACGTAGGCTTCCTCTGGGTTCCTCCCTCTTCCCAATGGCGTGCGGGTTTGTAGGTTAATTGGCCCTCTGTAAATTGCCCCCTCCCCTAGTGTGTTGGTAGTGGGATAACGTAGAACTAGTATGAATGGGTTATCAAGACTCGGTGGACACTAGGGCCTGTTTCCATGCTGCGACTCTAAACAAAGGTAATATTGAATGATTGAGGTTTTGAATTGAGTGCTCGGGGTCAATAGAGAAAATGCACAAAACTCCTGGAAATGAGGAAGAGAAACAGACCTTCTTTCTCATTGACCCACTGAGTTACTTCGGGTCTGAAGAGGAGTCCCAACCCGAAACATCACCTATCCATGTTGTTCAGAGATGCTGCCAGACCCGCTGAGTTAGAAACATAGAAAAATAGGTGCAGGAGTAGGCCATTCAGCCCTTCGAGCCACCATTCAATAGACAATAGGTGCAGGAGTAGGCCATTCAGCCCTTCGAGCCACCATTCAAGAGACAATAGACAATAGGTGCGGGAGTGGGCCATTCGGCCCTTCGAGCCAGCACCGCCATTCAATGTGATCATGGCTGATCATTCACAATCAGTACCCCGTTCTGTCTTCTCCCCATATCCCCTGACTCCACTATCTTTAAGAGCCCTATCTAGCTCTCTTGAAAGTATCCAGAGAACCGGCCTCCACCGCGCTCTGAGGCAGAGAATTCCACAGACTCACAACTCCCTGTGTGAAAAAGTGTTTCCTCGTCTCCGTTCTAAATGGCTCACTCCTTATTCTTAAACTGTTCTTATTCTAAAATTCTTCCCCCAACATCGGGAATATGTTTCCTGCCTCTAGCGTGTCCAAACCATTAGTAATCTTATATGTTTCAATAAGATTCCCTCTAAACTCCAGAGTATACAAACCCAGCCGACATATGATCATGGCTGATCATCTAAAATCAGTATCCCGTTCCTGCTTTTTCCACATATCCCTTGATTCCTTTATCTATCTAACTCTCTCTTGAAAACATCTAGTGAATTGGACTCCACTGCCTTCTGTGGCAGAGAATCCCACAGATTCACAACTCTCTGGGTGAAGAAGTTTTCCCTCATCTCAGTCCTAAATGGCCTACCCCTTATTGTTACACTGTGACCCCCTGGTTCTGGACTCCCCCAACATGGGGAACATTTTACCAGTTACTCCAGCACTTTGTGTCTTTTTGAGGCAGAATATTGACATGGGTTATATTGAATTTAATTTTAATGAACTGATTATTTTTTTTTTTTTCCAGCATTAAAAGCAGAATTTGCATGCTGCTATCTATCTGTCCCCTATCTTTGGTTGTACTAAGGGCCAGTTTCAGCACCAGCCTTACAGTCAGTTATTCAATTATAACTGGACGTTCTTTTAGGAAGGCGATAAAGGAGGAATTTATTTCGTCGGATGGGTGGTGAATCTGTGGAATTCATTGCCACAGAAGGCTGTGGAGGCCAAGTCAGTGGATATTTTCAAGGCAGAGATAGATAGATTCTTGATTAGTGCAGGTGTCAGAGGTTATGGGGAGAAGGCATGAGAATGGGGTTAGGAGGGAGAGATAGATCAGCCATGATTGAATGGCGGAGTAGACTTGATCGGGTGAATGGCCTAATTCTACAACTATCACTTATGACATATAATAACTTTAAAAAAAAATCAATATGTTTGAATATATTCTGAAGAAGGGTCTCGACCCGAAACGTCACCCATTCCTTCTCTCCAGAAATGCTGCCTGTCCCGCTGAGTTACTCCAGCTTTTTGTGTCTATCTTCAATGTATTTATATCTGTGTTTTTACATTCGTGGGTCTGTTGAGCTGCTGCTAGAAGGAGTTTCATTGTTCTGTTGCTGGTACTTGTGACAATTAAACACTTTTGACTCTTGACGTTAATATCTTTCTACAGGAAGCACTCCATTGGGGTGTTATAAAAAGCTAATTGAATATTACAGAAATGGAGATCTGTCTTTCAAATATGTGAAGACCTTCAACATGGATGAATATGTGGGTGAGCGTGCTGCCACACAACTTGGTTGTGAATGACCTGAATTCCATTGTAACTAACTCCCTGTGGTATATTGTATAGATTCACTGTCTTGTTTAGCACCTTTGTTTAGGCAATAGACAATAGGTGCAGGAGTAGGCCATTCGGTCCTTCGAGCTAGCACCGCCATTCAATGTGATCATGGCTGATCATCCACATTCAATACATCGTTCCTGCCTTCTCCCCATATCCCCTGACTCCGCTATCTTTAAGTGCCCTATCTAGCTCTCTCTTGAAAGTATCCAGAGAACCTGCCTCCACCGCCCTCTGGGGCAGAGAATTCCACAGACTCACCACTCTCTGTGAGAAAAAGTGTTTCCTCGTCTCCGTTCGAAATGGCTTACCCCTTATTCTTAAACTGTGGCCCCTGGTTCTGGACTTCCCCCAACATCGGAACATGTTTCCTGCCTCTAGCGTGTCCAAACCCTTAATAATCTTATATGTTTCAATAAGATATCCTCTCATCCTTCTAAACTCCAGTGTGCGAGCCCAGCTGCCCCATTCTCTCAGCATATGACAGTCCTGCCATCCCGGGAATTAACCTTGTAAACCTATGCTGCACTCCCTCAATAGCAAGAATGTCCTTCCTCAAATTAGGGGACTAAAACTGCATGGATGGAATGGATTTAAAAAGGAATATTAACACTTGTTTTGGTTGTGTTTCAAAATCTACCCTGTAGTTCGTCCTGACCCATTAATTTTAAAAGTAGTAGCCTAACGAGGAGAAACATCTTTTGACTTTGGAGAGACAGGGCAGAAATAAGCTCTTTGGCTCACCGAGTCCACGACGACCACTGACTATCCTGTAGATTAACACTATCGTACACTCCCGTAAGCTGCAATTGGACCCTCGACTTCCTCATCCACAGACCACAGTCTGTTCGTATTGGTGGAAATGTGTCAGACTCGATAACAATCAGCACAGGAGCACCTCAAGGCTGCGTGCTCAGCCCCCTGCTGTACTCACTCTATACTCATGACTGCGTAGCCGGTCATAGTGCGAACTCCATCATCAAGTTCGCTGACGACACCACTGTCGTGGGACGTATCACTGATGGGGATGAGTCAGAGTATAGAAGAGAGATCGAGCAACTGTCCATATGGTGCCAGCACAATAACCTGGCCCTCAACACCAGCAAAACCAAGGAACTGATTGTGAACTTTGGAAGGAGTAGGAGGGGGACCCACAGCCCCATTTATATCAACGGGTCGATGGTTTAAAGGGTCAAGAGCTTCAAATTCCTGGGCGTGCACATCTCTGAAGATCTTTCCTGGTCCGAGAACACGAATGCAATTATCAAGAAAGCTCATCAGCGCCTCTACTTCCTGAGAAGATTACGGAGAGTCAGTTTGTCAAGGAAGACTCTCTCTAACTTCTACAGGAGCACAGTAGAGAGCATGCTGACCGGTTGCATCGTGGCTTGGTTCGGCAACTTGAGCGCCCTGGAGAGGAAAACACTACAAAAAGTAGTAAATACTGCCCAGTCCATCATCGACTCTGACCTTCCTTCCATCGAGGGGATTTATCGCAGTCGCTGCCTCAAAAAGGCTGGCAATATCATCAAAGACCCACACCATCCTGGCCACACACTCATCTCCCTGCTACCTTCAGGTAGAAGGTACAGGAGCATGAAGACTGCAACGACAAGGTTCAGGAATAGCTACTTCCCCACAGCCATCAGGCTATTAAACCTGGCTCGGACAAAACTCTGATTATTAATAACCACTTTCTGCTATTTGCACTTTATCAGTTTATTTATTCATTTGTTTTGTAGTCAATGCCTATTATGTTCTGTGTGCTGAAGCAAAGCAAGAGTTTCATTGTCCTATCAGGGACACATGACAATAAACTTGAACTTGAACTCACTAGGGACAATTTACAATTTTTACCAAAGCCAATTAACCTGCAAACCTTTGGAGTGTGGGAGGAAACTGGAGAAAACCCACGCAGGTCACGGGCAGAACGTACAAACTCCGTACAGACAGCACCCGTAGTCAGGATCGAACCCGGGTCTCTGGTGCTGTGAAGCAGCAACTCTACCTCTGCGCCACCGTGCTCCAACCTCTGCACGGAATTCGTACGTTCTGCATTGTGACTGCGTGGGTTTTCTCCGGGTGCTCCGGTTTCCTCCCACACTCCAAAGACGTGCAGGTTTGTAGGTTAAATGGCTTCGGTAAAAATTGTAAATTGTCCCGAGTGTGTAGATCGTGTTAGTGTGCGGGGATCGCTGGTGGGTGCGGACTCGTTGGGCCCGCGGCCCTGTTTCCACACTGACTGTATCTCCAAACTAAACTAAAAGAGTGGGGGTGGGGGAGAAGGAGGTACGACTGGAGCCTTGGTCCGCTATAACCAAAATCCGCTCTACAGAGGTCCGTTATTGCAAGGGTTTACTGTATGGGCCAAATGCAGGCAGGTGGGACTGTAGTAGATTGCACATCATGGTCAGTTTGGGCAAGTAGGGCCGAAGGGCCTGTTTCAGTGCTGCCCGGCTCCGTGACTGTATAACTAGTGTCACTTTCCTGGCAGGACTTCCGAGGGACCATCCGGAAAGCTTTCACTCTTTCATGTGGAACAATTTCTTTAACTACGTGGATATCCTGCCTGAAAACGCCCACATTCTGGATGGGACTGCCCCTGACCTGGATGCGGAGTGCAGGGCCTTTGAGGAGAAAATTAAGTCGACCGGAGGAATCGAGCTGTTTGTCGGAGGTAATGTGCAGTAAACTACACTGCTAATACATGCAGGAAGGAACTGCAGATGCCGGTTTACGCCGAAGATTGTCGCGAAAAGCTGGAGTAACTCAGCGGGACAGGCAGCATCTCTGGAGAGACGGAAACGGTGCCGTTTCGGGTCGGGTCTGAAGAAACGTCCTTCTCTCCAGAGATGCTGCTTGTCCCGCTGAATTACTCCAGCTTTTTATGTCGATCTTCCTTAAATCTCCTGATATCGTTTCAATATGAGTGTATTTTCAATGAATTTTATTTTGTCCTTTTAATTTCAATGTGTGCTGTATCCTGTACATCAATGAATGAATTGA
The DNA here is from genome assembly GCF_028641065.1 of Leucoraja erinaceus. NCBI lineage: Eukaryota > Metazoa > Chordata > Chondrichthyes > Rajiformes > Rajidae > Leucoraja > Leucoraja erinaceus. The sequence goes on along the minus strand of NC_073387.1, from coordinate 54,684,776 downwards.
ATGAATAAATAGGTTTATTGGCCAAGTATTCACATACCTGTACAAGGAATTTGCCTTGGTGCTCAGCCCGCAAGTGACAACATGACATACAGTGACAGTTAGGAATGATACATAAAACATTAATAATAAAACATTATCGATTAAACATGTGAATTAAATAAAATACCAGAGGAAAAGGAGGCTACAGATTTTTGGCTGTTGAATAGAGCAACTACTCGTGGATAAAAACTGTTTTTATGTCTGGCTGTGGCAGCTTTGACAGTCCGGAGTCGCCTTCCAGAGGGAAGTGATTCAAAGAGTTTGTGGCCAGGGTGAGAGGGGTCAGAGATGATCTTGCCCGCTCGCTTCCTGGCTCTTGTAGTGTACAGTTCATCAATGGAGGGAAGGTTGCAGCCGATAACCTTCTCTGCTGATCGGACGATTCGCTGCAGCCTCCGGATGTCGTGCTTGGTGGCCGAGCCAAACCAGACCATGATGGAGAAGGTGAGAACAGACTCTACGATGGCCGTGTAGAATTGGACCATCATTGCCTGTGGCAGATTGTGCTTCCTCAGCTGCCGCAGGAAGTACATCCTCTGTTGTGCCTTTTTGACTGTGGAGTCGATGGTGGCCTGCCACTTAAGGTCCTTGGAGATGACTGATTACTGATAGCTTCATTACTTCATAGAACACAGAATATCACAGTCCAGGAACAGACCCTTTGACCTATAATAGCCGAGCATGAAACTAATCTGTCTGCACTTAATCCATATCCCTCCATTTTCTGTTGGCTTGGAAGCCACGGTCTCCGGAAGAGACCAAAACTGCACACAATATTCCCAGGTGTGGTCTCACTAGGACGTTGCCCAACTGCAGAAGGACCTCATTGCTCATATACTCAACTCCTCTTGTTATAAAGGCCAACATGCCATTAGCTTTCTTCACTGCCTGCTGTACCTGCATGCTTACTTTCAATGACTGATGAACAAGGAGCCCTCAGATCTCGTTGTATTTCCCCTTTTCCCAACTTGACACCATTCAGATAATAATCTGCCTTCCTGTTTTTGCTATTGACGTTGATAACCTCACATTCATCCACATTAAACTGCATCTGCCATGCATCTGCCCACTCCCCCAACCTGTCCAAGTCACCCTGCATCCTCATAGCTCACAGTTCACACTGCCACCCAGCTTTGTGTCGTCTGCAAATTTGCTAATGTTACTTCTTGGCCTCGACCTGAAACGTCACCCATTCCTTCTCTCCTGAGATGCTGCCCGTCCCGCTGAGTTATGCCAGCGCGGTTTAAACCAGCGTCTACAGTTCCTTCCGACAAGTTGTTTTTTGTTTGGTTTGGTTGCAGGTATTGGTCCAGATGGTCACATTGCTTTCAATGAACCAGGATCCAGTCTGGTGTCCCGCACAAGAGTGAAGACTTTGGCCATGGATACAATATTGGCCAACGCTAGATTCTTTAATGGAGATTCCTCTAAAGTTCCTACCATGGCTTTGACTGTCGGAGTAGGTACCGTAATGGATGCCAGAGAGGTAAGGAAATTGAGATTTTTTTTAACTTTCTAGCAGTGGTGCCAACCTCATTTTAACTCGTTTTAGGTCACGGGCAAAATGCGACTTCATGCGTGTACACCAGAACGCAGTCCGATCTGGCACCGCGGACAGCTGCAGCCCGCCCTGACATCGGGGAAGTCATTCCGTGGGCCGGATCGGGATGTGGCTCGCGGGCTGCAAGTTTGACACCCCTGCTTTATAGGAAACTCGAGGCAAAGCACGTGAATTTATTTTTGTTTATTGTCACGTGTACAGAGGTACAGTGGAAACACTTTAGATTGATTGGATGGCACCGCATGGAAATAGGCCCTTTGGCCAATCGATCCATTGATCATCTGTTTACACTCTGCTGTCCCATTTCCACCCACAACTAGGGAATGGGCTAGACCCCAAACGCCACCTGTCCATGTTCTCCAGAGATGCTGCCTGTACCACCGAGTTACTCCAGCACGCCGTGTCCTGCTCTTATTAATTCTCTTTTTTTCCCAATATCTGTCTTCCTCTCTTTTGACTTCCTCCTGCACTTCCAAGGATAAGCAGAGCTAGAGTGCAATGGAGAAGGGGGGGGGGGGGGGGGGGGGGAGGGGGGGTGAGGAGGGGGGGGGTGGGGATGGGGGGGGAGGAGGGGGGGGTGAGGGGGGTAGGGGGGGGGGGGGGGGAGGGGGGGGGTGGGGGGGGGGGGGGGGGGAGGGGGGGGGGGGGGGGGGGAGGGGAGGAGGATGTGGGGGTGAGGAGTGGAGGGTGGAGGGGGGGTGAGAAGAGGGGGGGAGGAGGAGTGGAGAGGGGAGGAGGAGGGGGGAGGGGGGAGGGGGGGGGGGGTGAGGAGGGAGGGGGGGGCGGATGAGGGGGGGGGGGAGCAGAGGGGGTGAGGGAGGGGGGGGAGGAGGGGTTGAGGAGGGGGGGAGGGGAGGGGGAGGAGGGGGGGGGAGAGGAGGGGGGTGAGGCGGAGGGGGGGGAGGAGGAAGAGGAGGTGGATGAGGAGGGTGGGGGTGAGAGGAAGAAGTTGGAGGGGAGGGGGGGGGGGGAGAAGGGGGAAAAAAGGGGGGGGGGGTGGAGGGGGGGGGAAGGGAGGAGGGGGGAGAGGGAGGGGGAAAGGGGGAAAAGTGGGAAAGGGGGGGGGGGGGGGGGGGGAGAACCAAGAAGGACCCGGTATGGGATGTTTTGTTGGTGCCCTTTATGCGGCGACTATTCGCATACCAGCAAACGTAGAATTTTCGCTGTAACTTGTCACATGTGAGAAAAGTATTCCATTCCATTCCATCCGTTTATCGTTGCAGGTGTTGATCCTCATCACAGGAGCCCACAAGTCTTTAGCTCTACATAAGGCGATAGAAGACGGTGTGAACCACATGTCCACAGTCTCTGCCCTTCAGCAACATCCCAAAACTCTCTTTGTTTGTGATGACGATGCCACGTCGGAACTCCGTATGAAAACTGTCCGGTACTTTAAAGGTAGTTAATTCTCACAACAGTTCTTGGGACAAAATGAGTACGAAAGAGCTGCAGATGCTGGTTTAAACCGAAGGTAGACACAAAATGCTGGAGTCACTCAGCGGGTGAGGCAGCATCACTGGAGAGAAAGAATGGGTGACGTTTCGGGTCTGAGGAAGGGTCTCGACCCGAAATGTCGCCAATTCCTTATCTCCAAAGATGCTGCCTTACCCGCTGAGTTACTCCAGCATTTTGTGCCTTTCTTGGGACAAAATGTTGTGTTCAATTATATTTGCTACTTTAGTTTAGTTTATTGTCACACGTACTGAGGTATCCAGTCAGATGGTACATGATTCCAATCCAGCCATCCACAGTGTACAGATACAGCAGAAAGGGAATAACATACAAGATAAAATCCATCCTCATAAAGAATGTGTAGGAAGGAACTGCAGATGCTGGTTTAAACAGAAGATAGACACAAAAAACTCGAGTAGCTCAGCGGGACAGGCAGCATCTCTGGAGAGAAGGAATAGGTAACGTTTCTGGTCGAGACCCTTCTTCAGACTAGTAGGGGAAAGGGAAACGAGAGATATGGGCAATGATGTAGAGAGATATCGAACAATATATGAAAGATATGCAATAAAGTAATGATAAAGGAAGCAGGCCGTTGTTAGCTGTTCGTTGGGTGAGAACGAGAAGCTGGTGCGACTTGGGTGGGGGAGGGATGGAGAGAGAGGGAATGCCGGGATTACTTGGTTGGAGAAATCAATATTTGAAAGTCTGATGGTCTCCAATGAAGTTGAATGCGGATGTTTCATTTGGCTGATGACAGCTGGGAAGAAACTGTCCCTGAATCTGGAGGTGTGCGTTTTGACACTTCTGTACCTCTTGTCCGAGGGGAGAGGAGGGAGTGGCCGAGGGTGAGATTGGTCCTTGATTATGCTGCTGGCCTTGCAGAGGTAGCGCAAAATATAGATGGAGTCAATGGAAGGGAGGTCAGTTTGTGCGGTGGTCTGTGCTGTGTCTACAATTCTCTGCAATTTCTTGCGGTCTTGGATGGAGCTGTTCCCAAACCGTGCTGTGATGCATCGTGATAAGATGCTTTCTACGGCGCATGTGTACAGGTTGGTGAGAGTTGTTGGGGACATGTCGAACTTCCTAAATCCCCTGTCCCACGGTACGAGTTCATTCCAAGATCTCTCCCGAGTTTGCCCTGATTCGAACTCGGAGATTTACGGTAACGGCCACTCGTCGGTACTCGGGGCTCTCGTGGACATTTGTCAACGTGTTGAAAAATCTTCACGAGTCTTCCCGTGCTTACCTGCCGTTAGCGAGTCTTCCCGAGTACCTGCCGTTAGCGCTAAGAGACGTCCCCGAGCTCCGACGTACCCGCCACGTTCATTCTCCGTGCTTACCATGTGTTTGATTTGTTTTAAACTCGGCAAAGCTCTTGGAATGAACTCGTACCGACCGTGGGACAGGGCAATAAGCCTTCTAAGGAAGTAACCTTTGCTGTTTGATTACTTCAGAGGCCAGGCCATTTGACATGAAAGTATTGTCTTCAACAGTTACATATTGGCACTGAATTCCTTTTGTAACGGCATTTGAATGTTTCTAATATAATGTATATTCCATGGCATCTAGGATCAATCAATCTTACATGGATGGTATGTGCTGGGAGATTGTGCAAGTAGATCGAGATGGGTGGTTCACCATGGAGCGAACATCCTGACTATGGGTAGACACAAAATGCTGGAGTAACTCAGCGGGTCAGGCAGCATCTCTGGAGAGAAGGAATGGGTGATGTTTCGGGTCCAGACACTTCTTCAGACACTTCTGACTATGGGTGCTGTCTGTGTGGAGTTTGTACGTTTTCTGGTGCGGCAAGGTGGAGTTGATGCTTTACAGCGCCAGAGATCCGGATTCGGTCCTGACCGCGGGTGCTGTCTGTACGGAGTTTGCATGTTCTGACCATGACCTGCGTGGGTTTTCGCCGGGTGCTCCACTTGCCTCCAAAGACGTACAGGTTTGTCGGTTAAAGACTTCTGTAAATTGTCCCTAATGTAAGGGTAGATAGAACTGGTGTATGGGATGATCGTGGGCCAGTGTGGACTCAGTGGGCCGAAGGGCCTGTTTCCGCCCTGCATCTCTGAAGTCTAAAGCTGCAAGGCCCGTTTCTCCTTGTTATGGTGCTGTTTCTAACGGTATAACACAGTAAAACGAGATAAACTGAAAGTAAAACAGCCTTCTGTGTTTTCCCTCCTCTCTGGTTACACAGGGGCCAGGGAAATGCTGTTGGACTGGTCTGGGAGGGACGCTATGGTGTACTTTGGCAAAGCGGAGAACTGCAGATGCTGGTTTATACCAAAGATAGACACAAAGTGCTGGAGTAACTCACAGGTCCGGCAGCATCTTTGGACAATAGACAATAGTTGCAGGAGTAGGCCATTCAGCCCTTCGAGCCAGCACCGCTATTCATTGTGATCATGACTGATCATCCTCAATCAGTACCCCGTATTCCTGCCTTCTCCCCATATGCTCTGACTCCGCTGTCTTTAAGAGACCTATCCAGCTCTCGAAAGTATCCAGAGAACCGGCTTCCACCGCCCTCTGAGGCAGAGAATTCCACAGACTCACAACTCTCTGCGTGAAAAAGTGTTTCCTCGTCTCCGTTCTAAATGGCTTACCCCTTATTCTTAAGGAGAAGGAGAGAAAGGATGGGTGATGTTTTGGGTCGGGACCCTTCTTCAGACTGAAAGTAAGTGGTGGAAGGGTCCTGACCCGAAACATCACCCATCCTTTCACTCCAGAGATGCTGGCTGCCCTGCTGAGTTACTCCAGCACTTTGTGTCTATCAATGGTGTAGTCTGCAGTGGGTACTGCAGCCACTCTGTTGCAGTGTGGGTGGCACTGAATATAAAGGAGGTTGGCAGGGGACGGACCAACTAAACAGCTTGCTTTGTCCTGCAAGGAAAAGTATCAGGAATATCTTGCGCTTCCTCGGCAAGGCCAGCAGCATAATCGAGGACCAGTCGCACCCCGGCCACTCCCTCTTCTCCCCTCTCCCATCACGCAAAAGGTACAGAAGTCTGAAAACGCACATCACAAGATTCAGAGGCAGTTTCTTCCCGGCTGTTATCAGGCGACTGAATCATCCCACCACAACCAGAGAGCGGTCCTGAACCACTATCTACCTCATTGGTGACCCTCGGACTATCCTTGATCGGACTTTGCTGGCTTTACCTTGCACTAAACGTTATTCCCTTATCCTGTATATGTACAGTGTTGACTGCTCGATCGTAATCATGTGTTGTCTTTCCGCTGACTGGTTAGCACACAACACAAAGCTTTTCACTGTACCTCGGTACACGTGACAATAAACTAACCTGAACCGAGACTGAAAGTACAGTACAGCCCTCTCACGCTGCTATGATATTCCAGCCAGGTCTCTTCTACACTGTTGCCAAGTCGGCTGAGGAAGAAGATGAAGTATTCTGTTTACTCTGCTTGCAGCTACTGCTTGCTGATATGTCATGTAAAGTGCCAAACCTGTACATTTGCTGGAGATTCTTTCAAGATTTCGTTCCCTCTTGTTTCCACGGTTTGGTTCCGTTTTCTCATATCAACATATTTCTCTTGCTTTTCTTGGGATGAGAATTTCTTTGGTTCATCTGAATCGTCAGTTGCCGTTGCCTGAAATTGCAACGCCTGTTAGTTTTAGTTTAGAGAAACAGCACGGAAACAGGCCCTTCGGCCCACTGAGTCCGTGCTGACCAGCGATCCCCGCACATTAACACTGCCCTGCACACACCAGGGGCAATTCACACTGATACCAAGACAATTAACCTACAAACCTGTACGTGTTTGGAGTGTGGGAGGAAATTAACCATACAATAGGTGCAGGAGTAGGTCATACCCTTTAGAAGTTTTAGAACGTTGGCCAGTGGGAATGGAGGAAAGAGATCAGAGTTGGACCATAACGACTAATTAGGTGTCAGGGCCGAGTGTTTGAGGCCATAGGCCATTGTCCCTTCGAGCAATAGAAAATAGCAATAGGTGCAGGAGTAGGCCATTCGGCCCTTCGAGCCAGCACCGCCATTCAATGTGATCATGGCTGATCATCCCCAATCAGTACCCCGTTCCTGCCTTCTCTCCATATCCCCTGACCCACTATTTTTAAGATCCCTATCTAGCTCTCTCTTGAAAGCATCCAGAGAACCGGCCTCCACCGCCCACTGAGGCAGAGAATTCCACGGAGAAAATCCACGCGGTCACGGGGAGAACGTACAAACTCCGCACAGACAGCACCCGTAGTCGGGTTCAGGCCCGGCTGTTTGCAAGCGCTGTAAGGCAGCAACTCTACCGCAGTGCCACCGTGCCGCCCCTTATATTTACATAAATTAAGAGCCTGTCCCACGAGCATGCGACTCCATGCGGCAAGCGCGACCTAAAGCCCGCAGCCGCCTCGACGCCGTACGCACGGAGGTCGAGTGAGTGACGTGAAGTTCGAACGAAGTCCGACGGGCGTACGGCGTTGAGGTAGTGACGTACGGCGTTGAGCGGCTGCGGGCCGGCAGGCCGTTGCCGCGCAAAATTTATGAACCTGGTCAATTTTTCAGAGCCCTGCACGATGTCGGGACCAGCTCCGCACAACTCCATACAGCTCCGGCGATCGAAGTGGGACCGGCCGTACGGCTCAAGCGACCACGTTAGGTCGCGCTTGCCGCATGCAGGCACATGCTGGTGGGACCGGCCCTTTAGGTCGCGCTTGCCGGATGGAGTCGCATGCTCATGGGACAGGCCCTTAAGATAATGGATGTGTTAGATAACAATATATATATATATATAAATCTAAATTGTTCAATGTTGCCACAGTGCTGTACTCGACTATGTTTCTGCATCTTTCTCAGGTCTGTCGGAAGTTCACAATAAGCTCGTGGAGCCGTTGTGTAGCATGAAACAACCGTGTACCATTAAACAGTGTGAATGAAGAACATGGGACTGCATCTCCTTCCAGGGGTATTCGTTCTACCGCAGGAGCCACTGAAGAAAGTCTAGTATATCAGGCCGCGAATCTTAAGATTGTTGAGTTTTGCTCTTCCCTCAGACCATAAAGGGCCTGTCCCACTTTCCCGAGTTATTCACGAACTCTCCCGAGTTTTCCCCTTGATTCGAACTCGGAGAATTACGGGAGTAGCCGTTCGTAGGTACTCGGGGCTATGTATTTTTACTCGTGGCCATTTTTCAACATGCTCAAAAAACGTCCCGACTTACCTGATGCCCCGAGTTCCTAGGGCTGGCATAACGAGCCGCTACGAAACGTCTACGGACTCCTACGGCCTCTTACGAGCTTGCTACTGACATTACCCGACATTCTCCGGGTTCGAATCAAGGGGAAAACGCGGGAGAGTTTGTGAGTACCTCGGGAAAATGGGACGGGGCCTTAAGACATAGGAGCAGAATGAGGCCGTTCAGCCCTTCTGCTCTGTCATGGCCGATCTGTGTTACCCACTCAACCACATTCACCTGCCTTCTTCTCCCTGTAATCTTTGACAAAAACCTTATTCACCAAAAACCTATCAATCTCCGCATTAGAAGCACCCAATGACTTGGCCACCGCAGCCGTCTGTGGCAATGAATTCCACAGATTCACCACCCTCTGACTAAAGAAATTACTCCTCATCTTTTAAACTTCAGCGAGAACAGGTCCAGAGCTATCAAATGCTCCTCCTACATTAACCCAATCATCTCCCGAGATATTTATCGTAAACCTCCTCTGGGCCCTCTCCGATTCCAGAACATCCTTCCTCGGATGTGGGGCTGAAAACAGCTTAGACGGTTCCAAATGTGGCCTGACCAGCACCTTATTAACCCTCAGCATCACTACAATGCCTTTATATTCTCGTCCTTAATAAGGGAATGTATCTAGGTCTGTTTACGGATAGAGATCTGGGACCTGTTCATTGGAACGTTGGTGACCCGACCGATATGTTTTTCAAGGAAGGACAAAATGTTGACAATTGTGATCCGACCCGTTAACATTTAAATTTATGAGATGACAGCTTGAAGTTTCAAGATGCAGGGTCAGAATTTTGAAATGTTTTGTGTTGAACCAGTTGTAAAATTTTGAAAAGTTTCTGCAATTTAAATGCCGGAATCTGTTTACTAAACAGGACAAAGCCATTCCAATTACAGCTTTTTATTAAAGAAAACAAAAATTAAAATTCAGATTTCTTTATTGCAAAATGGCCTTGCACTGGAGTCATGGTGACAAACTCCACACACTGTTGCTTAGTGCCATAGTATTCTTTGTATTGTATTCAAGTTTATTGTCATTGTCTCAATTAGAGACAACAAAATGAATTTCCCTTTACAGTCAGTATCATAAAAATAATAAAATAATAAATAATAACACATATTAAAAATAAAATAGAATTTTAAAAAAAGCACAAACACAGAAAGTCCACGACGCAACACAACACAGTGGCACCAAGGTGAGGAAGGCACCATAGTCCAGCCAGCCTCCCCTCCGTGTTCACCCGTGATCGGGGCCTTCCGAGCACTCGCAGTCGCCGCCCCGAGTGGCCCGATGCTCAGGCCCTCTCGCCGGGCTAGTGGAACGCCGACGCCGAACCCCGACGGTGAGCATCCTCCTCCTCAGCGGCCCGGACCTCCCGATCAGCCGCCTCCCACCGGAGTCCGCAGCTCCCGAGTTCGAAGGCCAAGCCGGGCAGAGTCGCAGGACCCCACGATGTTGGTCAGCGCCGCCCGCGTTGGGAGCTCCGCGAACCACAGCTCCAGGATGTCGGTGCCGCAGGCCCAGCACTGGGGGCTCCACACGCGATCCCCGGTAGGGCATCGCCAGCCCCGCGATGTATCAGTGCTGTCCCGCCGCACTGATACATCGCGGGGGGGGGGGGGGGGGGGGGGGGGGCGAGGACGCGACTCGAATAATAGTCGCGTCCTCTCCAGGATTCAGATTCAGATTCAGATTCAATTTTAATTGCCATTGTCAGTGTACAGTACAGAGACAACGAAATGCATTTAGCATCTCCCTTGAAGAGCGACATAGCAAACGATTTGAATAAAAAATAATAAGTGGCCGGGGGGGGGGGTGGTGGTGATTGGCAGTCACCGAGGTACGTTGTTCATTACAGTAACAGCCACCGGAAATATGCTGTTCCTCGACCTGCTGGTTCGGCAACGGACGGGAGGCGGGCTGGACTATGGAAGTGACTGAAGGACGGTATCCCCCTTACCGTACCCTCTTCCCCCACATTAAAACATTAAAAAAAACATAAAAAACACACTTCAACATAACAAAAAAAACGAAAAAACAAAAAGATACCGGGCTGAAGGTGGAGGCAGCTGGCACCAGCGCCACCGGAAGTACAATCCTTCCAATTTACATTACTTCAAGGTGGCACAGTGGTCGGCTGCCCGCGCCTTTTCCGGGGTTATGTCCGTGCCCGCGTGTACCTTGAGAGGGAACACGCGGTGTCCACGGGGACTGTGGAGGCCTGTGAACGCTGGTCGCCGCAGGAGGTTGAATATATTATAGATAAAAATGGTAATATTTTAATTTGATAATTTTGTTTTAAGTCTTTTCTAAATTGTTTGAGCTTTCTACCTTCCCTTGTAAATTGTACATTTGTTTAAAAATCTAATTAAAAACCTTACCTTTCCAGAAAAAGAAAAAAAAGAGACCCGGGTTTGATCTTAACTACGGGTGCTGTCTCTACGTAGTCTGCACGTTCTCCCCGTGACTACGTGGGTTTACTCCGGGTGCTCCGGTTTCCTCCCACATTCCAAAGATGTGCGGGTTTGTAGGTTAATTGGCTTCGGTGAAATTCACCCTAGTGTGTGTGTGTGTGTGGACTTGATAGAACTAGTGTCCAGGGGATCGCTGGTCGGCGTGGACTTGATGGGCCGAAGGGACTGCTTCCACGCAGCATCTCTAAACTAAACTACTTGTGATACAGTCACTGCCATCCGTCAGCAGGTATCAATTTCTAATTCCCGACTGCGGGTGCTGTCTGTACGGAGTTTGCACGTTTCTCCCCGTGACCTGCGTGGGTTTTCTCCGAGATCTTCGGTTTCCTCCCACACTCCAAAGACGTACAGGTTTGTCGGTTATTTGGCTTTGGTATAAGTGTAAATTGTCCCTATTGTTGAGTTGAGTTTATTGTCATTCAATACATTTTTGAACGAAATTGGGTACCTTGCAGTCATGACAGAAAATAAAGTAACAGAACACACAATGAACACAGTTTAACATCCACCACAGTGAATCTACCAGGCATCTCCTCACTGTGATGGAAGGCAAAAAGTCTTAAAGTCTTATCTCTTCCTTGCTTGTTCTCCCTCTGTGTTGAGGCGATCCAGGCTTTTGACCCAGGCTTGTGTGTAGGATAATAGACAATATGTGCAGGAGGAGGCCATTTAGCCCTTCGAGCCAGCACCGCCATTCAACGTGATCATGGCTGATCATCCCCAATCAGTACCCTATTCCTGCCTTCTCCCCATATCCCCTGACTCCGTTATTTTTTAAGAGCCATATCTAGCTCTCTCTTGAAAGCATCCAGAGAACCGGCCTCCACCGCCCTGAGGCAGAGAATTCCACAGACTCGCCACTCTCTGTGAGAAAAAGTGTTTCCTTGTCTCCGTTCTAAATGGCTTACCCCTTATTCTTAAACTGTGGCCCCTGGTTCTGGACTCCCCCAACATCGGGAACATGTTTCCTGCCTCTAGCGTCAATGAGATCCCCTCTCGTCCATCTAAACTCCAGAGTGTACAAGCCCAGCTGCTCCATTCTCTCAGCATATGACAGATGTCATATATAGGATGGTGTTAGTGTGCGGGGATCGCTGGTCGGCGCGGACCCGGTGGGCCGAAGGGCCTGTTTCCGCGCTGTATCTCTAAACTAAACTAAAGGTCATCTTGCAACACAACCACATTTACCCTTGCTTTGTGATATCTTCTGTATATCATGTGTTTAGTGAACAAGACATGAGAAATTTCAGCATTCCGTGTGGTTAGTGCTGATGTTGCAAAACCACTAAACTCAAAACCCCAATCCCCTTAATTGCCATTTGAACCAAATATAGAAACATAGAAATAGGTGCAGGAGTAGGCCATTCGGCCCTTCGAGCCTGCACCACCATTCGATATGATCATGGCTGATCATCCAACTCAGTATCCTGTACCTGCCTTCTCTCCATACCCCCTGATCCCTTTAGCCACAAGGGCCACATCTAACTGCCTCTTAAATATAACCAATGAACTGGCCTCAACTACCTTCTGTGGCAGAGAATTCCAGAGATTCACCACTCTCTGTATGAAAAATGTTTTTCTCATCTTGGTCCTAAAGGATTTCCCCCTTATCCTTAAACTGTGACCCCTTGTCCTAGACTTCCCCAACATCGGGAACAATCTTCCTGCATCTAGCCTGTCCAGCCCCTTAAGAATTTTGTAAGTTTCTATAAGATCCCCCCTCAATCTTCTAAATTCTAGCGAGTACAAGCCGGGTCTATCCAGTCATTCTTCATATGAAAGTCCCGACATCCCAGGAATCAGTCTGGTGAACCTTCTCTGTACTCCCTTTATGGCAATAATGTCCTTCCTCAGATTTGGAGACCAAAACTGGACGCAATACTCCAGGTGTGGTCTCACCAAGACCACAATATACAACCAACCGTCAGATATTTATTTCCGAACATATCGATATATATTTCTCTGGACACCATTTCACACAACCACCATTTTCTGCGGGCAGAATGATTACACAGAATCTCACGCACGTTGCAATCCTCTTCGGCTTTGCATTTTCTTTTAAGATGAACGTTTCCAGAGTTGAGTCACAGCAGAAAATAATTTTCAACGGACCATTTGGTGGAAGGCTGAAGCTTCCACACTATACTGGTACTTTTTCCCTAAAGTTTGAAATGTATAAGAGGATTTATAAGTATTAGGAGCAGAATTAGGCCATTTAGCCCATCAAGTCTAGTCCGCTATTCAATCATGGCTGATCTATCTTTGCCGCTCAACCCAATTCTCCTGCCTTCTCCCCATAAACCCTGACACTCGCACTAATCAGGAATCTATCTATCTCCACCTTAAAAATATCCATTGATTTTGGTTCTGTGTCAATGAATTCCACAGATTCACCACCCTCTAAATTCCACAGATTCACCACCACAGATTCACCACCCTCTAAAGAAATTCCTCCTCATCTCCTTTCTATAGATACGTCCTTTTACTCTGAGGCTGTGATCTCTGGTCCTAGACTCTCCCACTAGTGGATACATCCTCTCCACATCCATTGTATCCAGGCATTTCACTATTTGATATCAATGAGGTTCCCCCATTTTCTGGCAACTGATGGTGTCTCAAAAAAGACCAATATGTCAGAATGCTGATGGGACTCATGTTTATCAGTCTGAAGAAGGGTCTCGACCCGAAACGTCACCCATTCGTTCTCTCCAGAGATGCTGCCTGTTCCGCTGAGTTACTCCAGCATTTTGTGTCTATCTTTGTTTATGGGACACGTTCAGTTTTAAGACTGATTAATAAGCATTCTTAAGGGGCTGTCCCACTGCACAAGGTAATTCAAGAGTTCTCCCGAGTTTCCCCTGATTCGAACTCGGAGAATTACGGTAATGGCCGCTCGTCGGTACTCGGGGCTCTCGTGGACATTTTCCAACATGTTGAAAAATCTTCACGAGCTTACCGCGTTTCCCGAGTACCTGCCGTTAGCGTTACGAGCTGCTAAGAGACGTCCCCGAGCTCTGACGTACCCGCTACTTACAATGTACGTGCTTACCACAAGTTTGACTTTTTTTTAAACTCAGGAGAGCTTTTGGAAAAATAGAAACATAGAAAATAGGTGCAGGAGTAGGCCATTCGGCCCTTCAAGCCGGCACCGCCATTCAATTTGATCATGGCTGATCATCCAACTCAGTATCCTGTACCTGCCTTCTCTCCATACCCCCTGATCCCTTTAGCCACAAGGGCCGCATCTAACTCCCTCTTAAATATAGCCAATGAACTGGCCTCAACTACCTTCTGTGGCAGAGAGTTCCACAGATTCACCACTCTCTGTGTGAAAAAATGACTTTCTCATCTCGGTCCTAAAAGACTTCCCCCTTATCCTTAAACTGTGACCCCTTGTCCTGGACTTCCCCAACATCCGGAACAATCTTCCTGCATCTAGCCTGTCCAACCCCTTAAGAATTTTGTAAGTCTTGAATTACCTTGTACAGTGGGACAGCCCCATAAATTTTCTCTTGTCCCTTGATAGACACAAAAGGCTGGAGTAACTCAGTGGGACAGGCAGCATATCTGGAGAGAAGGAATGGGCGACATTTCAGGTCTCAGACCCCTAGCGAGTAGGATTAGGGCTAGTGTGTGGGGATCGCTGGTCGGCGCAGACTCAGTGGGCTGGAGGACCTGTTTCCGCGCTGTATCTTTAAATTAAACCAAAAAGTTAATTGTGCACAAATATTATAAATGCAAAGAGTAATATTTAAAACTTGTAGATAAAATTGAAAATATTTTGCAAAAATATCCCTAGATGGCAGTCTTGCTCTGAAAACCAGTTCAAGCTTCATACTTAGAATAATTTGTGGAAAAATACCACAATGAGCCATAAAATGAGATTCAGAAAAGTGATACAGTGCTTCATGCTGCAATGATCAGTGCCTTAATACTTGACTCATAGAAAAAATAATCCATCAATGTTTTATTCAAATGGTGTAGCTGGTGGAGCAGCTGCCTTAAGGGCCTGTCCCACTTGGGCGACCTAATCCGCGAGTTCTGGCGAGTTTGCCCTCGACTCGTACTCGCAGCATGGTCGACACGAGGTCATAGGAGGTCTTCGTAACTCTCCTTCATGCTCGAGAGCGGTACGTACTCGAGGCCTCAGCTTGGTCGCGGCGTTTTTTTCAGTTAAAAAATGCCCGCGAGCAAAAAAAAGTCGCCATGGAAAAAATCGATACTTTTTTCACTCGTAGGTTTAGTCGAAGTAGGTCGTAGTAGGTTGGCATGTTAGTCGTAGGTAATCGAGGATAGTCGTAGGTAGTCTTCATCATAGTCGAAGGGTGGTCGAAGGAGGCCATCTTCACTCTCCACTATTCGGTGTCCAATTTTCCCGAAGTTAGTCGTAGCTAGTCGTAGCTGGTCTTCAACATAGTCGAAAGAGGTGGAAGGAGGTCTTCTACATAGTCAAAGGAGGTCTTCAACATGTCATTTTTTCAAACTCTTCTAAACTCGCCAATTAGGTCGCCCAAGTGGGACAGCCCCTTTACAGCGCCAGAGACCTGGGTTTGACCCTGACCTCGGGACCGTGTGCGTGGAGTTTGCATGTTCTCCCTGTGACTGCATGGGTTTCCTCCCACATCCCAAAAGTATGTGGATTTGTAGATTCATTGGCCCCTTTAGACAATTATGCAGGAGGAGGCCATTTGGCCCTACGAGCCAGCACCGCCATTCATTGTGATCATGGCTGATCATCTACAATCAGTATCCCATTCCTGCCTTCTCCCCATATCCCCTGACTCTGCTATCTTTAAGAACTCTATCCAACTCTCTCTTGAAAGCATCCAGGGAATTGGCCTCCACTGCCTTCTGAGGCAGAGAATTCCACAGATTCAGAACCCTCTGTGTGAAAAAGTTTTTCCTCATCTCCGTTCTAAATGGCCTACCCCTTATTCTTAAACTGTGGCCCCTGGTTCTGGACTCCCCCAACATTGGGACCATGTTTCCTGCCTCTAGCGTGTCCAACCCCTTAATAATCTTATATGTTTCAATAAGATATCCTCTCATCCTTCTAAATTTCACAGTATACAAGCCCAGCTGCTTCATTCTCTCAGCATATGACAGTCCCACCATCCCGGGAATTAACCTTGTAAACCTACGCTGCACTCCCTCAATAGCAAGAATGTTCATTCCTCAAATTTGGAGACCGAACCTGCACACAATACTCCAGGTGTGGTCTCACTAGGGCCCTGTACAACTGCAGAAGGACCTCTTTGCTCTTATTCTCCACTCATCTTGTTATGAAGGACAACATGGCATTCGCTTTCGTCACGGCCTGCTCCTCATGTGTAGGGAATGGGTGAGAAAGTTGGATAACATGGAACCCGTGTGAAGGGGTGAACGATGATCGGCATGGACTCGATGGGCCGAAGGGCCTGTTTCAATGCATTATTTAAAAATAAAAACAAAGCTAAGATAGACCAACGGACTTGCGGGAGACGAAGGGATTATGGGCCACACACAGACAGAGGAGGTTACTTTAATTTGCCATCTTGTTGGGCATGGACATTGTGGACCGAAGGGCCTGTTCCTGGGCTGTGCTGTTCCATATAAATGACAATTCCAAATTAAGCCATGCAGATTTTTCACACAGAGAGTTGTGAGTCTGGAATTCTCTGCCTCAGAGGGCGGTGGAGGCAGGTTCTCTGGATACTTTAGAGAGAGAGCTAGATAGGACTCTTAAAGATAGTGGAGTCGGGGGATATGGGGAGAAGGCAGGAATGGAGTACTGATTGGGGATGATCAGCCATGATCACATTGAATGGTAGTGCTGGCTCATAGGGCCGAATGGCCTACTCCTGCACCTATTGTCTATTGTCTATTGATTCGAGCAGAAGTTCTCAATTTAGTGCTTGTCAAAGTGGGTTCTACTATTCCCTGAGAGTTGTAATATATTTAAGTGTTATCTTTTGACGATCAGGACGAGACTTAGCGCCATTTCCAAAAAAATGACAAAGCTAAAGTGTTTTTTAAAGTTCCTGTTATTTGGGAGTTTTAATGTTTCAGAAGATTCTGGACGTCATCTTTCTGAAAGCTAAAATTAAACTTAATTGTTGTGATATTACTAACTAACTAACACAGGGGCGAGGGAGACACAGTCGCTGCATAACCCCTTAAGCAGGAATCTGTCAATTTCCGCCTTTAAAATATCCACTGACTTGGCCTCCACAGCTGTCTGTGGCAATGAGTTCCACAGATTCACCACCCTCTCACTGAAGAAATTCCTCCTTATCTCCTTCCTCAAGGTCCATCCTTTTATTCTGAGGTTGTGCCCTCTGGTCCTAGACTCTCCCACTAGTGGAAACATCCTCTCCACATCCACTCCATCCAGGTCAATGGTTCCTTTTATGCCCCTGTCCCACTTAGGAAACCTGAACGGAAACCTCTGGAGACTTTGCGCCCCACCCAAGGTTTCCGTGCGGTTCCCTGGAGGTTCTGGAGGTTTTTGTCAGTCTCCCTACCTGCTTCCACTACCTGCAACCTCCGGCAACCACCTGCAACCTCCGGGAACCGCACGGAAACCTTGGGTGGGGCGCAAAGTCTCCAGAGGTTTCCGTTCAGGTTTCCTAAGTGGGACAGGGGGCATTATTGTCACTGGTACAAAGGGATAGTGAGGTATAATTTTTGCGTATAGACCAGTCCAATTTTTGCCGCTCAAAAAGGCAGGAGAATGGGGTTGAGAGGGAAAGATAGATCAGCCATGATTGAATGGTGGAGTAGGCTTGATGGGCCGAATGGCTTAATTCTGCTCCTATCACTTATGGACTGATAATCGAAGACTCGTCCCAGCTAGGTAATTTGTTAAGGAAAAAGTAGGGCCTGTTAAAATATGTAATGCATAGGTAATGATGGATGATGTTCTCAAGATATATTTGGCTGCTGTCTTCACAAGAGGTCGGATTAATGGACGTGTGTTGTAGTTGAGACAAGCCAGTGTGAAATATTGGACGGGATAAACTGAGCAAGAGAGAGTGTTGAGAGTTTTATCATCTTTGAACACGTATATATCACCCCAGCTCCAGTGAAATATATCCTGGGCTATTGAAGGAAGCAAGGGAGGAAATTGCGGAGGTTCTGACTGTGGTTTTTCAGTCTGCTCTGTCTACAGGGATTGGCACCACCAGACTATTGAAGGACTGCTGGCATTGTGCGGTTGAATAAACAGGGAAAACGGAATTAAACCAAGTAATTTCCGGCTAGTGGATTTAATTTCAGTGGTGGAGAATGGTTCCTAGTCTGGTGTGGCAACTGCTCAGCTCTTGGCTACTTGAACCTGCAGTGTATAGATTAGTTTAAGATCATAAGTGATAGGAGTGGGATTAGGCCATTCGGCCCATCAGGTCTACTCCGCCATTCCATCATGGCTGATCGATCTCCCACTCCTAACCCCATTCTCCTGCCTTCTCCCTATAACCCCTGGAACCCACACTAATCAAGAATCTATCCATCTCTGCCTTAAAAATACCCATTGACATGGCCTCCACAGCCTTCTGTGGCAACAAATTCCACAGAGAGTGGTGAACCTCTGGAAATAATGCAAGAGGGTAGTCTATCCAGTTCTCTGGCTATAAAAAGAGGGAGTTATTGACCCTTGTGGCTCCACAGCCTTCTGTGGCAACGAATTCCACAAATGCACCACCCTCTGACAAAATAAATTCCTCCCCCATCTCCTACCTAAAAGAACGTCCTTTAATTCTGAGGCTTTGACCTCTGGTCCTAGACTCTCCCACTAGTGGAAACATCTTCGCCACATCCACTCTATCCAAGCCTTCGGTACGTTTCTAGTGAGTTCCTCCCTCATTCTTCTAAACTCCAGCGAGTACAGGCCCAGCGTCATCAAATGTTCAGCATAGATTAACCCAGTCATTCCTGGGATCATTCTTGTAAACCTCCTCTGGACCCTCTCCAGAGCCAGTACATCCTTCGTTAGATACGGTGCCCAAAATTGCTCACAATATTCCAAATACGGCCTGACCAGCCCCTTATAGAGCCTCAGCAATACATCCCTGTTGTTGTATACAAGCCCTCTTGAAACAAATGCTACCCAGGTTCGATCCTGACTACGGCTGCCGTTTGTATAGTGTTTGCACGTTCTCCGTGTGACCGCGTGGGTTTCCTACAGGCGCTCCGGTTTCCTCCCACACTCCTGGGTCCCTGGCCCTGTAAGGCAGCAACTCTACCGCTGCACCAGCCATTTTAGTAAAAAAAAAAATATCAGTGCATTTTTAATTTTTTGCACTATTTCAGATTGCACTATGAATTTTTAGGGGCTGCTCAGTAGCACAGCGGTAGAGTTGCTGCCTCAGCAGCGCCAGAGACCCGGGTTCGATCCTGACTACCATATAACCATATAACAATTTACAGCACCGAAACAGGCCATCTCGACCCTTCTAGTCCGTGCCGAACACATATTCTCCCCTAGTCCCATACACCTGCGCTCAGACCATAACCTTCCATTCCCTTCCCGTCCATATAACTATCCAATTTATTTTTAAATGATAAAAACGAACCTGCCTCCACCACCTTCACTGGAAGCTCATTCCACACAGCCACCACTCTCTGAGTAAAGAAGTTCCCCCTCATGTTACCCCTAAACTTCAGTCCCTTAATTCTCAAGTCATGTCCCCTTATTTGAATCTTCCCTACTCTCAGTGGGAAAAGCTTTTCTACGTCAACTCTGTCTATCCCTCCCATCATTTTAAAAACCTCTATCAAGTCCCCCCTTAACCTTCAGCGCTCCAAAGAATAAAGCCCTAACTTGTTCAACCTTTCTCTGTAACTTAGTTGCTGAAACCCAGGAAACATTCTAGTAAATCTCCTCTGTACTACGGAGTTTGTACACTCTCTCCGTGACCTGCGTGGGTTTTCTCCTGGTGTTCCGGTTTTCTCCCACACTCCAAACTCCAAACACGTACGGGCTTGTAGGTTAATTGGCTTTGGTAAAGATTGTAAATTGTCCCTAGGATGGGGCTAGTGTACGGGTGATCGCTGGTCAACATGGTATCAATGGACAGAACCTGTGTTTCACAACTATGAATTTTACACATCGTGCTGTTTTGCATCCAAAATTGTATTTATTTCCTGTTGTATCAGTCATTGTGTGAACTGTATGATTCTACGCTGTAAACCTCACGCTAACAAGAAACTCCATCCCTCTGAGGCAGAGAATTCCACAGACCCACCACTCTCTGTGAGAAAAAAATGTTTCCTTGTCTCCTTATGCCCCCGTCCCACTTAGAAAACCTGAACGGAAACCTCTGGAGACTTTGCGCCCCACCCAAGGTTTCCATGCGGTTCCCGCAGGTTCCTGAAAGTTTTTGTCAGTCTCCCTACCTGCTTCCACTACCTGCAACCTCCGGCAACCACCTGCAACCTCCAGGAACCGCACGGAAACCTTGGGTGGGGCGCAAAGTCTCCAGAGGTTTCCGTTCAGGTTTCCTAAGTGGGACGGGGGCATAACTCCTTATTCTTAAACTGTGGCCCCTGGTTCTGGACTCCCCCAACATCGGGAACATATTTCCTGCCTCTAGCCTGTCCAAGCCCTTAACAATCTTATATGTTTCAATGAGATTCCCCCGACTCTCAGTTAGTAGAAGGGTCTCGACCCGAAACGTCACCTATTCCTTTTCTCCAGGGATGCTGTCTGACCCGCTGAGGTAACCCAGCTTTTTGTGTCCAATATGCAACTTCTACCTACTGACCCAGATGCTCAAGAACAGAGCACACACCTGAGGTACAGGTGTATGTCTACCTGTCCCAGCTTGTCGCTCCAACACAAAGAAGCCTCTACTAGAAGATTGGTTTCATTAATTTATTCCTGTAGTTCCCTTTCATTCACTGGACAAATGTTGTAAAAAATAAATATTTAGAACAATATTTTAATGTACTATATTTAAAATTAAAACTATTCACAATTAAAATGAAATGATCCTGAAAGTCTAAGATGGGCAGAAGGTACACAGCAAAGTTACTGGAGCTACGATCTTTGGTACTGGGGCGTGCAGGTGCATGGTTCCTCGAAGGTGGATGGGACGGGCAAAAAGTCCTATGGTACATTGGGCTTCATCAGTCAGAGTATTGAGTATTTATTTAGAAGTTGGAATGTCAGGTTGCAGTTATAAAAGACACTGGTGAGGCCGCATTTTGAGTATTGTGTTCAGTTCTGGGCAGCATCTTCTAGGAAAGATGTTGTCAAGTTGGAAAGGGCGCAGAGAAGATTTACGAGGTTGTTGCCAGGACTAGAGGGTCCGAGATATAGGGAGAGGGTGAGTCGGCTGGGACTCTATTCCTTGGAGCACAGGAGGATGAGGGGTGATCTTATAGAGGTGAATAAAATAATTAGAGGAATAGATCGGGTAGATGCACAGAATCTCGTGCCCAGAGTGTAGGGGAATCGAGAACCAGAGGACACAGGTTTAAGGTGAGGGGGGAAAGATTTAATACAAACCTGAGGGGGAACTTTTTCACACAAAGGGTGGTGGGTGCATGGAATGAGCTGCCAGATGCGGTAGTTAAGGCGGGGACTATGGCAACTTTTACGAAACAGTTAGACAGGTACGTGGACAAGTTACAAAGCCTCCACATCCTCCCCGCATGCAATCACCAACTAGGCCAAGCTGGTGGGATTACTTGAAGTAATGTCTTCAAGATACGATGGAAAGCTCATGACTTGGTGGAATCAAAATGATGCACCATTGTAGCTCATAAGGTCAAAAGTGAGGTGTAGAATTAGGCCATTCGGCCCATCAAGTCTACTCCGCCATTCAATCAAGGCTGATCTATCTCTCCGTCCTAACCCCATTCTCCTGCCTTCTCCCCGTAACCTCTGACACCCGCACTAATCAAGAATCTCTCTATCTCTGCCTTAAAAAACATCCACTGACTTGGCCTCCACAGCCTTCTGTGGCAAAGGATTCCACAGATTCACCACCCTCTGACTCAAGGGGGCTGAATTTTTAAGGGAATATTTCTGATGCGTTTATAGTTTTGTGAAGATGGCCAGCTGAATTATACATTCACGTCACTCCCAAATGCAGTTCTAAACATTAGCGTGATCAAAGGCAATGTTTGAGATGTCAAGAAACCAAGCAAACATGAAAAGATGATTTTGACTTTATAACTGCGCGGCATGTTTGATCTGAATAGGTTATTGCCTATAGCTGGGTGTTAAAAGATCAAAGACGTTCAAACATTGCGATATGGGCAAGTTGAGGGACATAAAACAAACTTCACTAATAATATGCAAGTTTAGTCAGGTTAAAACATTCTTTAACATTCACCCAAGCAAAATATTGCTTTGGAATCATCTTAAGAATATTCCTTCAAAGCATTTCCTGTTTTTAATTGGAGTCATAGAGTGATACAGCGTGGAAACAGGCCCTTCGGCCCAACTTGCCCCCACCGGCCAACCTGTCCCAGCTACACTAGTCCCACCTGCCTGCGTTTGGTTCATATCTCCCCAAACCTGTCCTATCCATGTACCTGTCTAAGTGTTTCTTAAACGTTGGGATAGTCCCAGCCTCAACTACCTCCTCTGGCAGCTCGTTCCATACACCCACCACCCTCTGTGTGAAAATGTTACCCCTCAGATTCCGATAAATCCTTTTCCTCCCTCACCTTAAACCTATGTCCTCTGGTCCTCGATTCCCCTACTCTGGGCAAGGGACTGTGCATCCACCCGATCTATTCCTCTCATGATTTTATCCACCTCTATAAGATCACCTCTCAACCTCCTGCGTTCCAAGGAATAGAGACACAGCCTGCTCAACCTCTCCCTGTAGCTCACACCCTCGTATTTCATAGATACTCACAGTATTTGATTGCTGTAATTCTACAATATATCTGCTCTCTCAATAAGTCACATGACTTTTTTTTCTGAGTTGTTATATTATTTATTATGTTTACATATTCTGTTGTGCTGAAGCAAGTAAGAATGTTATTGTTCTATCTGGGACACATGACAATAAAACACTCTTGAAGATAATTTAATGCAGGAGGTTTGAGTTAGAAACATAGAAGAATAGGTGCAGGAGTAGGCCATTCGGCCCTTCGAGCCTGCACCGCCATTCAATATGATCATGGCTGATCATTCAAAATCAGTACCCCGTTCCTGCTTTATCCCCATATCCCTTGATTCCGTTGTAAGATTCAGTTTAGCAAAACACATTTGTTGGCCTAATTTGGAGGCTTGGGTAAGTTTAAAGTGGGCTCACCTTTGAACTGATAACCGAGGAAGTCTGTGTGTAGTTTTCCTAGAGTTACTGTTAACTTATTGTATCATCGATTATCGTTTACTTTTTGCTGTGTACAGTTAAAGCTGATTGGGGACGTGTGAAAAAAGATGCATCTTCTAGATGCACTGGGACACATCCTCAGTGACGTGACCTGGGGTCATCGGGTGTTTCGGGTCTCACAACATAGAAACATAGAAATTAGGTGCAGGAGTAGGCCATTCGGCCCTTCGAGCCTGCACTGCCATTCAATATGATCATGGCTGATCATCCAACTCAGTATCCCGTACCTGCCTTCTCTCCATACCCTCTGATCCCTTTAGCCACAAGGGCCACATCTAACTCCCTCTTAAATATAGCCAATGAACTGGCCTCAACTACCCTCTGCGGCAGAGAGTTCCAGAGATTCACCACTCTCTGTGTGAAAAAAGTTCTTCTCATCTCGGTTTTAAAGGATTTCCCCCTTATCCTTAAGCTGTGGCCCCTTGTCCTGGACTTCCCCAACATCGGGAGCAATCTTCCTGCATCTAGCCTGTCCAACCCCTTAAGAATTTTGTAAGTTTCTATAAGATCCCCTCTCAATCTCCTAAATTCTAGAGAGTATAAACCAAGTCTATCCAGTCTTTCTTCATAAGACAGTCCTGACATCCCAGGAATCAGTCTGGTGAACCGTCTCTGCACTCCCTCTATGGCAATAATGTCAGACACCCTCAGACACCCTCGCCCAGGCGACCCAGCCGGGGTTGATCAGGCCCCGACTTGCGTCCCAGCCCACGGATCAGCCATCTTAGTAACCACTCTGCAGGGGTTGGGAGACTCTTGTGCGTGGAGGGACTGGGCTCTGTGGGGTGAGTCCTGGCCCAGCTCCTCCTGCATCTCACCGGGTTCAAGGCCCCTGTGTGTGCGCTGCATCTCTTTCTCCTTCTCCGAGCATTTCATCCTCGCCTGATCGGTTTTTAGGCCACGGTGGTTCATTAGGCCTTTCCGTAGTTTTATTGGGTGTGTTTCTCACGAAAAACATAGACTGGGGAGCTAACCCAGCCTGTCCCGGTGCCGTCTTTCCGTGCCGACAACTGTCTCTTCAGTAGTCACCAAACTATTCTTGGTTGTCACCCAGTCTATTCCTAGGTGCCCCTGGCAGAGCCAGGCTTCAGTGTGAAAAATATCCATGTTACCAGTAACAATTTGATAAAATACTGTTGCGGAGAAATACATAGAAACATAGAAACATAGAAATTAGGTGCAGGAGTAGGCCTTTCGGCCCTTTGAGCCTGCACCGCCATTCAATATGATCATGGCTGATCATCCAACTCGGTATCCCGTACCTGCCTTCTCTCCATACCCTCTGATCTCCTTAGCCACAAGGGCCACATCTAACTCCCTCTTAAATATAGCCAATGAACTGGCCTCAACTACCCTCTGTGGCAGAGAGTTCCAGAGATTCACCACTCTCTGTGTGAAAAAAGTTTTTCTCATCTCGGTTTTAAAGGATTTCCCCCTTATCCTTAAGCTGTGACCCCTTGTCCTGGACTTCCCCAACATCGGGAACAATCTTCCTGCATCTAGCCTGTCCAACCCCTTAACAATTTTGTACGTTTCTATAAGATCCCCCCTCAATCTCCTAAATTCTAGAGAGTATAAACCAAGTCTATCCAGTCTTTCTTCATAAGACAGTCCTGACATCCCAGGAATCAGTCTGGTGAACCTTCTCTGCACTCCCTCTATGGCAATAATGTCCTTCTACGGCAATAGGAATGCGATAGCTTTGTTTAATTTAGAGATACACGCGGAAACAGGCCATTCGACCCATTGAGTCGGCGCCGACCAGCGATCACCCCGTATACTAGCACTACCCTACACACTCGGGACAATTTACACTTTTTACCAGAGCCAATTAACCTACAAACCTGTATGTCTTTGGAGTGTGGGAGGAAACCTGGAGCACCCGGAGAAAACCCACGCTGTCACATGTTGAGGGTACAAATTCGACACAGACAGCATCCGCAGTCAGGATCAAACCTGGGTCACTGGTGCTTTAAGGCAGCAACTTACTGCTGCACCACCGTGCAACCCACAATAATCTAACCTGATTTAGATGGGCTTCCGATGATGTATAGCTTGTTACATGCCACTAATTTGTGGCGTCTATTACTGTAATTAACCACTATTGTCTGTTTATTTATCTGTTTGCTTTTTAATATATACCGAACTATTTTGTTATTTTTTATGGGTTTTACAGAGTACTGTATTTACTTGTCTGTTTAAGAAAGAACTGCAGATGTTGGGAGACAAAACTGCTGGAGAAACTCAGCGGGTGAGGCAGCATCTATGGAGCGAAGGAATAGGTGCCGTTTCGGGTCGAGACCCTTCTTCAGACTTATCTGTTGTGCTGCTACAAGTAAGAATTTCAATATTCCGTTTGGGGACATATGTCGATAAAACATTCTTGACTCTCTCTCTGCTCTTGAAATTTCAATGTACACACTTTCGAGCCTAAACCTGCAAGACATGCCAGATACAGAATTATAGCCCCAGCTTTATTCTTAGACTTCCCCTGCTTTACAGAAGATTAAAACTGTAAATGGGACTCATTCCGTGTATGGATATCAAGCCTATTTTAATCTATCTAGCGCACATGCTGAGAACTTTCGGTGAACTTTCGTAACTCTGTCGACGTCACAAACGTGGCGACTCTTTTGTACTGCTTAGACTTTTTTACAGTTAACCAAGGTACAGTGAAAAGCTTTTGCTGCATGCTCTCCAGTCAACGGAAAGACAATACATGATCACAATCGAGCCGTTTACAGGGTACAGATAAACAGTTCACGAGCTCACAAGTTGTAAGAGTAGAATTAGGCCATTCGGCCCATCGAGTCCACTCCGTCATTCAATCATGGCTGATCTCTGCCTCCTAATTCCATTTTCCTGCCTTCTCCCCATAACCCTCGACACCCGTTCTAATCAAGAATTTGTCTATCTCTGCCTTAAATATATCCACTGACTTGGCCTCCACATCCCTCTGTGGCAATGAGTTCCACAGATTAACTAACCTCTGACTAAAGAAGTTCCTCCTCACCTCCTTTCTAAAAGAGAGCCCTTTACTTCTGAGGCTGTGACCTCTGGTCCTAGACTCTCCCACCATTGGAAACATCCATCCCACATCCACTCTATCTATGCCTTTCAAGTTTCGATGGAGTCCCCCCTCAACCAGTGCTGTCTGTACGGAGTTTGCACGTTCTCCCTGTGATTGCGTGGGTTTTCTGTGGATGCCTCAGCTTTCTCCCACACTCTGAAAACGTACAGGTTTCTAGGTTAATTGGCTTTGGTAAAAATTGTGAATTGCCCCTTGGGTGTAGGGTTGTGAAGTGTACGGGATGATCGCTGGTCGGCGCGGACTCGGTGGGCCGAAAGGCTTGTCTTCCATGTTGTGTCTCTAAAGTCTAAAGTAAGCACAATATTTTTTTTCCAAGACGCTGCTTGGAAGCAGGCCATTCAGCCCATCGAATCCATCGACGCTACCCGTTCACATTCGCTCTATGTTTGCCCACTTTAGCATCCACTCCCTACGAACTCGGGGCCAGTTACAGATCCTGAAAATCTGCACGTCTTTGGGACGTGGGAGGAAACCGGAGCGCCCGGAGGAAACCCACGCTGTCACAGGGGAGAACGTGCAAACTCCACACAGCCAGCGCCCGAGGTGAGTCTCAAACCTGGGTCTCCGGCGCTGTGAGGCAGTGGCGCTACCCGCTGGCCCACCGTGGCCACCGTTCTCCGCGCGAGTCCGGAAGAGCTGAAATCGATTGTCCCGCTGAGAATTTTTATTGTGTATTTGATATCCCAGTTTCCAGCTCACGATGACGACCCCTCACACAAAACATTGATCCATGACTGCACGCGATCGCGGTGATC
The DNA here is from genome assembly GCF_028641065.1 of Leucoraja erinaceus. Classification (NCBI taxonomy): domain Eukaryota; kingdom Metazoa; phylum Chordata; class Chondrichthyes; order Rajiformes; family Rajidae; genus Leucoraja; species Leucoraja erinaceus. The sequence continues at coordinate 54,657,845 of NC_073387.1, read as the reverse complement.
AGCACAAAAGCACTTCAAAAACAAAAGGATTTGAGTATAGGAGCAGGGAGGTTCTACTGCAGTTGTACAGGGTCTTGGTGAGACCACACCTGGAGTATTGCGTACAGTTTTGGTCTCCTAATCTGAGGAAAGACATTTGTGCCATAGAGGGAGTACAGAGAAGGTTCACCAGACTGATTCCTGGGATGTCAGGACTGTTTTATGAAGAAAGACTGGATAGACTTGGTTTATACTCTCTAGAATTTAGGAGATTGAGAGGGGATCTTATAGGAACTTACAAAATTCTTAAGGGGTTGGACAGGCTAGATGCAGGAAGATTGTTCCCGATGTTGGGGAAGTCCAGGACAAGGGGTCACAGTTTAAGGGTAAGGGGGAAATCCTTTAGGACCGAGATGAGAAAAACATTTTTCACACAGAGAGTGGTGAATCTCTGGAACTCTCTGCCATAGAAGGTAGTTGAGGCCACAGTTCATTGGCTATATTTAAGAGGGAGTTAGATGTGGTCCTTGTGGCTAAAGGGATCAGGGGATATGGAGAGAAGGCAGGTACAGGATACTGAGTTGGATGATCAGCCATGATCATATTGAATGGCGGTGCAGGCTGGAAGGGCCGAATGGCCTACTCCTGCACCTATTTTCTATGTTTCTATGTTTCTAAAATATCAAAGCACCAGGTGACAAGAAGAAGCAGTTATCTTGACCTCAACAAGTTCAACACTGTCCTGACTCATAGCGCCTTATCATCTGACCAACTGCGCTCAGCTCTCCCTTTTTGACAATTATCGCACCAAGAACTTGCCTTCGCTGGTTTCCACAGGCGACACAATTGTCCTTGCACGGTTGCCATGGAAACTGGGGTGGCCATTCTCCAAGAGGGTCTCACAACTAGACGCTTATTTCAACTTGAATTGAAGCTACATTCCTGCAAATTGATTCCATACATATCGTGGCGCAGTGGCAGTGTTGCTGCCTTACAGCGGCAGAGACCCTGACCCGGAATGTTATTCCCTTATCACGGGCAGAGATGTAATGCTGAGGCTCTATAATAGACAATAGACAATAGGTGCAGGAGTAGGCCATTCGGCCCATCGAACCCATAAGCACCGCCATTCAATGTGATCATGGCTGATCATCCCCAATCAGTACCCCGTTCCTGCCTTCTCATTTTTCATTTTTCACACAGAGAGTGGTGATTCTCTGCAATTCTCTGCCACAGAAGGTAGTTGAGGCCAGTTCATTGACTATATTTAAGAGGGAGTTAGATGTGGCCCTTGTGGCTAAAGGGATCAGGGGGTATGGAGAGAAGGCAGGTACGGGATACTGAGTTGGATGATCAGCTATGATCATATTGAATGGCGGTGCAGGCTCGAAGGGCCGAATGGCCTACTCCTGCACCTATATTCTATGTTTCTATGTTTCTATGTTTCTCCCCATGTCCCCCGACTGCTATTTTTAAGAGCCCTCTCTTGAAAGTATCCAGAGGCACAGGTCAGGCCATATTTGGAGTACTGTGAGCAAATCTGGGTCCCATATCTGAGGAAGAATGTTGTGGCTCTGGAGAGGGTCAATAGACAATAGGTGCAGGAGTAGGCCATTCGGCCCTTCGAGCCAGCACCACCATTCAATGTGATCATGGCAGCAGAAGCTCACTGGATCCACTTGAAATCTAAAAGCTATCATTAAAAAGCAGTCAGATCTACAAAAATACTTATCACCACACTGTATCTTACTAGCAAAAATACTCTGCAGCGGGGGTGGACATCGAGAACATCGAGAACATCGCCTGGCCAGCGTGACCTCCAGAGGAGGTTTAGAAGAATGATTCGAGGAATAAGTGTTTAAGAAGGAACTGCAGATGCTGGAAAATTGAAGGTAGACAAAATTGCTGGAGAAACTCAGCGGGTGAGGCAGCATCTATGGAGCGAAGGGAATAGGCTCCCGAAACGTTATCCATTCCCTTCGCTCTATAGATGCTGCCTCACCCGCTGAGTTCCTCCAGCATTTTTGTCTACTGAGGAATAAATGGGTCAGCACATAATGAGTGTTTGACAGCATCGGGCCTCTACTCGCTGGAGTTTAGAAGGTTGAGGGAGGGGGGGACCTCGTTGGCCAGGGAACCAGGGAATAGGATGAGGAGGCAGAGATCAGCCATGATTGAATGGCAGAGTAGACTCAATGGGCCCAACGGCCTAATTCTACTCCTATAACTTGTGAGCCTGTCGTGAGGGCCGAACGCGGGTCTCTGGTGTTTTGAGGCAGCAGCTCCAGGCCATTGTCCATCAAATCAGCAATAGAAAATAGACAATAGGTGCAGGAGTAGGCCATTTGGCCCTTCGAGCCTGCACCGCCATTCAATGTGATCATGGGTGATCATCCAACTCGGTATCCCGTACCTGCCTTCTCTCCATACCCCCTGATCTCTTTAGCCACAACGGCCACATATAACTCCCTCTTAAATATAGCCAATGAACTGTGCCTCAACTACCCTCTGTGGCAGAGAATTCCACAGATTCACCACTCTCTGTGTGCAAAATGTTTTTCTCATCTCGGTCCTAAAAGATTTCCCCCTTATCCTTAAATGTGACCCCTTCCTGCCTTATCCCCATATCCGCTGACTCCGCTATTTTTAAGAGCCCAATCTAGCGCCAGTGCAGGGACAGAGACACAAGGCAGTGTTGGGATGAATTTAACATGAATGGCGAAAAATACCTGTTGGATTTCACCCGACGCTGCAGAATAAATTGATGTTGTGAGTGAACGCTGGTGCCCCTGAGGGAGTGCAGGAAAGCAGAGCTCGATGACTTATCTTAAATTAATATTCACTGCACTCTTTGCTCAAAGAAAACATAATAAGATTTCACCCATTATTTCTGTCACTGCTCCACTGCAGTCAACAACCGCACTGGCGTTTCAGAGTTTAGTTGTCAAACAGAATTCTAATCTAACTCAGATTGGGTCAGTGAAGACATATGATATATATCTGGAAGATAAAAAATCTGTTAGAGAACCACAGAACGAGGAATTTCAATTGCAAAAAGTATCATTCATTGCAGAATAATATTTTCTCAGCGACCAGCAAATTAGGATTATGTAATAAGGGCATAAGTGATAGGAGCAGAATTAGGCCATTTACCCATCAAGTCTACTCCGCCATTCAATCATGGCTGATCTATCTCTCCCTCTCAACCCCATTCTCCTGCCTTCTCCCCGTAACCTCTGCCACCCGTACGAATCAAGAATCTATCTATCTCTGCTTTAAAAATATCCGCTGACTTGGCCTCCGCAGCCGTCTGTGCCAAAGAATTCCACAGATTCACCACCCTCTGACTGAAGAAATTCCTCCTCATCCCCTTCCCAAAGAACTCCCTTTAATTCTGAGCCTATGGCCTCTGGTCCTAGACTCTCCCACCAGTGGGAACATCCTCTCCACATCCACTCTATCCAGGCCTTTCACTATTCTGTACGTTTCAATGAGGTCATCCCCCTCATCCTTCTAAACTCCAGCGATTACAGGCCCAGTGCCAACCAAGGCTCATCATAGGTTAACCCACTCATTCCTGGGATCATTCTTGTACAAGAATGAGTGGGTTATATTATACAGGAACTTTGCGTTTTACGCGGGACTTATGTGTCAAAAATATCTGCGTGCGAATCTAGCTTTTATTCATGTTCGTAAGTGATAGGAGCAGAATTAGGCTATTCGGCCCATCAAGTCTACTTTAATTTTGATGCTGTGCCCTCTGGTCCTAGATTCTCCCACAAGTGGAAACATCCTCTCCACATCCAGAATATCAAGGCCTTTCACTATTCAAGTGAAGGACCAAGCGCATTATTTAAAAAATGGATAAACCAAATATGTGCTTGTGTTTTCAAGTGTTCTCACAGAAGCAGTGAATCCCAGTAACATTATATATCTCCCCCCCCCACCCCCCCACACGCAATACCTCTGATGGTCTAAGTAGGGCAGCACAGTGGTGCAGCAGTAGAGTTACTGCCTTACACAGTCAGAGCATGCCCCATTTAAGCTCATCCCATTTGCATGCGTTTGGCCCGTATACCTCTCAACCTGTCCTCCCCAGATTTTTTAAATGCCCTAATAATAATAATGTGCTCGGAAGGCCCCGACCACGGATGAACACGGAGGGGAGGCTGGCTGGACTATGGTGCCATCCTCACCTTGCTGCCATTTATGTTATGTTGTGTCGTGGACTTTCTGTGTTTGTGCTTTTTTTTAGTTCAATTACAATTTTATTTTTAATATGTTTTATTATTTATTTATTATTTATTTATTTTTTAATGATTTTATTTTTTAATGATACTGCCTGTAAAGGGAAATTCATTTTGTTCTCTCAAATTGAGACAATGACAATAAATTTGAATACAATACAATACAATACAATACAATTGGGAGCCTGCGGACCTAACATCGTGGAGCATCGTGGTCCCTTGGTTAGGGAGCTCCAACTGCAGGAGCTTCGACCGCCCTGATAGCGGGACCTTTGTTCGACTGCCCGATCTGTACAGCAGGGGAACTCTAAGATGTTGCAGGGACTATCCGCTATCCCAATGTTTACGAAACATTTAGAAAGGTACATGGATAGGGCAGGTTTAGAGGGATATGGGCCAAACCCAGGCAAGTGGGACTAATGTAGATGGGCCATGTTGCCTGGTGTGGGCGAGTTGGGCTGAAGGGCCTGTTTATGCTGTATTACTATGACTCTCTCTGTCTCTAGGATAAAGCAAGAACACATCTTAGGCTTCGGTTAATTTCTTTGCTTTAAAAAAATTACAAACCTTATTCCTCCCCCTCCCTATTTAATCCCATAAAGAGTAAAGAGTTCCCAACAATCTTCCCACTGCCTCCCATCTGTGTAAACGGCAGGAGCCAAATCTATGACAATATACGAATATTTCATTGCTTGTGATACTTTGGAGTGGCCTGAGGTCAAAAAGGTCGACTGACATTTACACCACGGTCTTTTATTGGTGGTGAATTGACAATTACAAATCAGACTATTATTCCAAGCAGAAGATGTTGAACAAAATAATTTGATTTACAAGTGATAACATGTACTTATTGATCAGCTGTTAATAGGTGCCATTTGTTATGACATTTAAGGCTTGTAAAGAAATATGTTGTGCCATTAATTCACATCAGCCCGCCTGGCGTGAAGGGACAAAGAACTGCAGATTCACACCAAAGATAGACACAAAGTGCTGGAGTAAAGACCCTGCCTACGTCATCACGCACCATGCGCGCATCACGTGCGTGCCACAACGCGTGCGTCGTGACGTTTAAATGATGTCGTGTAAGTGACGCGCAAATAACGCCCAAGTGGCACAGGCCCTTAACTCAGCGGGCCAGGCAGCATCTCTGGAGGAAAAGCATGGTGGACGTTTACGGGTCAGGTCCCTTCTTCAGACTGCAGAAGAAGAAGGGTCCTGACCCGAAACGACACCCATCCTTTTTCTCCAGAGATGCTGCCTGATCTGAGATGTGGCACAGTGGCGCAGCAGTAGAACTACCACCTCACGGCGCCAGGTGCGATCCTGATTACGCAGTTTGGATATTCTCCCTAGGTTTTCTCCCAGTGCTCTGGTTTCCTCCCACACTCCAAAGACGTACAGGTTTGCAGGATAGTTTGGCTTGGTATAATTGTAAATTGCCCCTAGTGTGCGTAGGATAGCGTTAATGTGCGGGGATCGCTGGTCGGCGTGGACTCAGTGGTTCCATGTTGTATCTCTTTTTCTTAGGCCCCCTTCAGTCGTGGCTGACCATGGGTGTCCCCAGGGTGCTGCTCCCTATATGGAGCACGCCTGTACGTGACTTTGTTTAACGTGGGGAGACTGGTGCACAGACAGCCACCCCACGGTCCTTGACAGATCTGGGTCAGGATCCAGTGGCGTGGAGTCCAAGACGACCAGAGACCCTTTTCTGCCGCAGCCTTCATCCGCCTTCCCAGCCGTTGTGACGTTAGCTCCACTAAGGTCAGCCATCGTCCTCCACCTGTTCCACCGTTGAGGTCTTGGTTGGATCGCTCTTTGTCAGAGACCTCCCCATCAACCTTACCGCATGGGTGGCCCTACCAGGAGCATCGACAGCTCCAGACGGCATCGCTCTCAGGATCTCAGGACCACACAAGCTTCTCCACCACGACAAGGTGATATTCCACGGAGAAGGATTTCTAAACTAATCTAAACCTTCTGAGTTACTCCACCATCTTTGGTGGTGGGACAAAGCCGGCAAGTGATAGGTGGATACAGGTGAGGTGGGCTTGACGTGTGGATGGGTGGGGGGGAGTGACAAGGGCTGGAGGTGAGAGAGAGACTAATGGTGTCGGAGAAGGAGAGAAGAGGAGGAGTGAAATGCAGTGCTGGAGGAAGGGACAGTGGGTGGAAGGAGACAGGGAGGTCCATAGACAATAGACAATAGGCAATGGGTGCAGGAGTAGGCCATTCAGCCCTTCAAGCCAGTACCGCCATTCAATGTGATCATGGCTGATCATCCACCTTCAGTACCCCGTTCCTGCCTTCTCCCCAAAAATTGTAAATTGTCCCCAGTGGGTGTAGGTTAGTGTTGGTGTGGTGGAGACTGGTTCTCTGCATGCTTTCAAGAGGGAGCTAGATAGGGCTCTTAAAAATAGCGGAGTCAGGGGATATGGGGAGAAGGCAGGAACGGGGTACAGATTGGGGATGATCAGCCATGATCACATTGAATGGCGGTGCTGGCTCGAAGGGCCGAATGGCCTACTCCTGCACCTATTGTCTATTGTCTATTGTCTATTCTGCAAACCTGCAGGTCTATGGGATGTGGGTAGAAACTGGGGGACCTGGAGGAAACTAGATGCAGGAAGATTGTTCCTGATGTTAGGGAAGTCCAGGACAAGGGGTCACAGCTTAAGGATAAGGGGGAAATCCTTTAAAACCGAGATGAGAAGAACTTTTTTCACACAGAGAGTGGTGAATCTCTGGAACTCTCTGCCACAGAGGGTGGCTGAGGCCAGTTCATTGGCTATATTTAAGAGGGAGTTAGATGTGGCCCTTGTGGCTAAGGGGATTAGGGGGTATGGAGAGAAGACAGGTATGGGATACTGAGTTGGATGATCAGCCATGATCATATTGAATGGCGGTGCAGGCTCGAAGGGCCGAATGGCCTACTCCTGCACCTAATTTCTATGTTTCTATGAAACCCACGCAGGTCACAGGGAGACCGTACAAACTCCACACAGACAACACCCGAGGTCAGGATCGAACCCGGGACTCTGGCGCTGTGACTGCGGTAACTCTCCCAATGCGCCGCCGTGCCTCTCGCATTTACTGCAGTCCCTGGCCATTGCCATCTCAGGTATGAAGTACTTTTAACTGGAAAATAACATTTATTCAGTGAAGAAAAGAACACAGATAGAAATAAATACCTTGACAATGAAGGGTGACAGGGACACTGTGTTGTAGAAATCAATCTTCGATGAAGGATGGTAATAAGACAACTTTATCTGAGTGCATTAACTATTAAAGGCACCATATTGATCAGTTGTCACCCTCTGCAATGCAATAAACAAAATCCAAGGTCACCTTGTTTGTTGAGGATGTGAAAACCATATTAATATTCATTCCATTGATCCCATTGTTGTGGGGGTGAACTCAACTGACATGAGTTACCTGTCTGCAGTCTGCCTCTAATTGTACTAGATAGCAGCCCTGGGATCTTACCCACGCAAACCATAGATCAATGCAGGCCCGATGTCCTGTTCATGTTCTGGAGGACAATAGTTTTCAAGATCAGTGCCTGGCGATTGTTTTTATTTTTTTTCGTCTCACAGCGCCAGTGACCCGGGTTCGATCCTGGCTACGGGTCTGGAGTTTGTACCTTCTCCCCGTCACCTGCCTGGGATTTCTCCGGGTGATCCGGTTTCCTCCCACATTCCAAAGACGTACAGGTTTGTAGGTTAATTGGCTTCGGTAAGAATTGTAAATCGTGCCCCATGGGTGTAGGTTAGTGTTGGTGTGCGGGGATCGCTGGTCGGCGCGGACTCGGTGGGCCAAGGAGCCTGTTTCCGCGCTGTATCTCTAATGTCTAAAATCTAAAGTCTAAAGAAGCTGCTCTTAAACCTGATGGAGCATGGTATCCAAGCTCCTGTACCTTCTTAATTAATGGAAGTTGAATTATATGATGTACATTATACCTGGAATGCCTTCATTATTATTGCAAGAATGCAGGACTACAGCAAGTTAGAGCATTGCAGAAGGGAATAACAATAGATAATAGGTGAAGGAGTAGGCCATTCGGCCCTTCGAACCAGAACTGCCATTCACTGTGATCATGGCTGATCATTCACAATCCTGCCTTCTCCCCATATCCCTTGACTCCGCTCTCTTTAAGAGCTACATCTAATGGCCCTGTCCCTCTCTACGAGCTCATTCAAGAGCTCCCCCGAGCTTGTAAATAAATCAAACTCGTGGTAAGCACGGAGAATGAATGTGGCGGGTACGTCGGAGCTCGGGGACGTCTCTTAGCGGCTTGTAACGCTAACGGCAGGTACTCGGGAAGACTCGCTAACGGCAGGTAAGCTCGGGAAGACTGGTGAAGGTTTTTCAACATGTTGAAAAATGTCCACGAGAGCCCCGAGTACCGACGGGCGGCCATTACCGTAAATCTCCGAGTTCGAATCAGGGCAAACTCGGGGAGAGCTCTTGGAATGAACTCGTACCATGGGACAGGGCTTTAACTCTCTCTTGAATGCATCAGGAGAATTGGCCTCCACTGCCTTCTGTGGCAGAGAATTCCACACATTCACAACTGAACAAGTTTCTTTGCAGACATTTGAACTATATTTAATTGGACTATTAAGTAGTCTCTTTATCCTTTATCTGTTTACTGTGGATAGCTTCATTATATTGATGTATCGTTTTTATTAGACTGGATGGCACTCAGCAATCCTCCTCCAACCTCATCCACTGTATCCTCTGTTCCAGGTGTGTCGAGCGAAGGAAGTTAGGATCAAACCCGGGTCTCCGACGCTGCATTCGCTGTGAGGTAGCAACTCTACCGCTGCGCCACCGTGCTGCCCGGTTCACTTAGTATCCCACGTAACCTTCCATGTCGACTTGACTTGCTCATTAAAAGGGTCGATTTTTGGAGTTGTTGCCTTACAGCGCCAGGAGCTCGGGTTTGATCCTGACTACGGGCACTGTCTGTATGGAGTTTGCACGTTCTCCCCGTGACCGTGTGGGTTTTCTCCGATTTCCTCCCACATTCCAAAGACGTGCAGGTTTGTAGGTTAATTGGATTCGGTAACATTGCAAGTTGTCCCTGGTGTTCCTCCCAGATTCCAAAGACGTGCAGGTTCATCCAACTCAGTAGGTTCATTGGACTTGGCGGTAACATTGGCAACCCTCTGTTGTCCCACTGGTGTGAAAAAAGTTCTTCTCATCTCAGTTTTAGGATAGTGTTAATGTGTGGGTCTATCCAGTCTTTCTTCATAAGACAGTCCTGACATCCCAGGAATGGTCACTCCCTCTATGGCAGCGCGGACCCTGTACGGCAGTAGAACCTCCCTGCTCCTATACTCAAATCCTTTTGAAGGAAATGTGTTTCCGTGGGCTGAAGGGCCTGTTTTCGTGTGCTGTATCTCTAATGTCTAAAATCTAAAGTCTAAAGAAGCTGTTCTTAAACCTGGTGGGCACGGTTTGCATGCTCCTGTACCTTGTTAATCAATGGAAGTTGAAACATAAGGCTTTGTAGGTCCATTGACTTCTGTAAAGTGTGCCTAGTGTGTAGGATAGGATTAGCGTAAGGGGTGATCATTGGCCAGTGTCGACTTGGTGAGTCAAAGGGGCCTGTCTGCACACTGTATCTCTAAAATAAACTAACAATAGGCAGGGAAATAGGCGACGTTTTGGGTCGAGACCCTTCTTCAAACTGAGGAAGGGTCTCGATCCGAAACGTCGCCTATTTCCTTCGCTCCATAGATGCTGCCTCTCCTGCTGAGTTTCTCCAGCATTTTTGTCTACCTTTGATTGCCCAGCATCTGCAGTTCCTTCTTAAACAATAGGCAGGGGGTAAGTGAGATATGGATTATGTTCAGACAGATAAGATTTGATTTGGACATCATGTTTGACACAGACATTGTGATTCCTGTGCTGTACTGCTCTATTTAGGGATACAGCATGGAAACATGTCCTTTGGCACACCGAGTCCACGCCGACCAGCGATCAGCCATACACTAGTTTTATCTACACATTGGGAACAATTTACACGGAGCAGCGATCACCCCATACACTAGCTCTGTCCCCACACACACACTAGAGGCAATGTTTTTTTTTTACAATTATCGAATTACCGAAGCCAATAATGAATATTTATCTTCCCGAACTTCAGGTAACTCTTGCTTTCCCTCTTTCTCCATCCCTCCCTCCCCTTCCCAGTTCTCCCACTAGTCTGACTGTCCTCGTTGACATTTTATCTGTTTGCTTTGTTGTCACCTTCTTCCCCTTTGTCTCATTTTCACACCTCACGCTTCCTTATCTCTGTATCTCACTCTCCCCCCTGACTCAGTCTGAAGAAGGATCTCGACCCGCAAAATCACCCATTCCTTCTCTCCAGAGATGCTGCCCGTCCCGCTGAGTTACTCGCTAGAATTTAATAGATTGAGGGGGGATCTTATAGAAACTTACAAAATTCTTAAGGGGTTGGACAGGCTAGATGCAGGAAGATTGTTCCCGATGTTGGGGAAGTCCAGAACAAGGGGTCACAGTTTAAGGATAAGGGGGAAATCTTTTAGGACCAAGATGAGACAAACATTTTTCACACAGAGAATGGTGAATCTCTGGAATTCTCTGCCGCAGAAGGTAGTTGAGGCCAGTTCATTGGCTATATTTAAGAGGGAGTTAGATGTGGCCCTTGTGGCTAAAGGTATCAGGGGGTATGGAGAGAAGACAGGATACTGAGTTGGATGATCAGCCATGATCATATTGAATGGCGGTGCAGGCTCGAAGGGCCGAATGGCCTACTCCTGCACCTATTTTCTATGTTTCTATGTTACTCCAGCGTTCTGTGTCTTTCATCGGATTTAAAACCTCCAACCTACAGTATGTCCTTCGAGTGTGGGAGGTACGTTAGCAGCTACCTCTAGTAGGCGTCTAGATGGTGGATAATATTATCAGATCTTAGAATCCAATTGATGAATGAAGGACCTTTAAGTTGTTCTGCAGTATCAATTCACGGAAAATCAATTGTCCCTGTGTCGAATTCTTCACTGACTGCAGAGCCTAGGTATTTACAATGCTGCAGTGGCAAGGGATCTCACTCATGCTGATCAATCGATCAAGTCAAAGACCTGGGCTGTTAGTTACGGAGCCAAATCTTTCATCAAACATTTCCACCTGAGCCATCTTGAGAAGCATCACTCTCTGTCAGATCAGAACACATTCATGCTGAGAGAGCCGCCTGCTTAATCTGCTTTTGACAGCTTTAGTCAGCGCAACAGCGATCAATGCGTACAAAGGTATCGGATTAGAAATTGGCACTACATGTCACGTGGGATAAATTCCCGTAGCGTCCGTGGGCCCGCAGTACGGTGCTGAAGACATACTAATGACAGATAGCGTCAGTAAAAAACCTACACCTTCAAAAATAAATTGACCTTCCCAAAAAGCAATTTAAAATGTTATGTCACGTATAATTAGGTGTTGGTGAAACTGTTACCAACATGGGTCTAAAAAAATTGCAAATGAGTTTTGTGTGTGATTGCAGTAGCCGTCTCCCTGATCAACGTTAGAACACCAGAGTATCGAGGGCAGCGCGGAGGCGCAGCGGTAGAGTTACTGCCTCACAGCGCCAGAGACCCGGGTTCGATCCCTACCACAGGAGCTGTCTGTACGGAGTTTTTTTACGCTCTCCCCGTGACCTGCGAGGGTTTTCTCCGGGTGCTCCGGTTTCCTCCCACACTCCAACGACGTGCAGGTTTGTAGTTTAATTGGGAAAGTGGCAGGAGGAAAAGACTAATCGGCGCGGCGCTGGCTGGCAGGAGCGGAGATCGATCTGCGCACACGCGCGTTTTTTAAGGTTGAAAAAAATCACTAACTTTTACAACTGACTACTGTTCGGAACAAAACTTGGTGCACCCGCGGCACGGGAGAAAGGGGAGTGACCTGGCGAAAAATCGTAGCGTTGGTGCGAATCGCTTTTGCGCAAATAGAAAAACCACGCAAACCGGAAGTGGACAAGATCAGATTTTACTGTTCACCAGACTGATTCCTGGGATGTCAGGACTGTCTTATGAAGAAAGACTGGATAGACTTGGTTTATACTCTCTAGAATTTAGGAGATTGAGAGGGGATCTTATAGAAACTTACAAAATTCTTAAGGGGTTGGACAGGCTAGATGCAGGAAGATTGTTCCCGATGTTGGGGAAGTCCAGGACAAGGTGTCACAGCTTAAGGATAAAGGGGAAATCCTTTAAAACCGAGATGAGAAGAACTTTTTTTCACACAGAGAGTGGTGAATCTCTGGAACTCTCTGCCACAGAGGGTAGTTGAGGCCAGTTCATTGGCTATATTTAAGAGGGAGTTTAGATGTGGCCCTTGTGGCTAAGGGGATCAGAGGGTATGGAGAGAAGGCAGGTACGGGATACTGAGTTGGATGATCAGCCATGATCTTATTGAATGGCGGTGCAGGCTCGAAGGGCCGAAAGGCCTACTCCTGCACCTAATTTCTATGTTTCTATGAATTTCCAGTGGTTCCATCAAAGACTACAGCCAGCCACATTCCCATTTTTTCTGTTGCCTTTTCCATTCCAGCCTTTGTTTCTTACTCCAACCCATCTGCCTATCAATCCCCTGTCACCTGTATCCGCCTATAACTTGCCAGGCTGCCTGTCCTGCCCCCACCTCTCTTTCCCAGATTTCTTCTGCCTTACTATCACCAGTCTGATGAAGGGTCTCGACTATCACTGTACCTTAAATGGTGCACGTGACCATTGAAAGCTTTTCCCTCCAGAGATGCTGCCTGACCAGTCGAGTTACTCCAGCACTCTGAGCTTTCCTCATGATTCCAACATTTGGATATCTCAGTCTGAAGAAGGGTCTCGACCTGAAATGTCGAGACCCTTCATTTTCCTTGTTATTCCTTTTTCTCCGGCGATGCTGCCTGTGACTCCAGCATTTTGTGTCTATCTTTCGGTGTAAACCAGCATCTGCTGTTCCTTCCTACACACCCTCTCCATGTTCTCCAGCGATGCTCCTTGAATCTGTGAGTTACTTCAGCACTTTGTGTTTTGCTCAAGATTCCAATATCGGTGGAGTTGCAGCTACCTTACAGTGATTTCAGCGCCAGAGACCCGGGTTCGATCCCGACTACGGGTGCTGTCTGCCGGTTCTCCCCATGACCTGCGTGGGTTTTCCCCGGGATCTTCGGTTTCCTCCCACGCTCCAAAGGCGTACAGGTTTGTAAGTTAATTGGCTTGGTATGAATATAAATTGTCCCTAGCGTGTGTGTAGGATAGCGTTAATGTGCGGGGATCATTGGTTGGTGCGGAACTGGTGGGCCGAAGGGCCTGTTTCCGCACTGTATATCTAAACTAAACTAAAGTAAATTTGTAGCTTGTGTCTCTGTCCTTTCATTCCTGCTGCGTACACAATAGATGGCAGTGTTCCCCTGCAACACAACACACTGATATGATTCTTACTGCATTTTATGCAGGTCATAGAGAGGAGATTGCTATTAGTGTTACTGTCATAAGTTGATAAGTTCTAGCAGCAGAATCAGGCCATTCAGCCCATCAGGTTTTCTCCACCAATCAATCATGGCTGATCTATCTCTCCCTCTCAATCCCATTCTCCTGCCTTCTCCCCAGAATCTTACAAAAATAAACTTACAAAATTCTTAAGGGGTTGGAACTAGATGCAAAGATTCTTAAGTTGGGGGACAGGGGTCACAGATAAGGGGTAAATCTTTTAGGAAGATTGTTTTTTCACCAGAGAGTGTTGGGGGAATTCTCTGCCGCAGAACTAGGGGTCACAGTTCATTGGCTATATTTAAGAGGGAGTTAGTCCCTTTGGACCGAGGGTATGAGAAAATCATTTTTGACACCAGAGAGTGGCGGTGCAGGCTGTGGAATTCTCCTGCACCTACAGATGGGCGTTCCCCATCGGATTTAAAACCTCCAACCCAGAGAGTGGTGAATCTGTGGAATTCTCTGCCACAGATGGGAGACCCCTTCCACCCCTGCAACTGACTGTTCCAGCTGCTACGGTCAGGCAAACGCCTCCGTTGCCATGCGGTGAGAACGGAGAGGTTGAGAAGGAGTTTCTTCCCAGAGGCAATTCGGACTGTAAACGCCTATCTCACCAGGGACTAACTCTACTGAACGTTTTTCATTCCATTATTTATTATGTAAAAGAATATGTGTGTTATGATTGCGTTTATAATTTGTTTGGTTGTTTTGTTGTTTGTCTTTTGCACAAAAGTCCGCGAGCATTGCCACTTTCATTTCACTGCACATCTCGTATGTGTATGTGACAAATAAACTTGACTTGACTTGACTTGACTAGTTGAGGCCAGTTCATTAGCTATATTTAAGAGGGACTTAGATGTGGCCCTTGTGGCTAAAGGGATCAGGGGGTATGGAGAGAAGGCAGGTACAGGATACTGAGTTGGATGATCAGCCATGATCATATTGAATGGCGGTGCAAGCTCCAAGGGCCGAATGTCCTACTCCTGCACCTATTTTCTATGTTTCTATATTTCTAACCCCTGAGGCTCGTACTAATCAATAATCCATCAAACTCTATGCCTTAGAAATATCCATCGACAGCCTCTACAGCCGCCTGTGGCAATGAATTCACAGATGCACCACCCACTGAGTAAAGAAATTCTTCCCCATCTCCTTCCTGAAGGTATGTCCTTGTATTCTGAGGCTGTGCCCTCCGGTCCTAGCCTCTCCAACTAGTGGAAACATCCTCTCCACATTCATATTCTATCGGAGAGTGACCTTACTTCCCATGAGGTTCCATCTCACAAAGGATAAACAATCACAAACACATTGGCAGCATTTAATAAGAACGTCAATGTTAACATATACAGTGAACTCTCGTGTGTATAATGGACATGGGGGGTGGGAGGGGGACTGGTGTCTGGTGTTGCCAATTGTCCATTACAACCGGGGCCTGTCCCACTCGGTGATTTTTTCGGTGACTGCCGACATCATTGACTGACGTATTGCGGCATGGCGCGGCGGCAATGTGGCGTGATGACGTATTGGCACGCGGTGTTTTTTCAAGTGTCGCAACATTTTTTTTGTCGCCGCTGGATTTTGAAATGTTCAAAATCTTTTGTCGAACATTGATATGAAGCCGGCAGTCGCTGAAAAAAATGGCCAAGTCTGACAGGCCCTTAAGGCGTCAGCATTGAATGGAGTTGAAACAACGAATGCAGATGATGATTTATCCAGGGGTTCCCAATCTTTTTCATCCCGTTTACCCCCGGCAACTTTAATAGCACATAAGAATGTTACTTCACTAATTTATGAACAACTAATGATGAACAGATGCCGGTATACCAGAACCAAACACACAGTCAGTCAATGAGAAATAGTATGTACAAATCCAGAATCAACAAATTTACCCCCTTGGGGTAGGTGAAATGTACCCCCTGGGGTTTATATA
Organism: Leucoraja erinaceus; assembly: GCF_028641065.1. Lineage (NCBI taxonomy): Eukaryota > Metazoa > Chordata > Chondrichthyes > Rajiformes > Rajidae > Leucoraja > Leucoraja erinaceus. The sequence continues at coordinate 54,642,183 of NC_073387.1, read as the reverse complement.
CAAAGGGACATAAAGTACTGGAGTAACTCAGTGGGTCGGGCAGCATCCCTGGAGAACATGGATAGATGATGTTGTGACTGCTTCAGACTGATTCAGTGTGCTGAGTTACTCCAGCGTTTTATGTAGTTTCACATTAAAACCAGGCGCTGATGCTGCTGGTCTGTTCCAGCGAGCTCCCTTCCACCCACCGCATGGTCCAGTGACACGTCTGTTGTTGTGGCTCATGTTGTAGCCTTTGGCCTTCAAACTAAACTAAACTAATTCCTCGCCTCTTCAGAGTTACCCTATTTCTTCTACCTTGTGGGGGAAAAAAATTGGAGTACATGGTTCAATGGTTTAGTTTAGTTTAGCTTAGCTTAGAAATACAGCGCGGAAACAGGCCCTTCGGCCCACCAAGCCCGCACCGACCCGTGATCCCCCGCACATTAACATTACCCTATGCACATTATGGAAAATTGTACATTTACATCAAGTCAATTAACCTACAAACCTGTACGTCTTTGGAGAGTGGGAGGAAACCGAAGATCTTAGAGAAAACTCACGCAGGTCACGGGGAGAACGTACAAACTCCGTACAGGAAGCACCCGTGGTCGGGATCGAACCCGGGTCTCCGGCGCTGCAAGTGCTGTGAGGCGGCAACTCTAACGCTGCGCCACCGTGCTGCAATAATTTGTGTAATTTTCCAGACGAGAAGCGCATCAGTAAAGTGCTATCCACCGATAACAGCGTCTTCCTCACCCGTTAGTGCTCTGTCTTACATGGATTTGGATTCTCTCTTCATACCCGCGTTCGAAACTACTGCTGTGAACTCAAGAGAAACTCGGGGAGAAATGCAAATGTAATTGAATTTTGTTTTGGTTTCATTAATGCGGAGCAGTGTGAAATAGATGTCCTTGTAGTGTGGCAATTAATTTAACTGCATGAGTTAAGTGGGGGTTGAAGAGCAGTTGCCAATCATCGGCAGTTCTGATTTAGTTCGAGTTTTTGCTGCAGAATATAATTAAGTAGTTGAAACCACAACTGAAATTCATTCATTCATTCATCATCGTTGAAAACATTAGCGACGCAGTGGCGCTGGTTTCCGACGGGAACGGTGATGAATGCACCACACGTCTCTGTCTTCCAGTTCCTGCGGACTTCCTGTCCTCCAGTTTCTGCGGATTTTGGTGTGTGTGTGCATTATCATCGTTCCTTACAATGCCGTGTTAGACAGTGATCGCAACTTCTACTGAAGTGTGGATGGCCGTCGGCTCGCTAGGAGCTCATCCGCCCTTTGACGGGTCTTGTTTTTGGTCCTGCTGGGGGTCCACAGCCCCCTCCTCACCTGGCAAACCAGGTGGGGGAGACGGTTTAGTCACCGACTATCCGACCATGGAGCAGGTAGCACGGGATTACATGGTACCCGTGGCGGGGGGAACCCCCCCCTGACCTGACCCTTACTGAAGTGATGTCAGGTTAATGGTGACAATATAGACAATAGACAATAGGTGCAGGAGTCGGCCATTCAGCCCTTGGTATGGTATGGTATGGTACCATGTGTTGCATGTATCGAGGTACATCTTAGTACACAGTTCAGTACAAGTGAACACTTTGATACATCTTTGATAAGCATATAAAAGCAATAAATGTGAGGTTATCCATTTTGGTGGCAAACACGGGAAAGCAGATTATTATCTAAACGGTGGCCGATTGGGAAAGGGGGAGATGTGCGAGACCTGGGTGTCATGGTACACCAGTCATTGAAGGTAGGCATGCAGGTGCAGCAGGCAGTAAAGAAAGCGAATGGCATGTTGGCTTTCATAGCAAGAGGATTTGAGTATAGGAGCAGGGAGGTTCTACTGCAGTTGTATAGGGTCTTGGTGAGACCACACCTGGAGTATTGCGTGCAGTTTTGGTCTCCAAAGATCTGAGGAAGGACATTATTGCCATAGAGGGAGTGCAGAGAAGGTTCACCAGACTGATTCCTGGGATGTCAGGACTGTCTTATGAAGAAAGACTGGATAGACTTGGTTTATACTCTCTAGAATTTAAGAGATTGAGAGGGGATCTTATAGAAACTTACAAAATTCTTAAGGGGTTGGACAGGCTAGATGCAGGAAGATTGTTCCCGATGTTGGGGAAGTCCAGGACAAGGGGTCACAGCTTAAGGATAAGGGGGAAATCCTTTAAAACCGAGATGAGGAGAACATTTTTCACACAGAGAGTGGTGAATCTCTGGAACTCTCTGCCACAGAGGGTAGTCGAGGCCAGTTCATTGGCTATATTTAAGAGGGAGTTAGATGTGGCCCTTGTGGCCAAGGGGATCAGAGGGTATGGAGAGAAGGCAGGTACGGGATACTGAGTTGGATGATCAGCCATGATCATGTTAAATGGCGGTGCAGGCTCGAAGGGCCGAATGGCCTACTCCTGCATCTAATTTCTATGTTTCTATGTTTCTATGTTTCTATATCGGATACAGTACAGGTATATAGCAGCAGTACACTGAGAAGGTATACAGAGTGGCCAGGTTTAGCGCCATTGTCAAGTCCCAGATGTTGTAAGTACAGGGATCTTGACCTGGCCGTGAGGGTCTGTTGCCATGGCGGCGTCGCAGGGTCGGCCTGGCCACGCGTAGCCGCTGTAGGCTGCGTGCGGTCCGCGCGCCCAATCTCTTGCGCCTGATCCTGCCTGCAGCAAGTCGTATGCAAGGAAAATCTTTACACTGAAACAATAGCAAGGGGCGGCAGCTGAAGACAATCTGAAATAAAATCAATAAGCACTGAAAACACTCGGCAGGTCAGGCAGCATCTGCGGAGAGAGACATGGTTAACATTGCTCCAATTTTAGCTTTCAAAATGTTGAATTCCCTAATTTGATGTAATTTATCATGTATGGTCTTTCCGCTGACTGGTTAGCACACAGCAAAATTGCTTCTCACTGTACCTCGGTACACGTGACAATAAACTAAACTAAATTAAAAGTGTTGCCACGTTTCAGGTGCCCTTCAAGGTGGCATTGCGGTACAGTGTAAATGGTTCTGTCATGAATGCAATCATGTGAGGTCTTTCCGCTAACTGGCTAGCACGCAACAAAAGCTTTTCACTGTACCCTCGGTGAACTGAGTTTAGTTTAGTTTAGAGACTTAAGGGCCTGTCCTACGAGCATGCGACCAGCATGTGGCAAGCGCGACCAAACCAGAAACGGAGGCCGTGCGGAGGTCGAGTGAGTGACATGAAGTTCGAGCAAAGTCCGCGGGAAGTTCGCGGGTAGTGTACGGGATCGAGGCGGTGCGTACGGCGTTGAGGCGGCTGCGGGCCGGCAGGCCGTTGCCGCGCGGAATTTTTGAACAGGGTCAGTTTTTCGGAGCCCCGCGCGATGTCGGGATCAGCTGCGCACAACTCCACACGGCTCCGGCGATCGAAGTGGGGCGGGCCCCCCGAGGCCGTACGGCTCAAGCGACCACGTTAGGTCGCGCTTGCCGCATGGAGTCGCATGCTCGTGGGACAGGCCCTTTAACACTCATGGAAGCACTCACTGACTGCCAGTCTTGTTGAAACTTCTTTAGACTTTACGTTAGATACAGCATGGAAACAGGCCCTTTGGTTCACCGAGCCTGTGCCGACCAGCGATCAACCCTCACTCTAGTTCTACCCAACACACTCGGGGGACAATTTACAGAAGCCAATTGACTTGCAAATCTTTGGGGTGTGGGAGGAAACCGGAGCACCTGGAGAAAACGCACAAGGTCACAGGGAGAAGGTGCAAACTCCGTACAGACAGCACCCGTAGTCAGGATCGAACCTGGATATCTGGCGCTGTGAGGCAGCAACTCTACCGCTGCGCCACCGCGCCGCCCTGTTTAAGGTATCGGGGGGTACCTGTTGAAAGACTAAACCCCCCTTCACTCCTGAATGTCCTGCAGTTGCTTTTCACAGAACCATTTATTTTTAAACTGAAAATCAAAATCCTTTACTCGTACAAGTATTTCAACGCAGGAGATTATAAACGCATAATTTAAGGCAGCGGTAGATAGATTCTTGATTAGTACGGGCGTCAGGGGTCATGGGGAGAATGGGGGGCTAGGAGGGAGAGGTAGATCAGCCACGATTGAATGGCGGAGTGGACTTGATGGGCCGAATGGCCTAATTCTGCTGCTATCCCTTTGTGACCTTATGACCATTCTAGGTTTGCATTCAGTACACAGAGAGCAAAAAAAAAGGAACATGTACATTTACGGAACATTGTTCATGACTGGACACTACAGGGTGCATTACAGTCAATGAAGTGCAGTCATTGAAGTTAACTAACGGAGAGGTATGTAGGAGTTAACCAGTCATCTGTAGCAGTAATTACACACAATTAATTGCACTCTTACTGAAGCCAGTGCATAATACGTGTGATTTTATTTTCAGTTGTCCTTGTCCATCGGGTTCCCAAGGTTAGGTGAATTTACTTCCTATTGCAATGGTGTGTTTTGTTATTTTTAACTTTGGCACTTTGATAACTCTGTTCATGCAGGAAGAGGCTTAATTATCATCAGCCCTTTAACCCGTCCCGAATGAACCATCCAAAACCTTCACCGGAACTGGGGCTGAGAATCGGAAAACCAATGGCAACCTGGACTAAACGCGGAGCTGTCAGAACGGAATTAGCTCGCCTGATGAATGATGCGCTCCGCATTGTTTCCTGAGTGCAAGAAATTCGAGGACCTCTGTGTAATTCAGTTTAGTTTAGTTTGGAGATACAGCGCGGAAACAGGCCCTTCGGCCCGTCGGGTCTGCACCCACCAGCCATCCCCGGGTGTCTGGCACTCTGAGGCAGTGACTGTAATAAGGAAAACCTTGTAGGAATTCAAGGCCCTTGTCGTAGAAACATAGAAAATAAGTCCAGGAGTAGGCCCTTCGAGCCAGCACCGCCATTCAATATGATCATGGCTGATCATCCACAATCAGTACCCCGTTCCTGCTTTCTCCCCGTACCCCTTGACTTCATTAGCCCTAAGAGCTAAATCTAACTCTCTCTTGAAAACATCCAGTGAAATGGCCTCCACTAGCTTCTGTGACAGGGAATTCCACAGATTCACAACTCGCTGGGTGAAAAAGTTTTTTCCTCATCAAAGTCCTTACTGGCGTACCCCTTATTCTTAAACTGTGACCCCCGGTTCTGGACTCCCCCAACATGGGGAACATTTTTTCCTGCATTGTCCTTCCCTATCACTCTGGAATCAATGGTACACGTTCTATTTAATCCCCTCTTAGCTTTCACTGCTCAAGTTTTTTATCGTTAAAATGCGTTTAACAGCCACTTTGCCAGATTTAATTTGTGTGAGATGTTTCGACATTTCAATATAATACCGATCCATATGAATATCGTATTGTTCCTTAAAGGACATTGTCATTTTCCCCTGCGCAACATTAATGAGAAATATGCCTCTGGTACATTGACCTTCGAAAGTATTAGTAAAACAGCTTTAATCTCACTGCTTGTATAAATCTCGCAGCTTCCATTATGGTGTTGTTAAAGCAAAAATAATCTATTCAGCTAAAATCTGCATACATTAGCATATACCTTACATAACAGGCCCACATAATGATGTTCATGTACTATTTTTACAATTAAAATGTGTAGATGTTTCTTTTTGTTTGAAAATGTCGGTTGTTGAGTAGGAGAACTTATCTGTAATAATCTGGGTTTAGCTACCTTACAATATTGAAACTGCAATAGACATAGAAACATAGAAACATGGAAAATAGGTCCCCATATAGAAACATAGGTGCAGGAGCAGGCCATTCGGCCCTTCGAGCCTGCACCGTCATTCAATATGATCATGGCTGATCGTCCAACTCAGTATCCTGTACCTGCCTTCTCTACATACCCCCTGATTCCTTTAGCCACAAGGGCCACATCTAACTCCCTCTTAAATATAGCCAATGAACTGTGGCCTCAACTACCTTCTGTGGCAGAGACTTCCAGAGATTCACCACTCTCTGTGTGAAAAATGTTTTTCTCATCTTGGTCCTAAAGGATTTCCCCCTTCTCCTTAAACTGTGACCCCTTGTCTTGGACTTCCCACCTTCTAAATTCTAGCGAGTACAAGCCGAGTCTATCCAGTCTTTCTTCATATGAAAGTCCTGACATCCCAGGAATCAGTCTGGTGAACCTTCTCTGCACTCCCTCTATGGCAATAATGTCCTTCCTCAGATTTGGAGATCATAACTGTACGCAATACTCCAGGTGTGGTCTCACCAGGACCCTGTACAACTGCAATAGAACCTCCCTGCTCCTATACTCAAATCCTTTTGCTATATCCCTTGATTCCACTAGCCCCTAGAGCTCTATCTAACTCTCTCTTAAGTCCATCCAGTGATTTGGCCTCCAATGCCCTCTGTGGTAGGGAATTCCACAAATTCACAACTCTCTGGGTGAAAAAGTTTTTTCTCACCTCATTCTTAAAATGGCCTCCCCTTTATTCTAAGACTGTGGCCCCTGGTTCCGGACTCGCCCAACATTGGGAACATTTTTCCTGCATCTAGCTTGTCCAGTCCTTTTATAATTTTATATGTTTCTATAAAATCCCCACCTCATCCTTCTAAACTCCAGTGAATACAAGCCTAGTCTTTTCAATCTTTCCTCATATGACAGTCCTGCCATCCCAGGGATCAATCTCATGAACCTTTGCTGCACTGCCTCGATCACAAGGATGCCCTTCCTCGAATTAGGAGACCAAAACTGTACGCAATGTAGAGCCATTAAGGTAGAAGCCTGTGGGATTGAGAGGATGAATATATAACGTCAGTGAGTTAGGCGAAGGGGCAGATCCCCTAATGGGCCTGTCCCACTTAGGCAACTCTTTTAGGCTACTGCCAGGGACTGATTTCAATGGGATTCACCCACGACAACTTACGACAGCAAAAAACTGTCGCCACTGTCGCTGAAAATCTTTCAACGCGTTGAAAATTTTGTGGCAGTCGCCTGTAAGACGTCCAAAAAATCGCCTAAGTGGGACAGGTCGATAAGCCTGTCTTTTGAGTGTAGATTGGTCATCTTATAAACCATGGCTCTCAAGTTTCATTCATTTACCGTCACATTGGGTTTTTAGTTCAGCGTAGTTTAGTTTAGGGGTTCAGCGGTAGAGTTGCTGCCTTACAGCGTTACAGACCCATCTTCAATCTTGACACTGGGTGCGGGTGACACTAAAGGGCCTGTCCCACCAGCATGCGATTGCATGCGTCTAGCGCGACCAAACGTGGTGGCTTGAGGCGTACGGCCTCGCGGGGCCGGTCCCAATTCGAACCGCGGAGGAGTATGGAGTTGTGCGGGGCTGGTCCCGACATCATACTCACCAATCAGCTGGGCAGGAGGCGGGCCGACTGAAATTGGACGTTGCACGGCGTCGGGCGGTGACGTCATTGCGCAATGGCACGCGCTAGGCGTAAGCCATCAAGACGCTGCGTACACCCGTCGAGCCGCTGCGTACGGCCTCAATGCAGCTGCGGGCCGACAGGCCGTTGACGCGTGAGATTTTCGGACAGTGCAAGATTTTTCGAGCCCCGCGCGATGTCGAGACCAGCCCCGCACAACTCTGTACGCCTCCACCGATCGAAGTGGGACCGGCCCTGCATGCCGGTGGGACAGGCCCTTAACTTGTCCCTAGTGTGTGTAAGATTGTGCTAGTATGCGGGGATCGCTGGTCGGTGTGGATTCAGTGGGCCGAAGGGCCTGTTTCCGCGCTGTATCTCTAAACTTAAACTGAACTAAATTCAAAATTAACTTCAGGCTTGAAGGGTACAAGGTGCCTAAACCATGGCGACTCCATTGTACCGACTCAGTATAGTCTTCTATCCTATACTCTCGTACTTAATCCTCTGTCCCACTTTCACGACCTAATTGGCGACCTCTGCCGAGTTTGCCCTTGACTCATACTCGCAGCATGCTCGCCACGAGGTCGTAGGAGGTCTTCGTAACTCTTCCTCACGCTCGTGAGTGGTCTCCGCGTACCCGTGGACTCAAGTAGGTCGCTGCGTTTTTTCTAGCCTGATAACAAATGTCCACGAGTAAAAAAAAGGCCGGCATGGAAAAAAATGGATACTTTTTTCTCGTGGGTAGGTCGTAGTTGGTCGTGATGGGAGTCGTGGGTCGGTAACTGGCCCGAGAAAAAAAATGCAAACATGACATAATTTTATCATGTGATCATTTTCCACTCGTAGCTAGTGGTAGGGGGTCTTAGGTGTGGAAGACTGAGGTCGAGGGGGGTCGTAGGAGGTCATAGAAGTCTGTTGCTTCGGCGAGTCAACACGACCTTGACAGTTTTTTCAACTCGTCTAGAGTCTTCTAAACTCGTGGATTAGGTCATCCAAGTGGGACAGGCCCCTTGGTATAATTATAGTAGGATTGCCACTGAACTGTATGCAAAAAAAAAAGAATGCACAGGAAGGAACTGCAGATGCCGGATTAAACCAAAGATAGACACAAAATGCTGGAGTAACTCAGCGGGACAGGCAGCGTCTCTGGAGACGAGGAATGGGTGACATTTCGGGTCGTAACCCTTCTTCAGATTGATACACCTCTGCAACTCCCGTAAACAAGATGAGTTGAGTACAGGAGCAAAGAGGTCCTTCTGCAGTTGTACAGGACCCTAGTGAGACCACACCTGGAGTGTTGTGTGCAGTTTTGGTCTCCTAATTTGAGGGAAGGACATTCTTGCTATTGAGGGAGTGCAGCGCAGGTTTCCAAGGTTAATTCCCGGGATGGTGGGACCATCATATGCTGAGAGAATGGAGCAGCTGGGCTTGTACACTCTGGGGTTTAGAAGGATGAGAGGACGTCGTATTGAAACATATAAGATTATTAAGGTTTTGGACATGCTAGAGGCAGGAAACATGTTCCCGATGTTGGTGGATCCAGGACCAGGGGCCACAATAAGGGGTAAGCCATTTAGAACGGAGACGAGGAAACACTTTTTCACATAGAGAGTTGTGAGTCTGTGGAATTCTCTGCCTCAGAGGGCGGTGGAGGCCGGATCTCTGGATACTTTCAAGAGAGAACTAGATAGGGCTCTTAAAGATAGCGGAGTCAGGGGATCTGGGGAGAAGGCAGGAACGGGGTACTGATTGGGGATGATCAGCCATGTTCACATTGAATGGCGGTGCTGGCTTGAAGGGCCTAATGGCCTACTCCTGCACCTATTAGACAATAGACATTAGACAATAGGTGCAGGAGTAGGCCATTCGGCCTACTCCTGCACCTATTGTCTATTGTCTATTGTAAACTCCTCTCCCCTGATCCTCAGCAGCAAGAAGGGTCTCGATCCGAAACCTCACCCATTCCTCTACTCCAGAGATGCTGCCTGACCCGCAGAGTTGCAAAGAAAGTTCATTGACTTGGGTACATGTCACAATGAAAGTCCATTGATCCATTGAACAATTGAGATCAATTGGGTTTTACTAGTAGATTAGTTGTGGAATATGACAGAGCCCTTACATAGTATTAAAGTTCAGCAAAGGGAAGTGTTGTGGTAGCAATGTACTAGGTAAACCTGATGCTATGTTGTGGGAGATGATAAGACAAAGAAATGCTGTGTCTTCACCAATAAAACCCAGGGGACTTTAAATCTTCCTGACATTGATGAAGAGGCACAACCGAGGCAGTCCACCTGTGAACGAAGATTTATTGAAAGTTCTCCGACGTTGTTTTCCCCCCCCCCGAACTTGTGAGAGCCCACAAGAGATTGAGGGTAAATAAACATGAAGCTGAAGGCAAGTTAAAACATTACATTTGAATCAAAACTGATTTAAAAGGCAATGGGGAAATCGAAGGAAGGATATCATGGGAAAAGATGTCGGCAGAAAAAAGATGAAGAAACAAAGTTGAACAATTTCAGTCGTGTGGACTTTACCAAACAGATTTAGAGGGATATGGACCAAACACGGGCAGATTTGGTCCTTAGTATATCCAGTTATAGAGTCATAGAGTGGTACAGTGTGGAAACAGGGCCTTCGGCCCAACTTGCCCACACCGACTAACATGCCCCATCTACACCTGCCCGTGTTTGGTCCATATCCCTTTAAATCTGTTCAGTTTTAGACTGAAAAAATATCTAAATCAATGACTAAAACCAATGAATATTGTGCAAATAAGACTTGCCTGTTTGAAACTTAGCATTCGATTTTTGTCTTGAATTTATATAGAAATATAGCACTCAAGTACCCACTAGGTTAAGGGCCTGTCCGTCCCACCGCGGGGACCTAATTTGCGAGTTTAGACGAGTTTGCGCTCGACTCAAATTCGCAGCATGGTCGACACGTGGTCGGGGGAGATCTATCTATGTAACTCTCCTTCATGCTCGAGAGAAGTTCCCGCATACTCAAGGCCTCAGTTTGGTCAAGGAGAATGTTTTAGCTGAAAATTGCCCGCCAGTAACAATTGGTCGGCATGGAAAAAATCGATACTGTTTTTACTCGTAGGTTTAGTCGAAGTAGGTCGTAGTAGGTCGGCATGTTAGTCGTGGGTAATCGAAGGTAGTCGTAGATAGTGTTAGTATAGTCAATAGTCAATAGTCAATTTAATTGTCATTTGGACCCCTGGAGGTCCAAACGAAATGCCGTTTCTGCAGCCATACATTACAAACAAATAGACCCCAGACACAACATAATTTACATTTTACATAAACATCCATCACATTGCTGTGATGGAAGGCCAAAAAAAAACTTATCTCTCCACTGCACTCGATTTTTCGACACTAGTCGAAGGTAGTCGAAGGAGGTTATCTTCACTCTCCACTATTCGGTGTCCAATTTTCCCGAAGCTAGTTGAAGCTAGTCTTCAACATTGTCGAAGGAGATCGAAGGAGGTCTTCTACAGATTCATAGGAGGTTCTCTACATAGTCGAAGGAGGTCTATGCGGTGTTCTACTTCGGCGATACAACAAGACCATGACACTTTTTCATGCTCTCCTAAACTCTTCTAAACTGGCAAATTAGGTCCCCGCAGTGGGACAGCCCCTTTACGAAGATGTTGCCGGGACTTAGCTAGAGGGAGAGGTTGGGAAATCTAGAATAGAATAGAATAGAATAGAATAGTTTCTTTATTGTCATTGTAACATGGGCCATGTACAACGAAATTTAAAATGTCAGCCAGTCAGTGCAGCATTCAAACATTTCTAAAGCTAACGAAACATCCACGGTAAAATAATAAAGATAAGCAAATAAATAAAAATCACAGACAAAACACGCATACACACCCAACCCTCCATCCTTCTGTCGATTTCACCGTTACCACAGTCCCTTAGTCTGTATCGCCCCTGCGTTCCTTGGCGGCCACATTTAGTGCTTTTATAGCAGTGGGGTAAAAACTGTTTTGTAGTCTATTTGTCCTTGTCCTTGTGGATCTGTACCGTCTGCCTGACGGCAACAGTTCAAACAGGGAGTGTCCGGGGTGGGAGATGTCCTTTATTATATTCTGGGTTTTTTTGGTGCAGCGGGAACTGTGTAGGTCCTCCAAGGTAAGGAGAGGGCAGCCGACAATCCTCTGGGCGTTGTCAATGGCCCTCTGGAGCGCTTTCCTCTGAGCCACTGTGCAGCTGGTGTACCACACGCATACACAGTATGTTAGTATGCTCTCAATGGAGCACCGATAAAAGGACAGCAGCAGCCTCTGAGTGATGTTGTTCTTCCTGAGCACCCGCAGGAAGTGCAGTCTCTGCTGGACCTTTTTCAGCAGCGCAGTGGTGTTCACGCTCCACGTCAGGTCCTCCTCAATGTGGATTCCCAGGAAGCGGAAATCCGCCACCCTCTCTACACAGTCCCCTCTGATGGTCAGTGGTACCATGTCCGTTTTGTTTTTCCTGAAGTCTATTATTACCTCCTTCGTCTTTGAGTTGTTGAGGAGCAGGTTATTTTCTTCGCACCACACTGTCAGCTGCTCCACCTCATCCCGGTAGGCGTACTCGTCCCCCGCGGAGATGAGTCCCACCACTGTAGTGTCATCCGCAAATTTGACAATGGTGTTGCTGTGGTGGGCGGGGGTGCAGTCAAGGACTTTGTTCCTTGAGCACAGGAGGCTGAAGGATGATCTTATAGAGGTGTATAAAATCATGCAGGAAACAGATGTTCTCCCTGTGACTGTGTGGGTTTCCTCTGGGTGCTCTGGTTTCTTCCCACATCCTAAAGACGTGCAGGTTTGTAGGTTAATGGGCCTCCGTAAATTGCCCTTAGTATATAAAGTGTGGATGAGTCATGTCTCACTATCCAGCCTATCTATGCCTCCCACAAATGTGTATACACTATGCTTTCTTGTTTCTATCTTGCTGGAATTATTTTACAATCAATAACATTTTTATAGACTTCCTTCAGGACTCCGCTCCAGCATTCCAGAGAAATTCTTTTACCAAAATTCTTCATAATATTCATTAGGTAATAAAATAAGAAGCAACTTGAAATCTTGTTGAATGTTACACTGTGCTGCTGTAAATAACGTCCAGCCAATAACTGTACCTGTTTAATTGTACCACGATAATTGAAGTAACAGCTTAAGGAGCTGTTCTTCCATCCTGTCAACAGCAAAAAGGCTTTTAGTTTTTCTTCAGTTTTTTTAGAGATCCAGCGTAGAAACAGGCCGTTAACACAGCGAGTTCACATCGACTCGGTACTTCATCACGAGTATTTTTTAACTCTTGGAAATTTTTCACACTGTTGAAAAAGCTTCACGAGTTTCACAATCTTACCGCGTTTCCCGAGTACCTGCCGTTAGCGTTACGAGCCGCTACGAGATGTCCCCGAGCTCCGACGTACCCGCTACGTACATTCTACGTGCTTGTCTCGAGTTCGATTTTGTTTTAAACTTGGGAGAGCTCTTGGGTAAACTCGCATCGTGGAACAGGCCCTTTACACCACCCTACCTACGCAGACTGGAGAAATTTACAATTTTTACCGAAGCCAATTAACCCACAAACCTGCACGTCTTTGGAGCGTGAGAGGAAACTGGAGCGCCCGGAGAAAACCCACGGGGTCACAGGGGGAACGTACAAATTCAGCGTTCAGACAGCAGCCCTAGACAGGATCGAACCCGGGTCTCTGCTGCTGCATGGCAGCAACTCTACTGCTGCACCACCATGCTGCCCGAGCCTGAAAATTGTAACGTCCAGGTTCAGGAGCAGCTTCTCCCTGCAACCATCAGGCCATTAAACACTACAACCTCTAAATAGCCTCCAAACTCTATAGACTTCGGGGGACATTAATTTAGCATTATTATTGTCTATTTATTTAATTGTTTGCTTTTTTTTTATATGCACTAAACATGTTCTTGTTATTTATTGTGGGGTTTACATATCTGTTGCGCTGCTGCAAGTAAGAATTTCATTGTTCTGTTTCGGGACATAAGACGATAAAACACTCTAGACTATTGACGATAAAACATTTTATCAACCTCAATGGAAATTGACAAAATTTACATAAGGTTAATTGCATCTGGAGAAAGAGCACTCAGTACACGTATTACTGGCCTAGTATTTTGCCAATCACATCCTCCCCCCCACTCACCTCTCCATCCCCCCCCCCCCCCCCCCAATCTGTCTGACTGTCCTCCTGATTAAATGTTACCTTTGTATGCTTCGATGTCACCTTCCCCCAGCTAACAATGATCTCCCCCCCATAAACTAGTCACCAAGCTGGACCACCTGGGCCTCAACACACACCTGAGCAGCTGGGTCCTGGACTTTCTCACCGGCCGACCTCAGACTGTGCGCATGGGGAGGCAGGTCTCCTCCAGCATCACCCTGAACATCGGTGCACCACAGGGCTGTGTGTTGAGCCCCTTCCTCTTCTCCCTCTACACCCTCGACTGCAAACCCACCCACGAGGCCAACACCATATTAAAGTTTGCAGATGACACCGTCGTGGTAGGCAGGATCACGAGTAACAACGAGGCCTCCCACAGGACAGAGGTAGAGAACCTGGTGAGCTGGAGCCGTGAGAACAACCTGATCCTCAACGCAGCAAAAACAAAGGAGATGACCCTGGACTTCAGGAGGAGACCGAAGACCTTCGTCCATCAGCCCATCACCATTAACGGCGAGACAGTGGAGGCTGTGCAGAACATCAGGTACCTCGGGGTCAACATCAGCCACGACCTGACCTGGACCGTCAACGTCACGGCGACGGCCAAGAAAGGACTTCAAAAGCTTCACTTCCTGAGGGCACGTCTCCCACAACAGCTGCTGGTGAGCTGCTACAGGTCATCCATCGAGTCAGTTCTCACATACTGCATCACAGTGCGGTACTCTGGCTGCACCGCAGAGAACAGGAAAGCTCTCCAATGCGTCATTAAGAGGATCACTGGCACCCAGCTCCCCAGACTGGAGGACATCTACCGGACCCGCTGCATCCGGAGGGTCAAGGGCATCATTAGAGACGGCACACACCCTGGACACTGCCTCTTCACCCCCCTGCCCTCAGGAAGACGATACAAGACACTGAGTAGCAATGTTACAAAATTTTGAGATTTAAAAAATCAAGTCTGCAATTTATCCCATCAGATAAAGCATAACAATAAGTTTAATTTGACACCTAATTCACTTTCATATCTCAAGTAATAAAAAAAGTTATGGCCATTTTCATACTCGGAAATTAGCATCTTGTTCCCTATTGATTTTCTATGGACATAACAAAAAAAGCTGTGATCATGGACAGTCAAAAGCCCATAACCTTCTTAAAAATTAAGAGAACTGAATGAAATTTTCAGTTATCATAGATTGAAGCATTCTGAAACAAATATAAAAGAATCTAACTTGGATGACCTGAAATTAAAGCATATAATTAGTTAGTTACCCAATTGTAGCTAATTTCAAACTTCAATTACTAGATCTAAACATCTATCCATTTCTTAATAAATGATTAACATTTTAAATAGCCCAAGTGTCCAAATAATATTCACAAACAATTCACAATAAAACATGATTTTAAAATCTCATTTACATCAATTTATAGGCCAAATGAAAGGAATTTAGTGTTCAATTGGTGTAAATTAAAGTCAATTTAAATCAGCTTTCTAGTGGGTTCCTGTGAACGCGCTGGTTTAGAACGTTCACAATGCAGTGGATTTGTGCCCTCAAGTGCCCAGAAAAATACTGTGGGATATAAAGAGCCCAAAATGAACTACTTGCTATAGAAAACTTTATATACAGGGTTCTTAAGAAGCCCCATTTAATGTAAAAATAAGGTACATACCTTTAATTGTTTGCTTTATAAAACCCTGGGGCTGCGAGAGGTTGCGAGTTTAGAGAGTGATTTTTAAACTACTATAACTATTATACAAGGCCATAAAAACTAATAATACCTTTTGCGACGGGGTCTTTCAGCGATTTTCCGTTAATGATTTACTAGGCTGAACATTTTCGATTGCAACAGCCTAGTAAAAATCGCGTTTTAAACCCGCCCCCTCTAAACAGCGCCAAAATCGCGCACACGGGGTAGGGCAGATGCTCAGCCACGATTCAGGTAGGTTTTGTAACATACCTACACTGAGCGCCCACACGACAAGACTAAAAAACAGCTTCTACCATAGAGCTGTGACACTACTGAACTCTATCCCCCTCCCACACTGATCCCCCCCCCTCTCTCTCACACACACCCGCCCATACTCCTATATGTTTATAGTCTAATTTTTTTAATAGTTCTTTTAAAATATTTTATTTTATTAGAAGTACAGTCATATGGCACCAAAGTGCCTAATATATATTTTCATAATACATTTTATGTACAACTTTTTTTTTTTGTTACATTGAAAAAAGATTAGAATTAGAAAAAGAAGTTAGATAGTAAAGGATAGAAAGATATGAAATATGTAGTGTGTGAAGAAAGAAAACGAGTAAATGAAGAAAGTTAAGAGAGAAAATAGAGAAAAGAAAATAAAATTTAAAAAAAAAGGAGATCATTATTTATAATCTTGATCAACCCTCGTCCAGTCCTGAAACAGTTATTTTTTACAATTGTGTTGCACCATATGATTCCAAAATAACGACGAATGGAGACCAACTCGTTATGAATTGGTCTGATTTATCCATTAGGAGGAATCGCATTTCCTCAAGATGAGCGGTGTCCAACATACTTGCAATCCACATTTTAAGTGTTGGTATTGATGTACCCTTCCAAAATTTAAGTATTAATTTTTTTGCTATTATTAAACCATAGTTAAGGAATAGATTTTGAGATGTGTTCAATTTCTTCCTATCTTCCATTACGCCAAATATAATCAGTTCAGTATTAGGTTCCATTCTTGTCTTGAATAATTTTGTAAATATTTCAAAAATATCATTCCAAAATCTATAAAGTTTTATGCAGGAAACTAAGGAGTGTGTTATAGTTGCCTTTTGGGCTAGACATTTATCACAAGTGGCGGATATATTTGGATAAAATTTGTTCAATCTTGTTTTTGAATAATATAATCTATGTACAACTTTAAATTGAATTAGATTATGTCTTACATTAATTGAACATTCGTGAATATATATCAGGTATTTTTCCCATTTAACCTTCGTAATTTTTTATCATTAGTTCCCGTTCCCACTCTTCTCTAAGTACCTCTGTCGATGGTAGGTCTATATTTAGAATATTATTATATAAATATGATATTAATTTTTGTGAGTCAGCTTCAATATTCATTGCTTCTTCCAATAAGTCAGGAGTTACTTTTTGATATCCTTGTATACATTTTTTCACGAAATTGCAAATCTGAAGATATTTAAAATATTGGTTGTTTTTCAATTTAAATTTTAATTGTGGTTGTTGGAATGATAGTACGTTTCCCATTTCATACATATCCCCGATCCTTCTAATTCCGAGACTTTCCCATTGGTTATATGTCTTTTCAATAAGAGATGGTTTAAATAAAGGGTTATTCGCAATTGGCATTAACAGTAGTTCTTTTTTAAACGTATTTTATACTCATATTCCTGTGCAGCTGGAGGACTGCTCCAACAAAATGTTGTTGTCTTGTACAATGACAATAAAGATTATTATTATATTATTATTCTACATTTTCCTGGAACTCCGTCCCCTTTGATCTCACGTTTTCACACCTTGCCCTTCCATATCTCCGCATCTCCCTCTCTCCCCTGACTGTCAGTCTGAAGAAAGGGTCTCGACCCGAAACGTCAACCCCATTCGTTCTCTCCGGAGACGCTGCCTGTCCCGCTGAATTACTCCAGCATTTAGTGTCCGTGGGTTACACAAAAAAGCTGGAGAAACTCAGCGGGTGCAGCAGCATCTATGGAGCGAAGGAAATAGGCAACGTTTCGGGACGAAACCCTTCTTCAGACTGATCGGGGGCGAGGGTGGGCGGGGACAAGAAAGGAAAAAGGAGGAGGAGCCCGAAGGCTGGGGGATGGGAGGAGACAGCAGGGGGACTGAGGAAGGGGAGGAGACAGCAAGGACTAACAAAATTGGGAGAATTCGATGTTCATGCCCCCGGGATGCAGACTCCCCAAACGGAATATGAGGTGCTGTTCCTCCAATTTCCGGTGCTGCTCGCTGTGGCCATGGAGGAGACCCAGGACAGAGAGGTCGGAGACGGAGTGGGAGGGGGAGTTGAAGTGCTGAGCCATTGCTTGGGTCCTTGAACGGAGTCGAGGGGGGAGGTAAAGGGACAAGTGTTGCATCAGCCTTCCCCCAGCCTTCAGGCTCCTCCTCCTTTTTCCTTTCTTGTCCCCGCTCACCCCCGCCCCCGATCAGTCTGAAGAAGGGTTTCGGCCCGAAACGTTGCCTATTTCCTTCGCTCCATAGATGCTGCTGCAACCGCTGAGTTTCTCCAGCTTTTTTGTGTACCTTCGATTCTCCAGCATCTGCAGTTCCTTCTTAAACATTTAGTGTCCGTCATTGGTGTAAACCGGCATCTGCAGTTCCCTTCCTGTATCATTCACTTTTCACGAGGGATAGAATTGTTGTCACCAAGAGTTAGAACTCTGTATTGAAAGGAGAATTCCATAAAGATTGCTCAGAGTCTTCAGGGAGCAGATTGGAGGGTCAATGGCTCAAATTTATTCATGAGTTGGCTGTGCAATGGCTCGGGAAAAACTAGCCACATGCTGCAGAATTTCAATCAGATCATTAACTGAAACCTGCAGGAGTTAACCTTGACAATGTTACTGCCTTGCTAAGGTCAGGAATTTGCAAAGACTTATTTGGGCTGTTACTTCATTAGTCCATAATATTGTTGCAGGGGAATTTGCCTGCGTTGTGTGAATAACAACCCCACAGTCACTACCCTCTAGAATGCAAAACGATGGCTCGTTGGAAAATCGTGCTAATCAATACTGGGCTCAGGCAATTCATTTACATTTTGCATTTAGTTGAAATGTATGAAATGCAACTATTAACACACACACACACACACACACACACTGCAATCAAGGGATATCAAATGTCCAAGAATCACTTCCATATTCAGTGAGTATCTCCAGATATATAACAAGTTTGTCGAAGATAGATACAAAATGCTGGAGGAGCTCAGTGGGACGGGCAGCATCTCTGGAGACAGATCAATCTGAAGAAAGGTCTTGACCCAAAACATCGCCCATTCCTTCTCTCCAGAGATGCTGCCTGTCCCGCTGAGTTAGTCCAGCTTTTTGTGTCTACCTCCCAGATTTATATATATATAATATACACACACTGCATATATATATATATATATATGTATGTATATATACACACTGATCTTTCTTTTCTTGTTTATTATATTGTTTAATCATAGAAACATAGAAAATAGGTGCAGGAGTAGGCCATCGGCCCTTCGAGCCTGCACCACCATTCAATATGATCATGGCTGATCATCCAACTTAGTATCCTGTACCTGCCTTCTCTCCATATCCCCTGATTCCTTTAGCCACAAGGGCCACATCTAACTCCCTCTTAAATATAGCACTGGGCCTGTACTCGATGGAGTTTAGAAGAATGAGGGAGGACCTCATCGAAATGTACAGAATAGTGAAAGGCTTGTGTCGAGTGGACGTGGAGAGGATGTTTAGACTAGTGGGAGAATCTAGGACTAGTGGTCATAGTCCCAGAATTATAGGACGTTCTTTTGGGAAGGAGATGAGGAGACATTTCTTTAGTCAGAGGGTGGTGAATCTGTGGAATTCTTTGACACAGAAGCCTGTGGAGGCCAAGTCAGTGGATATTTTTCAGACAGAGGTAGATAGATTCTTGATTAGTACGGGTGTCAGGGGTTATGAGGAGAAGGCAGGAGAATGGGGTTAGGAAGGAGAGAAAGATCAGCCATGATTGAATGGCGGAGTTGACTTGATGGGCCGAATGGCCTAATTCTACTGCTATCAATTATGACCTAAACCAGCACCTGTCCTCCCTGTATGCTTGTTGAATCATTGATTTAGTAGAGCACATCTCAATTCATTTGGCATTCAGCAAGATAAAGGATCAGTTATCACTGTCTCTCTGAGCACTGTAGTTTTCCAAATTCGATATGAACCAAATAATGAGGTTCTATTTGTTACATAGATAATAAAGATTCTCAATGAAGCTTTCTCGATAGTATTTCAAAAACTACTATGTAGATTCCTACAATGGTTCCTGAAAGTAAAATATTCTTCCACTTCAATAAAAATGACCAAAGGAAATAGTTTCTTCCCTGTCTTAAAGATAGCAGAGTCAGGGGATATGGGGAGAAGGTAGGATCGGGGTACTGATTGAGGATGATCAGCCATGATCACATTGAATGGCGGTGCTGGCTCGAAGGCCTATTGTCTATTATCTATTATCTATTATCTGTTTCAGGGACAGTTTCTTCCCAGCTGTTCTCAGGCAACTGAATCATCCTACCACAACCAGAGAGCAATGCTGAACTACTATCTACCTCATTGGTGACCCTCAGACTATCCTTGATCAGACTTTGCTGGCTTTACCTTGCACTAAACTAAACGTTACTCCCTTATCATGCATCTGTACACTATAAATGGATCGACTGTAATCGTGTATTGCCTTTCCGCTGACTGGTTAGCACGCAACCGAAGCTTTTCACGGTACCTCGGTACACGTGACAATACACTGAGCAAAACAAGGAACTACAACTGCTGGAATCATGACCAAAACACAAAATGCTGGAGGCACTCATTGGGTTAGGCAGCATCCGTGGAAGGAATGGACAGACAATGTTTAGGTTTGGGATCCTTCTTGGGTTACCAAAGATCTCCAAAGAGTCTGAAGAAGTGTACCGACCCAAAACGTTGCCGACCTGCCAATGTCCTCCAGAGAACTGTTGAGTTCTTCCAGCAGTTTAGTTCAGAGATACAGCATGCAAACAGGCCCTTCGGCCCACCGAGTCCCCACCTACCAGCTGTCCCTGCACATTAACACTATCCGACGCCACATATCCCTCAAACCTGTACGTCTTTGGAGTGTGGGAGGAAACCGAAGATCTCGGAGAAAACCCACGCGGTTACAGGGAGAACGTACAAACTCCGTGCAGACGGCATCTATGGTCGGGATCGAACTCGGGTCTCTGGCGCTACAAGCGCTGTAAGGCAGCAACTATACCGCTGCGCCACTGTGACCACCCCATGGTGTATTTGTTTTAACCAGTTCTTTTCCTTGTTTAAGAACAAAATAAACAGTGACCGGATTCCTCCAACTGAACTCCAGGCTACGAGCTGCCTGTGTCGCCAAAAGGACTTTGCTATTGATTTTCTTTATTTATTGAGCTTCCTTTTTCATGTTTGTTTAGTATATTGTTTATTGAGTCTGTTTACAATTCAGTTGTGCTGCTGCAAGTAACAATGTCTTTGGTTTAGTTTAGAGATACAGTGTGGAAACGTGCCCTTTGGCCCACCGGGACCAGCGATCCCTGCACATTAAAGGGCCTGTCCCACGAGCATGCGGCAAGCGCGACCTAACGTGGTCGCTTGAGCCGTACGGCCTCGTGGGGCCGGTCCCACTTCGATCGCCGGAGCCGTATGGAGTTGCGCGGAGCTGGTCCTGACATCGCGCGGGGCTCCGAAAAACTGACACAGTTCAAAAAGTCCGCGCGGCAACGGCCTGCCGGCCCGCAGCTGCCTCGACGCCGTACGTCACGCGCGAACTTTCTGCGGACTTCGCTCGAACTTCACGTCACTCACTCGACCTCCGCACGGCCCGCGCTTCCGGTTTTGTCGCGCTCGCCGCGTGCAGTCGCATGCTCGTGGGACCGGCCCTTAACACTGTCCTACACACACTAGGGACAATTTTATTTTTAACATTTACACCAAGCCGATTAACCTACAAATCTGTACGTCTTTGGAGTGTGGGAGGAAACCGAAGATCTCAGAGAAAACCCACGCAGGTCACGGGGAGAACGTGCAAACTCCGTACTGACAGCACCCGTGGCGGGGATCGAACCTGGGTCTCCGGTGCTGCATTCGCTGTAAGGCAGCAACTCTACCGCTGCGCCACCGTGACTGCCCGTTTAATTCCGTTTCAATACATATGACAATGACTCTTGTCTTATGAGATTCCAGAGGACTCTGATATTCACATGACTCTCAGATGACCGTGGCTGCTGGAACAAATTAATATGGTAATATACCGGCTTCATAAATAAATGTATTTATTCTATTGTTAGAACCATACTCACATAGCATGGAAACAGGCCCTTCGGCCCAACTCGTCCTTGCCGACTAAGATGCTCCATCTAAGCTTGTTCCGAAAAAGTTCCGTGTGTGTATATACACATGCACACATACTCAATAAATAAACAAACATAATGCAATAATAATAATAGTCTGTTGCAGTTCAGAGCTTATCAGATGTTGTGTTTTATAGCCTGATGGCTGTGGGGTAGAAGCTGTTCCTGAACTTGGACGTTACAGTACCTTCTTCCCGATGGCAGTGGTGAGATGAGTGTGTGGCCAGGATGGTGTGGGTCTCTGGTGATGCTGGCAGCCTTTTTGAGGCAGCGACTACGATAGATCCCTTCGATGGTGGGGAGGTCAGAGCCGGTGATGGACGGGGCAGTGGTCACAACTTTTTTTGCAGTCTTTTCCGCTCCTGGACGTTCAAGGAGCGAAGGGAGTGAACTGCGAGGCCAGGGGCTCAAGGTGCCAAGATGGAAGCGTCTGCAGTGCCTGGTGTGGGAAAGGATGTGAGTGTTGGCACTGGGTTATTTACAGCAACATCAGCAACAAGAGGTCCCTAGTGGAGGATAACACAGCTCTGATGTTGAAGACAGCTTGTTGTTCAACACTGCTCTAATATAGCTCCACAACCTGACAGCAGGAATCCTCTGCCCATATGTTCATGCGTTCATAAGTGATAGGAGCAGAATTAGGCCCTTCGGCCCATCAAGTCTACTCTGCCATTCAATCATGGCTGATCTATCTCTCCGCTAAACCCCATTCTCCTGCCTTCTCCCCTTAACCCCTGACACCCATACTAATCAAAAATCTATCTATCTTAAGGGGTTGGACAGGCTAGATGCAGGAAGATTGTTCCCGATGTTGGGGAAGTCCAGAAAAAGGGGTCACAATTTAAGTAGAAGGGGCAAGTCTTTTATGACTGAGATGAGAAAAACATTTTTCACACAGAGAGTGGTGAATCTGTGGAATACCCGATGTTAGAAGATAGTTGAGGCCAGTTTATTGGCTATATTTAAGAGGGAGTTAGATGTGGCCCTTGTGGCTAAAGGGATCAAGGGGTATGGAGAGAAGGCAGGTACGGGATACTGAGTTGAATGATTAGCCATGATCATATTGAATGGCGGTGCAGGCTCAAAGGGCCGAATGGCCTACTCCTGCACCTATTTTCTATGTTTCTATATATCATAGATCATATATATATACACAATAAATAAACAGATAAATAGTAATACTAGACTGTTATTGTTTAGAGCTTGTTTGATGTTGAGTTTAATAGCCTGATGGCTGTGGGGAAGCGGGCTATCATAGAACTAGTGTAAAGGGGTGACCTATGGTTGGCATGGACTTGGTGGGCCGAAGGGCCTGTTTTCAAACGCTATCTTTCAATCGCTCCAATATTCAGCTTCAGAAAGCCCCAACGAAAGCAATATTCAATAGCTTATTTTTAAATGTTTTACAGCAGGTTAACTTCAGACAGGAAGCAAAATTAGATTGCTCTGAATTATATAACTACCTGCGATCTGTAAATTAAATAAATGCTAAATTCTTGGAACAAAATTGCAAACAGATTTACAGAGATTTTAAAAAAAACCCTCTCTCCCGTCCATTAAATGTGACAAGGCAACCTACACACTGTGCAAAGATGACGCCTCTCATTTTCCAGCTATTATATTCTGTGCCTTCTGCATGTGCAATTGTTTCAAACTGCATCTTGTTGCAGGGTTTTTATCTGCTCCTTGATGCCAGGCGGCAGCATATTGAAGAAGGCTCGTTGTTTGCAAAATGTCCATTATCTTCTCCCGCTTTGAAAACTCTTGCGGGAAAGTCTTTAGAAGGAAGGGTTCTGAGGAGAAGAGGCACGGCTTGATGTGCAACGTGCCTCCTTTAGATCAGGGAACGCAGGAGGCAAGATTTGAATTTTAAGGCTCCATCAAGCAGGTTTTTGTGATTTTTGTTTGCAATGCTTTCAGGATGAAATGGCGAATTTTACGGCCTTTGATACCCTTCGGAAATGAAAATAGCAGTGGGTTTTTTTGTGTGTGTTGAGTTCAGACACGACAGTGGCATTTACGAAGCTTTTAGGCAGGCACATGGATATGCAGGGAATGGAGGAATATGGACTATGAACATACAGAGGTGATTAGTTTATCTTGGCATCAAGTTTGGAACAGGTATAGTCATAGAGTGATACAGCGTGGAAACAGGCCCTTCGGCCCAACTTGCCCATACTGATCAACATGTCCCAGCTTACACTAGTCCCACCTGCCCGCATTTGGCCCATGTCCCTCCAAACCTGTCCTATCCATGTACCTGTGTAAGAAGGAACTGCAGATGCTGGTTTAAACCGAAGGTGGACACAAAATGCTGGAGTAACTCAACGGGACAGGCGACATCTCTGGAGAGAAGGAATGGGTGACGTTTCACGTCGAGACCCTTCTTCAGACGGGTTAGGGATAAAGGGAATGATATAGAGGGTGATGTAGAGAGATAAAGAACAATGAATGAAGGATATGCAAAAAAGTAACGACGATAGAGGAAACAGGCTGTTGTTGGCTGTTTGTTGGGTGAGAACGAGAAGCTGGTGCGTCTTGGGTGGGGGAGGGATAGAGAGAGAGGGAATGTCGGGGCTACCTGAAGTGGGAGAAATCAATATTCACACCACTAGGCTGTAAGCTGCCAAAGCGAACTATGAGATGCTGTTCTTCAAATTTGCGTTTAGCCTCACTCTGACAATGGAGGAGACCCAGGACAGAAAGGTCTGTGTAGGAATGGGAAGGAGAATTAAAGTGTCCAGCAACCGGGAGATCAGGTTGGTTCAGGCGGGCTGAGCGAAGGTGTTCTGCGAAACGATCGCCCAGTCTGCGTTTGGTCTCGTCGATGTGTAAGAGTCCACATCTTGAACAACGGATTCAGATCAGATTCAGATTCAGATTCAATTTTAATTGTCATTGTCAGTGTACAGTACAGAGACAACGAAATGCATTTAGCATCTCCCTTGAAGAGCGACATAGCAAACGATTTGAATAAAAAAATAATAAGTGTCCGGGGGGGGGGGGGGGGGGGGGGGGGGGGGTGGTGATTGGCAGTCACCGAAGTACGTTGTTGAGTACAGTGACAGCCGCCGGGAAGAAGCTGTTCCTCGACCTGCTGGTTCGGCAACGGAGAGACCTGTAGCGCCTCCCGGATGGTAGGAGGGTAAACAGTCCATGGTTGGGGTGAGAGCAGTCCTTGGCGATGCTGAGCGCCCTCCGCAGACAACGCTTGCTTTGGACACAGTTGATGAGTGTGGAGGAGGTGCCTAACCTGAATGGACTGTCGGGGTCCCTGGCCTGAGTCGAGGAAGGGGGTACAGCGACAGGTGTTGCATCTTCTGCGGTTGCAGGGGGAGGTACCTGGGGAGAGGGTGCTTTGGGTGGGACGGGATGAGTTAACAAGGGAGTTGCGGAGGGAATGGTCTCTGCAGAAGGCGGAAAGGGGTGAAGATGGGAAAATTCATCTTCTGCGGTTGCAGGGGGAGGTACCTGGGGAGGGGGATGTTTGGGTGGGGAGGGATGAGTTACCAAGGGAGTTGTGGAGGGAACGGGATAATCCTCCAAACACCAGCTTCTCATTTTCACCCAACAAACAGCTGACAATGGGCCTGTTTCCTTCATCATTGTTCTTTATCTCTTCACATCATCGTCTGTATCTCTCGTTTCCCTTATCACTAACCAGTTTGAAGAGGGGTCTCGACCCGAAACATCACCCATTCCTGCTCTCCAGAGATGCTGCCTGTCCCGCTGAGTTACACCA
Organism: Leucoraja erinaceus; assembly: GCF_028641065.1. Classification (NCBI taxonomy): domain Eukaryota; kingdom Metazoa; phylum Chordata; class Chondrichthyes; order Rajiformes; family Rajidae; genus Leucoraja; species Leucoraja erinaceus. The sequence goes on along the minus strand of NC_073387.1, from coordinate 54,616,799 downwards.
GCTCTTTGTGTCTACCCATGCAATTGCTTCTTAAGCGTTGCGATAGTCCCTGCCTCAGCTACCTCCTCCGGCAGCTCGTTCCGTACACCCACCACCCTTTGCGCAGAAAAGTTATCTCTCAGATTCCTATAAAATCTTTCCCTCTTCACCTTAACCATCATGGGCCAGAAGGCCTCCTCCTGTGCAGTACAGTTTTATGTTCGATCTTCTATGCTTTATGCATGTTTTTCAATGAATGCTTTGTATTCAATGCAATTATTTGTATACATTCAGCTATGATTGAATGGCGGAGTCGACTCGATGGGCCGAATGGCCTAATTCCACTCCTATAACTTGTGAACTTGTATTCTCTCTGCATCCCTCTCTCAATTCACGATCCCACCTTGCATGCATGCGACACTGCATGGTACTAAAGGCGCATCTCGGAATGCAACAAGAACATTGATTCAAGAATTGCTAACTAGCTCGAGTAATTCACAGAAGCACAAGATGGTCTGAGCAATACAAGAGGCCATTTGGCCCAAAGAGTGCATGCTGGTTCACTGAAAAACACAAAGTGGCGGAGGAACTCAGCGGGTCAGGCGGCATCTGCGGAGGGAATGGACAGATGATATTATGGGTCGGGAATTTTCATCAGTTGAGATTAGTTCAGTTTAGTTTATTGTCACATGTACCGAGGTACAGTGAAAAAGCTTTTGTTGCGTGCTAACCAGTCAGCGGAAGGACAATACATGATTATAATCGAGCCATTCTCAGTGTATAGATATATGATAACGGAATAACGTTTAGTGCAAGGTAAAGCCAGCAAAGTCCGATCAAAGATAATCCGAGTGCTTAAGAAAAAACTGCAGATGCTGGAAATTGTGTTTTTCGCAAGATTCCAGCATCTGCAGTCTATTGTGTCTCTGTTTCTAGGCAGGAGCGAGTTATCAGAGATATAAGGAACTGCAGGTGCTGGTTTACAAAAAGAAAAAAGACACGATGTACTGGCGGCACGGAGGAGCAGCGGTAGAGTTGCTGCCTTACAGCGCCAGAAACCCAGGTTCGATCCTGACTACGGGTGCTGTCTGTACGGAGTTTGCACGTCCTCCCCGTGACATGCGTGGGTTTTCCCCAGGTACGTCCTTCCTCCCACATCCCGTATGTGTGCAGGTTTTTAGATTAATTGTCTTCTGCAAATTGTCCCTAGCGTGTGGGATGATCGATTGCCGGCATGGACTTGATGGGATGAAGGGCCTGCTTCCACGTTGTATCTCTACACTAAACTAAACTAAAGTGCGGGAGAAACTCAGTGGGTCGGGCAGCATCTGTGGAGCACATGAATAGGCGATGATCCTTGGACCATTCTACATTTCCTTATCAACATCTGCTTTGATTCTTACCCTTCCATAACTCTAGATTCCCTCTCCCCTGGCTCTCAGTCTGAAGAAGGATCTCGACCCGAAACGTCACCCATCCCTTCTCTCCGGAGATGCTGCCTGTCCCGCTGAGTTACTCAGGTATTTTGTGTCTATCTTCAGTGTAAACCTGCTGGCTCGAATGGGCCGAATGGCCTCCTCCCAGCACCTATTTTCTAAACCAGCGTCTGCAGTTCCTTCAGACACGAAACTCTTCTCTAGTCTTGCAATTGCCACCGAAAGCAGAAGATGGCAGCAAGACTCAGCTCTTCAAAACATCTGAGTGTCACAGGCATTTGCTGCTTTAATACATTCTTTGAACTTTTGATTATAATAAGCTGAATTTAATTTTTCATGCAGTTCTAATTTTACTGAGGTTGAGACATTTCACCTTTTTGTAACTTCATCTCTGAGCTGTGTGATTCAGGGACAACTAATTTCCAGATAATTCTATCTGCTGCTCTGTATCCCTCAGCTCTCTCCCTGCCCCCGACTGCGAAGTGTTTTCTCTCGATCAGGTAGTGCGACCTGCCAGTCAGCCTTTACTTTAAGTGCCAATGTCAGCTCACTGCTCTGATGCACATGCACAGCAATTGACTTACCTCAGTTTAGTTTAGTGATACTGGGCGGTAACAGGCCCTTTGGCCCACCGAGTCCGCGCCGACCAGCGATCCCCGCACACTAACACTACCCCACACACACACGAGGGACAATTTTGCATTTTATACCCAGCCAATTAACCTACAAACCTGTGTGTCTTTGGAGTGTGGGAGGAAACCGAAGATAGACAATACGTGCAGGAGTAGGCCATTCGGCCCTTCGAGCCAGCACCGCCATTCAATGTGATCATGGCTGATCATCCCCAATCAGTACCCCTTTCCTGCCTTCTCCCCATATCCCCTGACTCCGCTATTTTTACTATCTAGCTCTCTCTTGAAAGCATCCAGAGCACCTGCCTCCACCGCCCTCTTGAGGCAGAGAATTCCACAGACTCACCACTCTCTGTGAGAAAGAGTGTTTCCTCATCTCTGTTCTAAATGGCTTACTCCTTATTCTTAAACTGTGGCCCCTGGCTCTGGACTCCCCCAACATCGGGAACATGTTTCCTGCCTCTAACGTGTCCAAACCCTTAACAATCTTATATGTTTCAATGAGATTGCCTCTCATCCTTCTAAACTCCAGAGTGTACAAGCCCAGCCGCTCCATTCTCTCAGCATATGACAGTCCCGCCATCCCGGGAATTAACCTTGTAAACCTACGCTGCACTCCCTCAATAGCAAGAATGTCCTTCCTCAAATTAGGGACCAAAACTGCACACAATACTCCAGGTGTGGTCTCACTGGGGCTCTGTACAGCTGCAGAAAGAGATCTCGGAGAAAAGCCACGCAGGTCACGGGGAGAACGTACAAACTCCGTACTGACAGCACCCGTAGTCGGGGTCGAACGCGGGATCTCTGGCGCTGTGAGGCAGCAACTCTACCGCTGCGCCATCATGCCAGCCCGACATGATTCTCCGTGTGTGTGTGTGAAAGGATTTGACATCCCTCAGTTCTCCTTGCCCAGATCTATTTCGGGCTTGCGATCCTGGCTGCTGACCCACACGCGTATGGACCTGTCATTGTGACTACAGGATGATATTACACTGTCAAAAGGACATGTTAATTAGTGCCTAGTTCCCTGTAGTCTGAAGCCCCAGTCAATACCAGTGGCACACACTCAGTTACACTGTCAACCAGCACTGTGAACCTATTGGCAGACTTTAGTCAGTCACACACACTCCTTGCTTGTCAAACATGTGCCTTTTTGACACACACCAACTGTCTAGCTTCTAATTATCATTTTCTTTTCAATGATTATTATTTTTCATATTAAACCTGTTCAATTTTAGCTAATGTAGAGAGTTATTGTTTGTCAAAGCAAGAACAGGGCACTGAGAAAGCAGGAACGGGGCACTGACTGTGGATGATCATATTAGAAACATAGAAACATACAAAATAGGTGCAGGAGTAGGCCATTCAGCCCTTCGAGCCTGCACCGCCATTCAATATGATCATGGCTGATCATCCGACTCAGTATCCTGTACCTGCCTTCTCTCCATACCCCCTGATCCCTTTAGCCACAAGGGCCACATCTACCTCATCTAAAACAAGTTGCAGACAATGAATGGTGGTGCTGGCTCGAAGGGCCAAATGGCCAACTCCTGCACCTATTTTCTATGTTTTTATGTTTCTAAATGTTACAAAACATTTCTGTGATAAATTGTCTTAAAATTATATATAGACTTATTGTTTGTTAAATTTTATGAGATTTTGTGTCCAAATCATCCTAAATAGGTGCAGAGAGTTATTGGTTGCCAAGTTTTACTCCAGCATTTTGTGTCTCTGAGATGCTGCCTCACCCGTTGTCTTACTCCAGAATTTTGTGCTCAGAGATGCTGCCTCACCCACTGAGTTACTCCAGCATTTTCTGTCTCAGAGATGCTGCCTCACCCACTGAGTTACACCAGCATTTTGTGTCTACCTTCTATAAAACATTTCTGTGTTTAATTTGCCTTAAAATGATATCTAGTGATACTGTTTGTCAAATTTTATAAAATATATTTTTTGTGTTTAAATTTTCTTAACAATGATTTCTCCAACTTCAAGTAATCCTTGCATCTCTGCTCTCTTTGTCCCTCCCCCACCCAAGTCATCATGCCAGTTTCAAAGTCATCTTGTTGAGTCTCATTGTCTGCAACTCGTTTTCACCCAGCACACTGCTAACGATGGCCTATTTCCTTTATCATCGTTTTTTTGCCCATCTTTCATTCATTTGTTCCACATCTCTCTACATCGCCGTCTATATCTCTCGTTTCCCCATTTCGCCTGACTGGCTCAGTCTGAAGAAGGGTCTCGACCCGAAACGTCACCTATTCCTTTTCTATGGGAGATGTTTCTGACCCAGCTGGGTTACTCCCACCTTTTTGATGTGAAATTCCGATTGGCTGGCATTGAATTATTAACTTCCCTCCCCATTCAGATTCAGATTCAGATTCAGATTCAATTTTAATTGTCATTGTCAGTGTACAGTACAGAGACAACAAAATGCATTTAGCATCTCCCTTGAAGAGCGACATAGCAAACGATTTGAATAAAAAAATAATAAGTGTCCATATCTTTCATTCGGGGGGGGGGGGGGGGGGGGGGGTGGTGATTGGCAGTCACCGAGGTACGTTTTCCCTAGAGTGACAGCCGCCGGAAAGAAAGCTGTCTCGACCCGAAACGTGCTATTTCGGGGAGATGGAGAGACCTGTAGCGCCTCCCGGATGGTAGGAGGTTGAGGCATTCCTTCAGCGGATATAGGTGGGATATTGGAGTATATTGGCCTCAGCTAACTTCTTTTGAATTAAGGATCACCTATCCATGTTTTCCAGGTAAACTGAGTTCTCCATAGTTTTCCCAGAGATGCTGTTACTCCAGCACTTTGTGTCTTTTCTCTAATCAGTTCTCTCCTTTTGTCTCCCATTGTATCGTACATTCAGCAAATGTATTCTTTTCACGCACACTTACCCATCGATCTACACATATATATATATATATATATATAGACTTCTAACTCTTTACTTCGTAAGGTTTCAATTAAGGAAATCTGCCCTGAAATGCTGATCCTCTCCTAGAAACATAGAGCCATAGAAAATAGGTGCAGGAGGAGGCCATTCAGCCCTTCGAGCCAGCACCGCCATTCAACATGATCATGGCTGATCATCCAAAATCAATACCCCGTTCCTGCTTTCTCCTCACATCCCTTGATTCTGTTAGCTCTAAGAGATATATCTAATAGCCCTGTCCCACGGTACGAGTTCATTCCAAGAGCTCTCCCGAGTTTAAAAAAAATCAAACCCATGGTAAGCACAGAGAATGAACGTAGCGGGTACGTCGGAGCTCGTGGACGTTGCTTAGCGCTAACGGCAGGTACTTGGGAAGACTCGCTAATGGCAGGTAAGCACGGGAAAACTCGTGAACATTTTTCAACATGTTGACAAATGTCCACGAGAACCCCGAGTACCGACGAGTGGCAATTAGCATAAATCTCCGAGTTCGAATCAGGGCAAACTCGGGAGAACTCTTGGAATGAACTCATACAGTGGGACAGGGCTTTAACTTTCTCTTAAATCCATCCAGTGAATTGTCCTCCACTGCCTTCTGTGGCAGAGAATTCCACAGATTCGCAACTCTCTGGGCCTCAACTTTCCTCATCACAGTCCTAAATGGCTTACCCCTTTATTCTTAAACTATGGGCCCCTAGTCCCGAGTGTGTGGGGGATAGTGTTAGTGTGCGGGGATCGCTGGTCGGCGCGGAGCTGGCGGGCCGAATGGTCTGTTTCCGCGCTGTATCGCTAAACTAAACTAAACGGAAAAAAACGAGGCTGAGCTACTCCAGCTTTTTGTGTTAACCTTTCCTGCAAACCCCCTTCAAGGCACTTTCCTCTCCCCTTAAACCAACAATGCCATTTTTGATACCCCTACCGTTGAAGTTCGAAATAACACATTCCACTTTTTTTTTCACTTACATTTTTACTGATTTTTCAGAGATATATACAAAGCAGTGCAACACCATCACCATAGATAAAACAAAATAAGAAAAACAGTAATCAAAATAAAAAAATAAGTAGATAGGGGAAGAAAAAAGTAAACAAATAAAATATTGGAATAAGACCATGATAACACATTCCCCTTGAGTTTTCAAATTATGCCTGGGCTGGAAATATCTCCTACATGCTGCTTGAGAGAATTAATTAGCGTTTTAAACCTTTGATGTTTAGAAATATTTTACCCTGGCTCAGAGATCCTATTTCCTTAGCCCAACACAAACAGTGTATTACGATCGATAATTAAGTTAGTTCACTGCAAGCTTAACCATGCTGAACACCACAAGTGGATGTCGGCTGAGTAAGTGGGAAATAACTCTGCTCATTACAGAGCTAAGGAGAAATCTAACCTGATTCAGGTCACCGACTTGTGTTGGATGGAACTGCAAATGTTGGTTTGTAGGTTAATTGGCTTCAGTGAAAAATTTGTAAATTGGCCCTTGTGTGTCGGAGAGTGTTTGTGTATGGGGTGATCACTGGTCAGTGTGGATTCGGTGGGCCAAACCGCCTGTTTCTGTGCTGTATATTCTAAATTGTAAAGTCTGAACGCCTAGGATAGGAAAGGTTTAGAGGGATATGGGCCAAACATGGGCAAATGGGACTAGTTTAGATGGAGCTTCTTGGCCGGTATGGAGGAGTTGGGCTGAAGGTCCTGTTTCCATGCTGTATGACTCCGTGACTCCATGACTCTAACTAACATAGAAACATAGAAAATAGGTGCAGGAGTAGGCCATTCGGCCCTTCGAGCCTGCACCGCCATGCATTGTGATCATGGCTGATCATTCAACTCAGTATCCCGTACCTGCCTTCTCTCCATACCCCTTGATCCCTTTAGCCACAAGGGCCACATCTAACTCCCTCTTAAATACAGCCAATGAACTGTGGCCTCAACTACCTTCTGTGGCAGAGAATTCCCCAGATTCACCACTCTCTGTGTGAAAAATGTTTTCCCTATCTCGGTCCTAAAAGATTTCCCCCTTATCCTTAAACTGTGACCCCCTTGTTCTGGACTTCCCCAACATCGGGAACAATCTTCCTGCATCTAGCCTGTTCAACCCCTTAAGAATTTTGTAAGTTTCTATAAGATCCCCCCTCAATCTTCTAAATTCTAGCGAGTACAAGCCGAGTCTATCCAGTCTTTCTTCATATGAAAGTCCTGACATCCCAGGAACGTCTGCACAAGCACTGTAGAAAGCATACTGCTGGGTTGCATCACCGTTTTGGTTTGGGAACAGCTCTGCCCAAGACCGCAAGAAACTGCAGTCAGTTGTGGGCCAAATGGCCTGTTTCAGCACTGTATCTCCAAACTAAACTAAAACCTGCCTACGTTTGGTCCATATCTCTGCAAACTTGTCCTATCCATGCACCTATCTAACTGTTTTGTAAATATTGGGATAGTCCCAGCCTCAACTACTTCCTCTAGCAGCTTGTTCCATACACCCACCACCCTTTGTGTGGAAAATGTTACCCCTCAGATTCCTATTAAATCTTCTCCCCTTCATTTTAAATCTATGTCCTCTGGTCCTCTATTCCCCTACTCTGGGCAAGAGACTCTGAGCATCCACCCGATCTATTCTTCTCATGATTTTATACACCGCTATAAGATCACCCCTCATCATCCTGCACTCCAAGGATAGAGTCATAGAGTGATACAGCGTAGAAACAGGCCCTTCGGCCCAACTTGCCTTCACCGGCCAACATGTCCCAGCTACACTAGTCATACCTGCCCGCGTTTGGTCCATATCCCTCTAACACTGTCCTATCCAGTTCAAGTTACATTCTGTGGAATTCTCTGCCTCACAGGGCGGTGGAGGCGGGTTCTCTGGATGCTTTCAAGAGAGAGCTAGACAGGGCTCTTCAAGATAGCGGAGTCAGGGGATATGGGGAGAAGACAGGAACGGGGTACTGATTGGGGATGATCAGCCATGATTACATTGAATGGCGGTGCTGGCTTGAAGGGCCGAATGACCTACTCCTGCACCTATTGTCTATTGTCTATATTTATTGCCACATGCACCAATTGGTGAGTTACCATCCAGCCATACGAATAAATAGGAACACTATACACGATAGTTTGACATGAACATCCCCGAACAGCGGAATCAACGTTCCCACTGTGTGAGGGAAGGCAATAAAGTTCAGTCAACTTTCTCTTTGTTCACCCGTGGTTGTGATCGTGGTCGTGGTCGGGGCCTATTGAGGTCTCCGCAGTCGCCGCTACAGTCAGCCCGATGTTTCAGGCCCTCTTGCCGGGATGATCAGATGTCCGGCGTTGGAACGGAAGAACCCACTCAGTGGCACGGAGTTTCCGAATCGGCCGGTCCTTACCGGAGACCGCGGCTTCCGAAGACCATGTACCTGTCTAACTGTTTCTTAAACGTTGGGATAAGCCCGGCCTGAACTACCTCCCCTGGCATCTCGTCCCATACACCCACCACCTGTCCCTTCACCTCCCCCCTCGACTCCATTCAAGGACCCAAGCAGTCATTCCAGGTGCGAAAAAGGTTCACCTGCACTAGGTGTTCATCTAGGTGTCAGCTGATTTACATCGGGGAGACTAAGCGTAGGTTGGGCGATCGTTTCGCCGAACACCTCCGCTCAGTCCGCAATAACCAACCTGACCTCCCGGTGGCTCAGCACTTCAACTCCCCCTCCCATTCCCAATCCGACCTCTCTGTCCTGGGTCTCCTCCATTGCCAGAGTGAGCAACAGCGGAAATTGGAGGAACAGCACCTCATATTCCGCCTGGGTTGCTTGCGTTCGGATGGCATTAACATTGAATTCTCCCAATTTTGCTAAACCTTGCTGCCTCCTCCCCTTCCTTAACCCTCTAGCTGTCTCCTCCCACCCCCCCATCCGCCCGCCCTCGGGCTCCTCCTCCTCCCCTTTTCCTTCCTTCTCCCCCCCCCACCCCCCATCAGTCTGAAGAAGGGTTTCGGCCCGAAACGTCGCCTATTTCCTTCGCTCCATAGATGCTGCTGCACCCGCTGAGTTTCTCCAGCAATTTTGTGTGCCCTTTGTGTCAGTCCCAGCCTACTCAACCTCTCCCCGTAGCTCAAACCCCTCTAGTCCTGGCAACATCCACGTAAGTCTTCTCTGTCCCCTCACCAGCCTGACAACGTTACTATGTCAGCACATTGCAATGCAACTTCTGAACCAAAGTCTTGCTTCCAATTCCACGCAGATGGCGGGCATATGGCGTTTGCACAAGAGATGAAGGATGTGCCAGGGCTCAGCGTTCAGCTTGTGAAGTGATGGAGTTTGAGGAGGAATTCACAGCGAGCTATTGACACAACAAAACACCATGTGAATCGATGGTTGAAAGTGCGGTTCTCTTGAAGTGTCGCCGGAGTCTCTCAAAGCGGATCGGAGCATCAACAAATCATCAGCCCAAAATCATCCCACCCCCCCCCCCCCCCCCCACCGCCACCCCCCCCCCCACCGCCACGTCCGCCCCCGCCCGTCCGCCCGCCCGCCAAAGCATATTAAATCAACAATACTCCCCGAAAATATTCCTGCTGCTGTTCGAAAACAAATGATGTGTGAGATTCTACCACCGGTGTTAAGTATTAAGATGCAAGCTGCTGCTGATACAGTATTGTTTGTTAATACAAGTGTGAATAAGTCACAGACCTAGTTAGCATGGGGAAGACAATTAAGAGAAGCAGTCGAACTGATCTTAACGGCAACTCGAACACCCAGGAACGAGGGAGATCTCATAAAGGTGGTGGACACTGCCCGGTCCATCACAGGTACTGACCTCCCCACCATCGAAGGGATCTACAGGAGTCGCTAACTCGAGAAGGCAGCCAGCATCGTCAGAGACCCACACCGCCCTGGACATGCCCTCATTTCGCTCCTGTAAAGGGCCTGCCCCAATTTATTAGGCGACTACAGGCGACTAGGCTGTCTCCACATGGTCGGGGTGTCACCTGTACGGTCGTGAGGCTAGATGCAGGAAGATTATTCCCGATGTTGGGGAAGTCCAGAACTAGGGGTCACAGTTTAAGGATAAGAGGGAAATCTTTTAGGACCGAGATGAGAAAATCATTTTTCACACAGAGAGTGGTGAATCTGTGGAATTCTCTGCTACAGAAGGTAGTTGAGACCACACAGTTCATTGGCTATATTTAAGAGGGAGTTAGATGTGGCCCTTGTGGCTAAAGGGATCAGGGGGTATGGAGCGAAGGCAGGGATGGGATACTGAGTTGGATGATCAGCCATGATCATATCGAATGGCAGTGCAGGCTCGAAGGGCCGAATGGCCTCCTCCTGCACCTATTTTCTATGTTTCTATTTTACTACGACTATGACAGTTGCCAGCAGTTGCCTAAAAAAACCTAAGTGGGACAGGCCGATAACATCCAGGTTCAGGAACAGCTTCTTCCCAACAGCTATCAGGCAATCAAACACTACAAACACCAACTAAACTCCAACATGCACCTCCTATCACTTATCACCTTATGACCTTATGGCTTAATCCTGCTCCTATGATTTATGAACATAAACTAATATGATGTATAATTTTGTTTTGGATTTTTGATGTACATTCCAGGGTGTATACGGATAAAGTTGAGCCCGCTGCACAAGGACATAATGCAATTGAATTGTAAATCAGCACAGGATTCTTTGCAATAACTTTTGAACCTGGCATTGAACTAATTTGCCTCTTTAGTACTCTAAATGTGCTCGAGTCATGTTTTTTTTTTTTGTTCCATATATAAACTTGGCTGGGAACTTGTGGCAATGCATCTGCTTCCAACACTGAACATTTATTCCTGATATTTTAAATTAACTTATCCTGCCAATATCCACTTGCACAAATGGCTTCTCTAACGTTGAAATGCTCACAGACCATTTAAAGGTTTTTACGGGCTAATGGATGACTATTGAGTGGCTCCATGGGTTATATTCGGCAACTGGGAAATCGAATAGTGACTTTGATCTGCCTCGCAGCTGCCAGGGACCCTGGTTCAATCCTGGCCTCGGGTGCTGTCTGTGTGGAGTTTGCACGTTCTCCCGTGCGACAGCGCGTGTTTCATCTGGATCCCCGGTTTCCTCAAAGGCGTGCGGGTTTGTGGATTAATTGCCATCTGTAAATTTCCCTAGAGTGCAGGGAGTGGATGAGAAAGTGGAATGATATTAGAACTAGTGTGAATGGGTGCCCGCTGGTCGAGGCGGACTCGTTAGCCGAGGAGTCTGTTTCCGCGCTGTATCTCTAAACTAAACTAAACTAAACTAAACTAAACTAAACTAAACTAAACTAAACTAAACTTACTTTAGTTTAGATTAGGGATACAGCATGGAAACAGGCCCTTCATCCCACTGAGTCAACTCTACCACTGTGCCACCGTGCCACACTTACTCTTATTGACAATAGACAATAGACAATAGGTGCAGGAATAGGCCATTCGGCACTTCGAGCCAGCACCGCCATTCACTGTGATCATGGCTGATCATCCACAATCAGTACCCCGTTCCTGCCTTCTTCCCCATTTCCCCCGACTCCGCTATCTTTAAGAGTCCTATCTAGCTCTTACTCCATAGATGCTGCCTCACCCACTGAGTTTCTCCAGCAATTTTGTCAACCTAAAGAGAAGATGGCAGTCTGAAACGAGAGGGAACTGTTGAAATGTAGCTCTGGCTTTCTGCCGGAACTGCTATTCGGTGTAATACAGCTCTTGACACTGTTTGCAGCATTGACGTAGCACTTCAAGGTTTATTTGGGCCAGTTTTGTGTTATTACTGTTCTTTTTTGACAGGAATTGGAGCTAAAATTAGATATATTATCTCTTACCGTTTATTAACAGGGCTGTTCCCACCAATTGGCAAGCTAGAGGTAGCCAGGTGGCAGATTCATCTATTCCAGGGCATTTCTGAAATAGTGTTTTATCTATTTATTGAATTGACAGCACTGGAGACACTGTTAGATGCTGGATTTTTTTTTCTTCTGGATTTGATATAAAATAATTCAATATAGATTTGACGCCCGGCGCAGAAGTTGTTATTTTGTCTTCTATCAATTTCTTCTTATTAAATAGCAAATGACTGCACATTTGAAAATGTCTGGCTGAAAATGACACTGTCTCGCTGGGTACTTTATGATCTTGCACCATTCACGATTTTACAGTTGCAATATTACAGGGAGTCAAATTTCAGCAAAATGTTGCATTTAAAAAATGATCTGAGGCCATTCAGCCCAAGGGATCCATACTAGCGCTTCAGCTCCACTTGAACCTCCCATCAGTCTTCCTTTCAAAATGTCTTTCATTCCATCTGCCTTCACCTTCTCCATAAACTGGTTCTCAGCTGTTTAACAGCCCCACTTCTACCTCTCCTCTCTAGGCTTTCCAAAACATGTCACAAAGGGGTTGTGAATCTGTGGAATTCATTGCCACGATCGGCAGTGGAGGCCAAGTCATTGTGTGTTTTTCAAGCGGAAATTGATAGATTCTCGATGAGTAAAGGGTATCAAAGGTCACGGGGGAAAGGCAGGGGAATGGTATTGAGAGAGGAAGATAGAAAAACCATGATTGGATGGCAGAGCAGTCGCTGTGGGCCGAATGGCCTAATTCTGCTCCTATTTCTTATGGGCTTATGGCCTCTAAGCTGAAAAGACCACCATAAATGTTTTTTTTTTGTGTGTGAGTGCCTTCAAATTTGTGGAATTGTGGAATTCATTGGCACAGAAGGCTGTGGAGGACAAGTCAATGGATATTGTTAGTGTGGTTGTCAGTGGTTACGGGGAGAAGGCAGGAGAATGGGGTTGAGAGGGAAAGATAGATCAGCCATGGTTGAATGGCGGAGTAGGCTTGAAGGGCCGAATTGCCTTTTTCTGCTGCTATACTCTGGCCATGGAGGAAGCCCAGGACAGAAAGGTCGGATTGGGAAAGGGAGGGGGAGTTGAAGTGCTGAGCCACCGGGAGATCAGGTTGGTTATTGTGAACTGAGCGGAGGTGTCGGGCGAAGCTTGGCCTTACTGATGTAGAGCAGTCGACACCTGGAATGGTAAATGTATCTCAAATGTAGTTCGCTGTTTCTAATGTAAACTTGCTGTTTCCATCAGAACTTTTCCCCGTTCACTATTCGGATTATTGCAGTTCTATTTCCCTCCCAGTTAATTTCCAATCATGCACTCTATTTATGGGCGATATTGTGCCATTTTTAAGGGGCTTTCAGAGAGACAGGTAGACACAAAATGCTGGAGAAACTCTGCGGGTGAGGCAGCATCTATGGAGAGAAGGAATTGGCGACGTTTCGGGGGGTCGCTGGTCGGCACGGACTCGGTAGGCCGAAAGGCCTGTTTCTGCTTTGTATCTCTAAACTAAGCTAAATTAATAATGTTAAGACTCAATATTTTAAAGAAATTTAAAGCTTGAGGATACAAAATGGTGTTGGGGAATGTGGCGACTCTTGTGTACTGCCTCAGAGTAAATCTACTGTCCTTCAATCACGTTGTGTTTTGTGTGATTCCAGCAACAGTAGCTCCTAGTTTCTGCAGTAATATTCGGACTGGACATTCCTTTAACAATACAAATGTCGTCTCCATTTATCGACTTACTACAAGTATAAGGTGCAACAGAATTCTGAAAAGAAATGGGTTCAGGACTTGGTGAGGGGGGGGAAGGAAAAATACGAAGTTGGAATATCCCTTTTATCCTCTTTTTTTAACTTTTAATATATCTTCTGTTTTCTTTTTCTCTTTTTCTTTTTCTATGGCTTACCTCTTAATATTTTGTTTCGAATTCTTCTTGCCTAAGGGTCTTTTTTTGTTCATTCTTTCACACACGTACTATCCTATCTATACTTTCTATACTTTTCTTTGTTTTAAAGTTTAAAATAGGAAGTGGGACAAGAAAAGTATTATATTATTTTTGGCTTATATTATTGTAATGTACACTACTTCTAATAAATAAAATTATTTAAAAAAACCCTAAAGAACCCCCCAATATAAATGGCAGTGTACAAAAAGCCATAGAGGGCACGGTGGCGCAGCGGTAGAGTTGCTGCCTTACAGCCCCAGTGACCCGGGTTCGATCCTGACCGCGAGGTGCTGCCTTTTAAGGAGTTTGCCCGTTCTCCCCATGCGTGACCTGCGTGGGTTTTCCCCGAGATCTCTGGTTTTCTCCCACACTCCAAAGACGTACAGGTTTGCAGGTTATTTGGCTTGGTGTAAATGTAAATTCAAGATTCAAGATTAAGATACATTTAATTGTCACATGTGCCAGATGGCACAGAGAAATTAAATTCCCATACAGCCATACAATAAAAATAAAGAACACACATACACGATAGAATTTAACATAAAACATCCCCACTCAGTAGCCCGAATCAAAGTTCCCCCTGTGTGGGATCCCCTTACCACAAGGGCACATCTAACTCCACTGTTCCCCGTGGTAGAGCCTCCCCGAACCCTCCGCAACTACCCTCTGGCGGCAGAGAGTGTCCAGAACCGCACACACCTCTGTGTGTGAAAAAAGTCCGACGTCTCTCGGCTTTAAAGGATTTCCCCCTTATCCTTAAGCTGTGACCCCGACCTTGGACCAGAGACTTCCCCCTCATCCGGAACAATGCTTCCAAAGTCTGCAGGCCGCGCCCCCTGGAGACTGCTGCTGGTAAGTTTCTCTGCAAGATCCCTCTCAACTCTTCTAAATTCGAGAGTATAAACAAGCACCGCACGCGTTTCTTCATAAGCGCTCCGTCCAGAGCTCCCACGAAAGTCTGGAGCAGCGGCCCTGCAACGCTCTCTATGGCCAAACGGCCTTCCCCAGATAGGCATCCAAAACTGTACGCAATACTCCAGCGTGTGCGCACCCGCTGTAGCAGCCCTGCCAGTAGAACCTCCCTGCTCCGGCACTCAAAGGCCTTTTGCAATGATCCAGCTGGTAGTTGCGAGGTCTTTACTGACGCTGCATCGCGCATGCCTACCTTCAATGACTGGTGTACCATGCCAGGAAGAGTCTCGCTGCATCTCCCCCCTTACCCTGCCCCCCCCCCCCCATTTAGAAAATAGTCTGCTTTCCCTTTTTGCCCACAAAATTGTCCCTCACATGTGTCCACATAATAATGTGTGGGGATCGCTGGTCGGAGCGGACTGGTTGGGCAGAAGGGACAGTTTCTGCGCTTTATGTCTAAACTAAACCAAACTGTATTTGATACAGAACTCTAATGGTGGCCCCTCCTTGAAATCGTACAATCTATTGCCATATTTCGGCTTGTACTCACTAGAATTTAGAAGATTGAGGGGGGATCTTATAGAAACTTATAAAATTCTTAAGGGGTTGGACAGGCTAGATACAGGAAGATTGTTCCCGATGTTGGGGAAGTCCAGAACAAGGGGGTCACAGTTTAAGGATAAGGGGGAAATCTTTTAGGATCGAGATGAGAAAATCATTTTTCACACAGAGAGTGGTGAATCTGTGGAATTCTCTGCCACAGAAGGTAGTTGAGGCCACAGTTCATTGGCTATATCTAAGAGGGAGTTAGATGTGGCCCTTGTGGCTAAAGGGATCAGGGGGTATGGAGAGAAGGCAGGGATGGGATACTGAGTTGGATGATCAGCCATGATCATATTGAATGGCGGTGCAGACTCGAAGGGCCGAATGGCCTCTCTCCTGCACCTATTTTCTATGTTTCTATGTTTCTATATTCCTGTCTAAAACCTTTCCTTGCCAACAGCTGCACTTCGATCTGTCATTACACTGAAACTCCCCCCAAAAAAAATACATCTTGTACTTTCAATGAATGTGGAGACAGATCCCATTAGACAGACTAAACCACACTACTTTTCCTAACATGAGGCACGTGACAAATACAATGCAGAATGAATTGATAGAGACTAAATGTGGCAGAACCACATTGCTCAGTGTAATATAAGCAAGACTACTAGCCATGTACAAATGATCTGCAGATGAGCTATCCGACATTCATGATAAAAGAGATGCCCTTGGCAGTAATAATGTCATCAGTCCTCAAAATTATACTGTACATTCAGTCAATCTTACGTCCCTTGAAGCAATAATTTGGGAAGTACAGCTCTCCGTAACCTTCAGCTCTGCAGCGATGCTGTGCATCAAATATTCCAAGGGTTTATTGTCGTATGCACCAGTGCCGTGAAGTGGAGGCACACTGAAGAATCTCGCTTGTTGCAGCATTGCCGACTCTTTATAAGTTTACTTTACATGAGAGAAACAGCATGGAAACAGGCCCACCCAGACCGCGCCGACTAGCGATCGCATCTGAGCACTAGCACTATCCCACACGCTAGCACTATCCAGCACGCTAGCACTATCCCGCACGCTAGCACTATCCAGCACGCTAACACTATCCAGCATGCTAACACTATCCAGCACACGCTAGCACTATCCCGCACGCTAGCACTATCCAGCACGCTAGCACTATCCAGCACGCTAACACTATCCAGCACGCTAGCACTATCCAGCACGCTAACACTATCCAGCACGCTAGCACTATCCAGCACGCTAGCACTATCCCGCACGCTAACACTATCCCGCACGCTAACACTATCCAGCACGCTAGCACACTATCCAGCACGCTAGCACTATCCAGCACGCTAGCACTATCCAGCACGCTAACACTATCCAGCACGCTAGCACTATCCAGCACGCTAGCACTATCCAGCACGCTAGCACTATCCAGCACGCTAGCACTATCCCGCATGCTAACACTATCCAGCACGCTAGCACTATCCAGCACGCTAACACTATCCAGCACGCTAACACTATCCAGCACACTATCCAGCACTATCAGCACGCTAACACTATCCAGCACGCTAGCACTATCCAGCACACGCTAGCACTATACAGCACACGCTAACACTATCCCGCACGCTAGCACTATCCCGCACGCTAGCGCTATCCAGCACGCTAGCACTATCCAGCACGCTAACACTATCCAGCACGCTAACACTATCCAGCACGCTAGCACTATCCAGCACGCTAGCACTATCCCGCACGCACGCTATCCAGCACGCTAACACTATCCAGCACACGCTAGCACTATCCAGCACGCTAACACTATCCAGCACGCTAACACTATCCAGCACGCTAACACTATCCAGCACGCTAGCACTATCCAGCACGCTAGCACTATCCCGCACGCTAGCACTATCCAGCACGCTAACACTATCCAGCACGCTAACACTATCCAGCACGCTAACACTATCCAGCACGCTAGCACTATCCAGCACGCTAACACTATCCCGCACGCTAGCACTATCCAGCACGCTAACACTATCCAGCACGCTAACACTATCCAGCACGCTAACACTATCCAGCACACGCTAGCACTATCCCGCACGCTAGCACTATCCAGCACGCTAACACTATCCAGCACGCTAACACTATCCCGCACACGCTAGCACTATCCCGCACGCTAGCACTATCCAGCACGCTAACACTATCCAGCACAAGCTAACACTATCCAGCACACGCTAACACTATCCAGCACACGCTAACACTATCCCGCACACACTAGCACTATCCCGCACACGCTAGCACTATCCAGCACGCTAGCACTATCCAGCACACGCTAGCACTATCCCGCACGCTAGCACTATCCAGCACGCTAACACTATCCAGCACACGCTAGCACTATCCCGCACGCTAGCACTATCCGGCACGCTAGCACTATCCAGCACACGCTAGCACTATCCCGCACGCTAGCACTATCCAGCACGCTAGCACTATCCAGCACGCTAGCACTATCCAGCACACGCTAGCACTATCCAGCACACGCTAACACTATCCCGCACGCTAGCACTATCCCGCACGCTAGCATTATCCAGCACGCTAGCCCTATCCAGCACGCTAGCACTATCCCACACGCTAGCATTATCCCGCACACGCTAGCACTATCCCACACGCTACCACTATCCCGCATGCTAGCACTATCCAGCACACGCTAGCACTATCCCACACGCTACCACTATCCCGCACGCTAGCACTATCCAGCACACGCTAGCACTATCCCGCACGCTAACACTATCCAGCACGCTAGCACTATCCCGCACGCACGCTAGCACTATCCAGCACACGCTAGCACTATCCAGCACACGCTAGCACTATCCAGCACATGCTAGCACTATGGAATTTTTTTGCCAAAGCCAATCAACCGTCACCCATTCCTTCTCTCCACAGATGCTGCCGGTCCCGCTGAGTTACTCCAGCATTTTGTGTCAACCTGCAAACCTGTACGTCTTTGGAGCGTCTGGGAGGAATCCGGAGCAGCCGGAGAAAGCCCACGCAGATCACGGGGAGAACGTACGAACTCTGTACAGACAGCACCCGTAGTCAGGATCGAACCCGGGTCTCTGGCGCTGTGAGGCAGCAACGTTACCATTGCGCCACCGTGCCGCCCTAACGGGCCTGTCCCACTTGGGCGTCATTTGCGCGCCACGCAGATGGCACGTGAAGATTTTGTACATCCCAAAACCCTGGGGCGCCGCGCGCGGGTCACTGCCTACATCACCACGCACCATGCACGTGTAATGCACACCATGCGCGGATCTCGTGTGCGTCACGACGTGTGCGTGGTGACGTGTAAGTGTCGCGCAAATGGCGCCCAAGTGGGACAGGCCCTTTAGATATCAGCGTTACAAGAGAAAGCTGAAATTGATGAGGAGCACGAAGATAAAAAAAAACAGGAAGATCATTTTATAAAAGTCGTGCAGTTGTAAAAACGAGTTTTTATTATTTGATTTAGTGACATTACAACAGAAAAACAAATCTGTGAGATGGATAATTTGAGCTGTGATGCATGATAAGTGTAGTGAGCTTGGCAGCAACAAGACTTGTGAAATAGATGCTTCCATCATTGCAGATTTATCAAAAGAACCGGACATCTAAAGCAAGAAGTGAATGTGCTGGAAATCACTCTGTAGAAAAGGCACCACAGATAATAGGGGCAGCACGGCGGCGCAGCGGTAGAGTTGCTGCCTCACGGCGCCAGGGACCCGGGTTCAATCCTGACTATGGGTGCTGCCTGCGCCAAGTTTGCACGTTCCCCCTGTGACTGCGTGGGTTTTCTCCGGGTGCTCCGGTTTCCTCCCACAGCCCTTCTTCTTCTTGCGTATGGCATGCACAGCCTAAAGTTGTAGACAACTTGTTCTATTTAATCGTATTTGATTGTGCACGCCGGGTCGATTGCTTTCGTCGAAACAGGGCGGACCACGTGAAGGTTGCAATCTCCCACCCCTCCCGCACTCCAAAGACGTACAGATTTCTAGGCTAATTGGCTTCGGTAAAATTGTAAATTGTCCCTAGTGTGTGTTGGACAGTGCTAGTGTTCTGCACGACACTACATTAGAAGTTCGCCCGGACTCAGTGGGATGAAGGGCGTGTTTCCACGCTGTATCTCCAAACTAAACGAGTCTAAACTAGAACAATCCAGCTGCCAGGAATGTAACGGACAAACCTGGCATCCAGCAATTTCCACGGCTCTGTCCATCCAGCATGTAGTTCCACAGCCCTCTGGTTACTTGAACAAGGTATTTACCTTTTAACGAAAAACAAAGTGCTGGAGGAACTCAGCGGGTCAGGCAGCATCTGTGGAGGGAATAGACAGGCTCACCCACCTCCCGCACCTGTGTCCACCTATCACTCATCAAGCTTTGTCTCTCTCCCACTTCCAGCTTTCTTTCACATTCCCCCACTCCGTCAGTCTGAGGAAAGGTCCCCACTCACAAAACATTCCCTGTCCTTCCCTCAACAGGTGTTAAAAAAACGCTGGAGTTATCCAGCAGGTCAGGCAGCATACCTGGAGAACTTGGATAGGTGACGCTTTGGGTCAGGACCCTTCTTCAGATTGAGAAGGATCTCTGCCCAAAACGTCACCTATCCATGTTCTCCACAGATGCTGCCTGATCCGCTGAGTTACTCCAGCACTCTGTGAAACGTCACCTATCCATGTTCTCCACAGATGATGCCTGACTCGCTGAGTTACTCCAGCACTCTGTGAAACGTCACCTATCCATGTTCTCCACAGATGATGCCTGACCCGCTGAGTTACTCCAGCACTCTGTGAAATGTCACCTATCCAGAGATGCTG
Source organism: Leucoraja erinaceus (assembly GCF_028641065.1). Taxonomy (NCBI): domain Eukaryota; kingdom Metazoa; phylum Chordata; class Chondrichthyes; order Rajiformes; family Rajidae; genus Leucoraja; species Leucoraja erinaceus. Next base: position 54,596,708 of record NC_073387.1, on the reverse strand, counting down.
CTTGACCCGTTGAGTTACTCCGGCGCTTTGTGTCTTTTTCTGTATACCAGCACCTGCGGTTCCTTGTGTCTCCTTATTTGCCAGAAGCAGCAGAATGTGTAAAAATCCCTAAAATGCAAATTTTCTGACACTGCAGTTCAGTTTAGTCTAGTTTAGTTTAGAGGGACAGCACGGAAACAGGCCCTTCGGCCCACCGGGTCTATGCTGACCAGTGATCCCCACACACTAACACTATCCTACACACACTAGGGACAATGTACATTTAGACCAAGCCAATTCATCTACAAACCTGCACGTCTTTGGAGTGTGTGAGGAAACCGGAGCACCCGGAGAAAGCCCACGTGGTCACAGGGAGAACGTACAAACTCCGTACAGACAGCGCCCGTAGTCGGGATCGAACCCGGGTCTCTGGCGCTGTGAGGCAGCAACTCTACCGCTGTGCTGCCGTGCCGCCAATTTAAAGTTTGAATACAGCTGCTATATTTTAATATTTTAATATGACTGTTATAGATAACCTTTGCAACTTAATTGCTGCATCGCGTTATTAAAATGGAATAAATGTCGATTGATGCAGACCACAGCTTCACATTTACAGCCAACAGTTCTATATTATCACATGTGGGAAAAAAATCTCCACAATTTCTATAAATAGACCACGGATGTTTGACAGTGTGTGAGATTGTGGGGTAAATATATGAAGTCGTCTACAATGATGGCGCTGATTAGTAGATTATAAATACATTTGATGTATCTGCTGATTAGAGAGACCAAAATTAGAGTCCATACATGTAAGAGAGACACTAATAACCTCATGGATGAGCAAGCACCAGGGACTGAATAACCAGCTCCTGAGTCTATTTTTTATGTTCTTATGTTCTAACTAAAGCACTGGTGTTGATCTCCATGGCAACAGGGACTTGTGTTCACACTATTTGCCTTTTAAATTGTTATTTAACATTCTTGAGCTATTGATCATAGAGTCATACAAGCCCTTCGACCCAACTTGTCCATTGCCGGCCAAGATGCTCCATCTAAACTAACCTCACCGCTCGGCAGTCACGGTGGCGCAGCGAAAGAGTTTCCGCCTTACAGCGAATGCGGCGCCGGAGACCCGGGTTCGATCCCGACTACGGGCGCTGCCTGAACGGAGTTTGTACGTTCTCCCCGTGACCTGCGTGGGTTTTCTCCGAGATCTTCGGTTTCCTCCCACACCCGGATTGGCGCGGCCTTTCCTACCGGAGGCCGGCCAGCGCCTCAGCAACGGCGCGGCACTGAATTCCATCACGGAGCGGGCGATGCCTTACCGGGGATCGCCGTGTCGGAGCTCCGGAGTGTTGGGCCCGCTGGTGCAACATCGCGGAGCTGTGGTTTGCGGAGCTTCCAACTGTGGGCGGCGCTGATTTTAACATTTTGAGGTTTGTGGACTTTGGGAGCCGTGGTCTCCGGTAAGAAGCGGCCGATTCGGAAACTCCAAGCCACTGAGAGTGTTCTTTCGTTCCGACGTCGGAGTTTCATCATCCCGGCGAGAGGGCCTGAACATCGGGCCATCTGTAGCGGCGACTGTGGAGCGCTCAAAGGCCCCGACCACGGGCGAACAATGAGGAAGATGACTGAACTTTATTGCCTTCCCTCACGGTGGGAACCGTTGATCCCGCCGTGTGTGGGGGGTGTTCATGTTAAACTCTCTCGTGTATTGTGTTATTTTTATTCGTATGGCTGTATGGTAACTCAATTCTCACTGTACCAATTAGTGCACGTGACAATAAATGTAGCTTGAACTTGAACGTACAGGTTTGTAGGTGAATTGGCTTGGTAAATGTAAAAATTGTCCCTAGTGGGTGTAGGATATTGTGAATGTGCAGGGATCCCTGGTTGGCACGGTCCCGGTGGGCCGAAGGGCCTGTTTCTGCGCTGTATCTCTAAACTAAACTAAACTAAACTAAACCTGCCCACATTTGGCCCATGTCCTCTAAGTCTTTCTTACCCATGTATCTGTTCCGTGTGTCCCTTAAATCTTGTTATAATACCTGCTTCAAATGCCTCCTCCGGCAGCTTGTTCCATGCACCAAGTACCCTCAGTGTCGAAAAAGTTGCCCCTCTCATTCCTCTTAAATCTTCCCCCTCTCACCTTAACAAAAATACAACCTGCTGGAGGATAGGAGGTCTGAAGAAGGGTCTCGACCCAAAACGTCACCCATTCCTTCTCTCCAGAGATGCTGCCCGTCCCGCTGAGTTACTCCAGCACTTTGTGACTGACTTTGGTTTAAACCAGCACCTGCAGTTCCTTCTTACACAAAGTGCTAGAGGAACTGAGCAGGTCAGGCAGCATCTACAGAGGAAATGGGCAGGTGACTTTATGAGTTGCGATCTTTCTTCAGACTGACCCCCCCTCATCTGTCCCCACCTATTAATTGAATAAGGGTTCCAACCTGAAACGTCACCTATTCCTTCTCTCCAGAGATGCTGCCTGTCCCACTGAGTTATTCCAGCTTTTCATGTCTATCTTCGGTGTAAGCCAAAATTTGCAGTTCCTTCCTCCCCTGATACTCGCCGAGCTTTTACTCACCCTCACCCCTTTTTTCCAGCTTCCTCCCCCCCCCCCAACTCATTCAGGATAATGTGGATCGGAGCTGGTGCGGAGTTAGAATAATTCTCTGGGGCTCGGCAAGGCAGATGTGGCGTTTCTTGGGCTAAAAGTAATGGCCAGTCATTCAGGATAGTGAAAGAACATAGAAACATAGAACAGTGCAGCACAGTAACTGGCCATTCGGCCCACAATGTGTGTGTCTAACAGGATGCCATCTGCCTGAATGTGACCCATATCCCTCCATTCCTCTGGACATGTCCCACCTTCAACATAGATACATAGACATAGAAACATAGAAATTAGGTGCAGGAGTAGAGGCCATTCGGCCCTTCGAGCCTGCACCGCCATTCAATATGATCATGGCTGATCATCCAACAGTATCCTGTACCTGCCTTCTCTCCATATCCCCTGATCCCTTTAGCCACAAGGGCCACATCTAACTCCCTCTTAAATATAGCCACTGAACTGGCCTCAACTACCTTCTGTGGCAGAGAATTCTAGAGTTTCACCACTCTGTGTGAATAATGTTTTTCTCATCTCCATATAACCATATAACAATTACAGCACGGAAACAGGCCATCTCGACCCTTCTAGTCCGTGCCGAACACGTATTCTCCCCTAGTCCCATCTACCTGCACTCAGACCATAACCCTCCATACCTTTCCCGTCCATATAACTATCCAATTTATTTTTAAATGATAAAAACGAACTTGCCTCCACCACCTTCACTGGAAGCTCATTCCACACAGCCACCACTCTCTGAGTAAAGAAGTTCCCCCTCATGTTACCCCTAAACTTCTGTCCCTTAATTCTCAAGTCATGTCCCCTTGTTTGAATCTTCCCTACTCTCAGTGGGAAAAGCTTATCCACGTCAACTCTGTCTATCCCTCTCATCGTTTTAAAGACCTCTATCAAGTCCCCCCTTAACCTTCTGCGCTCCAAAGAATAAAGCCCTAACTTGTTCAACCTTTCTCTGTAACTTAGTTGCTGAAACCCAGGCAACATTCTAGTAAATCTCGATCCTAAAAGCTTTCCCCCTTATCCTTAAACTGTGACCCCTTGTTCCGGACTTCCCCAACATCGGGAACAATCTTCCTACATCTAGCCTGTCCAACCCCGTAAGAATTTTGTAAGTTTCTATAAGATCCCCCCTCAATCTTCTAAATTCTAGCGAGCACAAGCCAAGTCTATCCAGTCTTTCTTCATATGAGCGGGAATACACAGCTCTCCATTAGAAATCTTCCAGATGTTAATACTGATGCCAAAATGGCGACTCTTACATATATGTAGACTCATTGAAGCTGTTCTGTACTAAATGGGAGCAGTGTTCCTAAGCATGGTGACGGCCATTCTGAGCTGCATGCAAAAAAAGTATTTCACTGTTGATTTTAGTTTATTGTCACACGTACCAAGTTACAGCGAAAAGCTTTTGTTGCGTGCTAACCAGTCAGCGGAAAGTCAATACACGATTACAATCGAGCCGTCCACAGTGTACAGATGGTAGACCCAAAATGCTGGAGTAACTCAGCGGGACAGGCAGCGTCTCTGGAGAGAAGGAATGGGTGACGTTTCGGGTCGAGGCCCTTCTTCAGACTGAAGAAATGTACCGACTCAAATTTCACCGTACCTTAATTGGCACATGTGGCAATTAAATTGAATCTTGAATCTTGACCCGAAACGTCACCCATACCTTTTCTCCAGAGAGGCTACCTGGCCCGCTGAGTTACTCCGGCATTTTGTGCCTACCTTCGATTTAAACCAGCATCTGCACTTCTTCCCAATAAACGGTGTGCAGATACATGATACAGGGAATAACATGAATAATGTTGATATATGTGATAATATTGAAACCATTGTCCCATTGAACTTGGATCGATTTTGAGTGCTGTAATCAAGTCAAGAGGGTTTATGGCCATGTGTCATACACACACATAAATACACAGATAAAGTGCAATAGGCTGTTATAGTTCATAGTTTGTTTCAAGTTGTGTTTAATAGCCTGATGGCTGTGGGGAAGAAGTTATTCCTAAACCTGGATGTTGCAGATTTCAGGCTCCTGTACCTTCTACCTGAAGGCAGTGGAGAGATGAATGTGTGGCCAGGATGGTGTGGGACCTTGATGATGCTGGCAGCCTTTTTGAGGCAGCGCCTGCGATAGATCCCCTCGATGGTGGGGGGGTCAGAGCCGATGATGGACTGGGCAGTGTGTAATTAACTCAGTTATGTACTGGTTTTGCAACAGATTTCATGTCCCTAAAAAGAAGACTTTCAGCTGTTGTAATACTGTTCAAAATCTGCCAACATGTCCTTCAATGTATTTCCAGGAATTATTTGGAAGAGCGAGCTTTCCCCAATGTCATGGACTCCAGGCATTGTTTCAGTCCAAAGAAAATTGTTGTTTCCAAGTTGGATTCGATTTGCATCCTTAGGAACTCCTGCGATTGCTTCTTTGAAATGTTTCATTCATGTTTCTACTTTGAAAATCACCCAATTTCCCCCAAGGCAGACCATCCTGCAGATGCAGGCCAGCTGAGTGTTTCAAAGTGTTGGAGTAACTCAGCGGGGCAGGCAGCATCTCTGGAGAGAAGGAGTGGGTGACGTTTCGGGTCGAGACCCTTCTTCAGACCCGAGACATCACCCATTTCTCCTCTCCAGAGATGCTGCCTGTCCCGCTGAGTTACTCCAGCATTTTGTGTCTATATTCGGTTTAAACCAGCATCTGCAGTTCCTTCCTACACATTGCTTTTGAGCTTCCTAAAGAAGCAACCACATGAGTTACAACAGCCCATAAGCATTGGTAATTAAAAGGATCACTCAGGCAATAAAGGGCGCAGTAAGATTTTGCTTCTGCCACTCTTCACTAATTACCTGTGAAGAATCTTCATCTTCAGCGTGACATTTAATGCCTTGGCCATTGAGCTGTGTTTAGATAGTGACCTTATGGAACGCATAGAGGACTCACTTTATTTCCACATTTTCTCATAACACATGAGGGGCTAGATGCTGCAATATTTTGTGGACTTATGTAACAAAGGCTAGGTAGGATGTTTTGCAAAGGGATTGCATTTGGAGTTACAGATTGCAGAGCAGTCCTGCATCAGAGATTTTTAAACGCCTGATTTTTATGGAAATCCATTTATCAGTCAGGGTTGATTTAAAATGCTTACCGATTGTAAAGGGCCAGTCCCACATTCACGGCCTAATTCACGACCTCTGCCGAGTTTGCCCTTGACTCAGACTTGCAGCATGGTTGTCACGAGGTCGTAGGTAGGTCGTAGCAGGCCGTGATGCTAGTCGTGGGTACTCGTGGCATCAAGGAGGTGGGGGAGTTTTTTCAACATGATGAAAAATGTCCACGAGTAAAAAAGGTTGTGAATTAGGTCATGAAAGTGGGACAAGCCGTTTAATACTCATGCAGGAAATAAATGTTTTTGTCATCTTAACTAAATTCGCCATTGCATTAATCGGACCTTTAGCACGACTTACTGAGTAGAGTTGCTGCCTCACAGCGCCGGAGACCCGGGTTCGATCCTGACTAGGGGTGCTGTCTGTCTGGAGTTTGCACGTTCTCCCTGTTTTCTCCAGGTGCTCCAGTTTCCTTCCACGCTCCAAAGACGTGCAGGTTTGTAGGTTCATTGGCTTCGGTAAAATGGTCCCGAGTGTGTGTAGGATAGTGTTAGAGTGGGCGGATCACTGGTCAGCATGGACTTGATGGGCCAAAGGGCCTGTTTCCACACTGTATCTCTAAAACTCAACCTAAGTCTTTTAACTTTAGACGTTAGAATTTGGAGATACAGCGTGGAATCAGCCCCTTTGGCCTACCGAGCCACTTCGACCTTGTACTCCAGCATTATCCTACATCCTAGGGACAGTTTACAGTTTTTATCAACGCCAATTAACCTACAAATCTGCACATCTTTGGAGTGTGGGAGTCAGGGCAGGGCACCTGGAGAAAACCCACGAGGTCACAGGGAGAACGTACAGACTCCATTCAGACAGCACCCATAGTCAGGATCGAACTTGGGTCTCCGGCGCTGTGAGGCGGCAACTCTACCGCTGCGCCACTGAGCTGCCCCAAATAATTCCGTTTAGTAATTAAAAATCATCATTTAATAAAATTATTCTACATTCCTTAGGTCATACATTTAATTAGTTTCCATAAAACTGCTGATATATTTGGAAAGTTGTACCTTTTTGGCCACTATAATTTTTATAATTTTTTTTAATATGAGGAATCAGAGAGTTGGAGCTTGTGCCACATTTGGATTCATAAAGCACAGAATGAGGATGAAGCAGGATTGGACATACGAGTCTCCTTCTCCAAATTTGTAAGTTCATTTTTTTTACATAAATTATATCAAGGGACTCAATTGTTGGAGTCATTTGTACACCACTGGAGTCTAGAGCAAGTTAAGTCAAGTTTATACACAGGAAGGAACTGCAGGTGCTGGTTTACACTGAAGATGGACACAAAATGCTGGAGTAACTCAGCAGGTCAGGCAGCGTCTCTGGAGAAATGGAATAGGTGACGTTTCGGGTCGAGACCCTTCTTCAGACTGAGAGTCAGGGGAGAGCATGGATACGAGCAGTGTTCACTTCCATATTTAGTTTGGTTTAGTTTAGTTTAGAGATACAGCGCTGAAACAGGCCCTTCAGCCCACTGAGTCTGCGCCGACCAAAGATCTCCGCACACTAACACTATCCTACACTCAGTGGGGACAAGGTACACTTATAATAAGCCAATTAGCCTACAATCCCGTTTGTCTTTGGAGTGAAAGGTTTTTAAAATCTCTTTCCTCGGCGGAGATGCGATTTTTTTCCGTGTCGTGTCTCCGTCCGCGTTGCGGCCTAACATCGAGGAGCTGGCGGCCTCTTGCTGGGGACCGACCTCGGGAGCTCCAACAGCGGGGAGTCTGCGGACTTAACATCGTGGAGCTCACGGTCCCTTTGTCAGGGATCGACTTTTGGGAGCTCCAACTGCAGGAGCTTCGATCACCCCAACTGCGGATGGTTCGAGAGAATAAAGGGCCTGTCCCACTTTCATCACCCAATTCACGACCTCTGCATACTCGCAGCATGGTCGTCATGAGGTCGTAGGAGGTCGTAGGTAGGTTGTGGCAGGTCGTGATGCTAGTCGTAGGTACTCGTGGCATCAAGTAGGTCGGGGCGCTTTTCGAGCCTAATGAAAAATGTCCACGAGTAAAAAAGGTCGTGAATTAGGTCGTGAAAGTGGGACCGGCTCACAATGCGAGTTTACCCTAGAGCTCTCCCGAGTTTAAAAAAAAATCAAACTCGTGGTAAGTACGTAGAATGTACGTAGCAGGTACGTCGGAGCTCGTGGATGTCTCGTAGCGGCTCGTAACCCTAACGGCAGGTACTCAGGAAACGGTCTGAAAAATGTCCAAGAGTAAAAAAAATACTCGTGATGAAGTACAAGGAGTTTGATTTGTTTTTAAACTCGGGAGAGCTCTTGGGTGAACTTGCATCGTGGGACAGGCCCTTTAGGAGGAAAGAAGATAAGACTTTGTCGCCTTCCATCACAGTGAGGCACGTGGGGAATCCACTGTGGTGGATGTTTATGTTAAATCTCTATGTGGTTGCGTGTCTTGCGGCTTTGTTTATGGTATGACTGTATGGCAAATCAAATTTCACTGCACCTTGAATGGTGTCAATAAAGAACCATTGGACCATTGAAAATCTTTGTTTTGCCAAACAGAGATAATACCATACAGAAAATACAATTAAAGCAAACTCAACTACAATAGGTCGAACAAAGGGGAAGATACAGAGTGCAGAATAGCTCTCAGCATTGTAACGCTTCAGTTCCTTAGACTAATTACAAATATTGCAAAAATAATTCAAGTTAAGGTTTTTAATTATTCATAATTAATTTAAACTGTGTTATCATAAGCACTTAATTTACAAATTAATTTCTATCATAAGCACTTAATTTTATTACTTTTGTTCCTGCGTCTCTCATTTAGTTCAGGCTGCGGTTTTGAGAAAGGAAAGGCAAGAACGGTTATTGAAATAGTTAACCCATTAAATAACAGTTTTTATCCACGAGTAGTTGCTCTACTCAACAGCCAAAAATCTGTAGCCTCCCTTCGATCTGGTATTTTGTTGGTTCACATGTTTGATCAATGGTGTTTTATCATTAATGTTTTATTATTATTAATGTTTAGTGTTTTCCGAGTCATTCGGAACTGTCATGTTGTTACTTGTGGGCGGAGCACCAAGGCAAATTCCTTGTATGTGAATACTTGGCCAATAAACTTACTTACTTGTTTAAGAAGGAACTGCAGATGCTGGAAGATCGAAGGTACACAAAATTGCTGGAGAAACTCAGCGGGTGCAGCAGCATCTATGGAGCGAAGGAAATAGGCGACGTTTCGGGCCAAAACCCTTCTTCAGACTGATGGGGGGTGGGGGGGGGGGAGAAGGAAGGAAAAGGGGAGGAGGAGGAGCCCGAGGGCGGGCGGATGGGAGGGTGGGAGGAGACAGCTAGAGGGTTAAGGAAGGGGAGGAGACAGCAAGGGCTAGCAAAATTGGGAGAATTCAATGTTAATGCCATCCGGACGCAAGGGCCCCAGGCGGAATATGAGGTGCTGTTCCTCCAATTTCCGCTGTTGCTCACTCTGGCAATGGAGGAGACCCAGGACAGAGAGTTTGGATTGGGAATGGGAGGGGGAGTTGAAGTGCTGAGCCACCGGGAGGTCAGGTTGGTTATTGCGGACTGAGCGGAGGTGTTCCTACTTACTTACTTAATAGATTATCCAGGGGATATTGTAGTAATGGGTTAATGAGGAATTTATTGAAAGCATCATGTCCGATAACTACCAACTGCAGTGAAATGATGAGTAGGTCATTTTAAGAACTCTATAGATTGTCATCTTTGGCCTCTGGGTAACACATACTGACTTTAATAATAATTAATTAAAAAACAAATCAAAATTCATATCCAGAAGCGCCCAAATGATTATCTCTTTTATGCTTCAGTTCAGAAATCCTTCTCCAGGCATCCTAGAGGGTAGTGCAATGTCAATGCTGTAATATGTACGATGACACTTGTTCCGTTCTGCACTAGAGGTTGATATATTTGGCCCGTGTCTCCTATCTTCATACGATCATAAGGGATAGGAGAAGAATTTAGGCCATTCAGCCCATCAAATCCACTCTGCCATTCAATCAATAGACAATAGGCAATAGACAATAGGTGCAGAAGCAGGCCATTCGGCCCTTCGAGCCAGCACCGCCATTCAATGTGATCATGGCTGATCATCCCCAATCAGTACCCCGTTCCTGCCTTCTCCCCATATCCCCTGACTCCGCTATTTTTAAGGGCCCTATCTAGCTCTCCCTTGAAAGCATCTAGAGAACCAGCCTCCACCGCCCTCTGAGGCAGAGAATTCCACACTCACAACTCTCTGTGTGAAAAAGTATTTCCTCGTTTCCGTTCTGAAAGGACGCTTGTCTTGTACATTCTCCCCATGACCTGCGAATGTTTTCTCACAGATCTCTGTTTTTTTCCAACTCTCCAAAGACGTACAGGTCTGCAGGTTAACTGGCTTGGTGTAAGTGTAAACCATCCCTAGTGTGTGTGTGTGTGTGTGTGTGTAGGGTAGTGTTAATGTGCAGGGATCGCTAGTTGGCTTGGGACCAAGGAAGGCCTTGGCTGGGGCCCCTGTGGCAGCCTGGGACTCGCTTGGAATGGGCACCGCTCCTAAGAACTGGAGAGCGGGGCCGGACTTTGAAAAGGGTCGGCGCGGACCAGGTGGGCCGAAGGGCCTGTTTCCGCACTGTATCCCTCAACTAAACTAAACTAATCTAAAATGTGGAAAAGTTTCGATTCAACAATCCTTGAAATAAATGAAAGAGTTGAGCAGCTGATGTGTGCAGATGCACTTTTTATCCGTGACTCCCAAATGATGAGTTGTTGTGTAAATATTAAGTCAAAGTGCAACGTGGTTTATTGGTAAAGCTCTTGCCCGTCATTGCCAATCCAAGTTGTACAGTTAAAGGTCCATGTGCATCGACCTACAGTGAATTATGCTGAACACATTCACATCTTATGAGAGTCCTTTCATTGCACAGACGTCACATATTAGATCTGGGTGATTTGCGCTGCTTTTCATTTCGATATTTTGAGAAGAACGGCACTCCAACCATGGAGAAGCTGCCTGGGATTAGCCTTTAATTTAATTACAGTGGAAGAACATAGGTTTAAGGTGAGAGAGGGAAGATTTAATAGGGAGATCATGAAGGGGAATAGATAGGGTGAATAGGGTGAGTCTTATACCCAGTACAGGGGAATCAAGACCCAGTGGACAAGGGTTAGAAACATAGAAACGAAGTCAGGATCGAACCCGGGTCTCTGGCATAGAAACATAGAAACATTGAAACATAGAAACATAGAAATTAGGTGCAGGAGTAGGCCATTCGGCCCTTCGAGCCTGCACCGTCATTCAATATGATCATGGCTGATCATCCAACTCAGTATCCCGTACCTGCCTTCTCTCCATACCCCCCTGATCCCTTTAGCCACAAGGGCCACATCTAACTCCCTCTTAAATATAGCCAATGAACTGTGGCCTCAACTACCCTCTGTGGCAGAGAATTCCACAGATTCACCTTCTCTGGGTGAAAAATGATTTTCTCATCTCGGTCCTAAAAGATTTCCCCCTTATCCTTAAACTGTGACCCCTTGTTCTGGACTTCCCCAACATCAGGAACAATCTTCCTGCATCTAGCCTGTCCAACCCCTTAAGAATTTTGTAAGTTTCTATAAGATCCCCCCTCAATCTTCTAAATTCTAGCGAGTACAAGCCGAGTCTATCTAGTCTTTCTTCATATGAAAGTCCTGACATCCCAGGAATCAGTCTGGTGAACCTTCTCTGTACTCCCTCTATGGCACCCCCCACGGCCATGTGACAGTGCCGACCAATGACGAGGGTTCTGACTTCCCAGCCCCACCACTAGGTGCCGCTACTATATTGGGACACCGACCTAGTCTGATGTTCTGGAGATTGGGCTGTTTACTTCATTTCACTGCACCTTATGGTACATGTGACAAATACATTGTAACCTTTAACCTTTAACCTTTTTATAGTGACCTTTTATCCAATGGGCCAGATATTGCTGCAACACCAAATACAAAACGTGACTTTTATTGAAATAAAGAACTGCAGATGCTGGGTTGTACCAAAGATAGACACAAAATGTTGGAGCAACTCAGCGGGTCATAGAAACATAGAAAATAGGTGCAGGATTAGGCCATTCAGCCCTTCGAGCCAGCACCGGCATTCAATATGATCATGGCCGATCATCCAGAATCAGTACCCCGTTCCTGCTTTCTCCCCGTATCCCTTGATTCTGTTAGCCCGAAGAGCTACATCTAACTCTCTTTTGAAAACGTCCAGTGAATTGGCCTCCACTGCCTTCTGTAGCAGAGAATTCCACAAGTCTCGAAACGATGTTTCTGGGAAACAGTAAGAGCTAGAAATCGCAGATTGTATCTAAATATCCCTCAGAGGGCATTCCATCTTAACTCTACCTTCTGGACTAAAACTCACCACATGACCACTGAGGGATTTAAATGTACCTGGTTTGAACTTGAGTTCTGAAGGACTAGCAGCTTGAACTAGTTAGTCATACAGCATGGAAATTGGCCCTTCGGCCCAACTTGCTTATGCTGACCAGGATTCCCCATCAAACTAGTCCCACTTGCCTCTGTTTGGTCCAAAGATAGACACTGGAGTAATTCGGGAGCCAGGCAGCATCTCTGGAGGAAAATGATGGGTTACGTTAAACCAGCATCTGTAGTTATTTCTTTCCATGTGTTTGGCTCATATTCCTCTAAACCTTTCTTATCCATGAACCTGTTTTAAATGTGGTTATAGCACCTGCCTCAACTACCTCTTCTGGCAGCTTGTTCCACACACCCACCACGCACTGGGTGAAAATGTTGTCTCTCAGGTACCTATTAAAACGTTTGTCTCTCCTGCATGCAAACCCAACATGCGGGATAAATGTTCCCGATGTTTGGGGAGTCCAGAACCGGGGCGTCTTTGGGAGTGTGGGAGGAAACCGGAACACTCATAGGAAACGCACGTGGTCACATGGAGAACGTGAAGACTCTGCACAGACAGCGCCCGGGGTCAGGATCGAACCTAGGTCTCTGGCACTGAGAGGAAGCAGCACTACCCGCTGCACCACCATGCTGCCTTAATAATTATCCACACCATTTTTATCCTAGTGTTTATATTTGCCTTTAATGGTATTCCTAATGGTTTTTAAAACTCTACGGGTAGAGAATATTAAATAGTTGGAAAATATTTGCTTAATTGTAACACTGTTGATAAAGGTGGAAAAAAAATCATTAATTCCTCAACAATTAAATGTTTCCTTGTGTTAAACGCAGAATCAAAGTCAGTCGACTGTAATGGGTTTAAACTGCTTCTCTCAGTCTGAATGATTCTGCTGTTAGCTCCTTATTCTCTCCTCTTCCACTAGTGGGAGAGTCTAAGAGGTCGTAGCCTCAGAATTAAAGAATGACTTTTTAGGAAGGATATAAGGAGATATTTCTTTAGTCAGAGGGTGAAGAATCTGCGGAATTCTTTGCCACAGAAGGCTATGGAGGCAGAGTCAGTGGATATATTTAAGGCAGAGATGGACAGATTCTTGATTAGTGTGGGTGTCAGAGGTTACAGAGATGCAACGAGGCCTGGGTGTCATGGTACACCAGTCATTGAAAGTAGGCATGCATGTGCAGCAGGCAGTGAAGAAAGCGAATGGTATGTTAGCATTCATAGCAAAAGGATTTGAGTATATGAGCAGGGAGGTTCTACTGCAGTTGTACAGGGTCTTGGTGATACCACCCCTGGAGTATTGCGTACAGTTTTGGTCTCCTAATCTGAGGAAGGACATTCTTGCCATAGAGGGAGTACAGAGAAGGTTCACCAGACTGATTCCTGGGATGTCAGGACTTTCATATGAAGAAAGACTGGATAGACTCGGCTTGTACTCGCTAGAATTTAGAAGATTGAGGGGGGATCTTATAGAAACGTACAAAATTCTTAAGTGGTTGGACAGGCTAGATGCAGGAAGATTGTTCCCGATGTTGGGGAAGTCCAGGACAAGGGGTCACAGTTTAAGGAGAAAGGGGAAATCTTTTAGGACTGAGATGAGAAAAAAAATTTTTTACACAGAGAGTGGTGAATCTCTGGAATTCTCTGCCACAGAAGGTAGTTGAGGCCAGTTCATTGGCTATATTTAAGAGGGAATGTGGCCCTTGTGGCTAAAGGGATCAGGGGGTATGGAGAGAAAGCAGGTACAGGATACTGAGTTGGATGATCAGCCATGATCATATTGAATGGCGGTGCAGGCTCGAAGGGCCGAATGGCCTACTCCTGCACCTATTTTCTATGTTTCTATGTTTCTATTATGGGGAGAAGGCAGGAGAATGGGGTCAGAAGGGAGAGATAGATCAGCCATAATTGAATGGCGGAGTAGACTTGATGGGCCGAATGGCCTAATTCTACTCCTATCACAATCTTATAATCCTTATCAACACCACAGTGCCAGCATCAGCCAGGCAGAGGAGGGAAAAGAGAATCTCTAAACAGAGAAAGCAAACTCAATGCTGGCATTTATTTCAAGAGGGCTTGTATATAAAAGCAGGGATGTAACGCTGAGGCTCTATAAGGCACTGGTCAGGCCGCATTTGGAATATTGTGAGCAATTTTGGGCACCATATCTGAGGAAGGATGTGCCGGCTCTGGAGAGGGTCCAGAGGGGGTTTACAAGAATGATCCCAGGAATGACTGGGTTGACCTATGCTGAGCGTTTGTCGGCACTGGGCCTGTACTCGCTGGAGTTTAGAAGAATGAGGGGGGGACCTCATTGAAACATACAGAATAGTGAAAGGCTTGGATA